>NC_086238.1:19943500-20248000 GCF_036321145.2 Pelmatolapia mariae | reverse complement strand
GATCAAAGGGAATGCAGAACGTGTTATCACATAACTCAAAAGTAGTCAGACAAAAAAGCACAATCACCATACACTCTAGTGTTCTGATTCAACTTGCCCCTAATCATGTTCAGATCCCAGTCACTGGAACACTATATGCCCTTTTGAATTGAGGTGAAACTGTACAGCATGTCTTTTGAAGCACAAATTACTGTACTTGATACACTGACACTACACAGCTATAGTAAGCTATTTTGTAAATCTGCCTATGATTACGATTATATGTGTGGTGGGCGTTATGCATAATGTGTATAATAATCCATAGGTCAGAGTAAGGGCATGTACTGCTTCATCCTCCTTTAGAATCCAAATAGTTACAGATTTTTTTCCCTTTTGCATGCTCTTTGGTTCATTAAAAACTGTGAAGTGGTGTACTGAATACAGAATATTTCTACATCTCAGGAAACAGCTGACACCAAGCCATACTCTGTGTATGGAAATGCAGTTAGAGAGCTGTTTCAGAATTCGAACTCAGCAACTAGAGTTAAATATCTGACATCCCAGTGCGTTTTTTGGCCCCAACAAATCAAATTGTACAAAAAATTTGCTGTGTTGTTATTCTGTGCATATTACCACATATTGAAAACTCTAATGTAGACCTTTTTCATCATCCAAGACACAGTGATAGCAATAACAGTCAAAACTGTATGTCTCCATTCATGTAAAATGCTCTCAGATTTGCTAACTGACATGTTCACTTCCTGTTAGCATAAACGCTGTTGTCTAGTAAGCTAAATGAAAAAACAAAGCAGAAGGCTATGCTACTTCCTTTACTGATATGCCTCTGCTCCTAGTCCCTGATTTTAAATACTTTAGTGTCTACACAATAGATGAACCCATGACTATATAATAATAGGTCCTCAGTTCAGTTTTGCCTTCAGTCTGTCACTAAGGAGTGATAATTATGATCCAGGACAGGGTTCTCAAGTAGCCCTCTCATTTTAGCCATGGTAGGAGAAGTTCTTTACATGCTCTTCTCAACAAGACCTGCAAAAACTTTTATCCATCCAAAATATTAGAAGTTTTAATTAAAGCAAATGTATTAAAACAAATAGTGATTTGGTTTATGACATAATACACACAAAACCTAATGACTCATAACATCAGCAACATTTTATGTTTTATGCTAATTAACAAATGCTAGTCTGCTAACATGCTCAACAGAGGTCGTGTATATTGTTATGGTTAGGACATGTCAGGACAGGATGTGATATTTTGGAATCCTATAAAATAAGCTACCGGCATGGCTATGACTTTGAGTTTGATTAAAGCATAACTTGCAGTTTGTGCCATGGAGTCATGGAAAACTCTGAAAGACTCCAAATATCTTTTCTGATAAATTGCATACACCTTCATAGAACAGTCTGTTCGAGTAATAAGTTTAAATGAACTTAAATAAGGTTAATTTTAGTTAATTGTAATGTAATCGTATTTTAATTGCATTTGTACTAGGCAAGCAACCAATTTAGCTCTTAAATTGGGCATGAGCTGCATCACCAAAAAACAAAGAGGAAATGAGACTATTAATTAGTAGGAACAGTGATCTACTCAAGCTCACATCTTTGGTCTTTTTCCTTTTTGTATTATAGGAAAATATCCTACAAAGGCAAAATCTGGCATATTTGGAACACTTAGAAAAAGAAGATTTTCTGTCCCTCAAAGTTGATGCAGACATGAAAACTTTTATCTTTATAACAAAGTTAAGTTTCTTTCTTTCTTAAATCTAAATTTAGCTTCGAGAAATTAAGCCATGACGGAGTTTTATTTATCATCTTTTTAATTGGATGTGTCATCTCCAACAGGCAGGAAAAGTGGAGGATCCATTAAGTGGGCTGCAATACAAAAGAGTCATTGATTCATTTGTCTTCCTTCACCACTTTGAAGAGCCTTTGTTGGTTTACTTGAGAAGGTCAACAGATATTATTTTAATACTGTATTCTAATACAGCTTAGCTAATCACAGTCACTACCTGTAAACTTCCACTGAAATGTTCATGCCTGTCAGTAACCAAGCGCTATTAATTTGAATGGTTTTGTCTCCTTAAATCTCATGATTAAATAGTGTCTTTCATAGTATGTGAAGCTTTTGGCAGTGCTTGTTATACTTACTGTATAACTATCAGCAAAGTCACAAAGATGCACTCAACAAAGAGTCTTGTCCCCTCATTCTATAAACATGTGGGGTATTAATCACACTTCACAGACATGTAAACAATTACTCTTTTGAAAGGCTTCCCGACCCTTTTTGGCTTTAAATCTCTACACATACGCAGAGAAGCACACATGCACAGAGACCATGCTACATTATTAAAGCTAAGAGGCTCTACTATAAGACTTTAATTGTTCACATTTGCTTTGAGCATATTTATACTCTCTCAAACTATTTTGGGCAACTTTGAACATTTTTAGCCACTTTGAAAAGCAGCTTCAAATGCATGGTGCAAAAACAGCGTACTCTTAGACTTTGTCTGGTGTGCTTTGGAGAAGGAATCCATGCTGTGGGTCTCGAGGTTATTAGATATTTATTAGCGGTGCACTATGCAAAGCTCAATGAGCAGGGGCGGACTGAAATAATAACTCAAGCTGGGAATACTTTATCTAAGGCCACCCTATTCGTGCAAACCAACCGGCTCTGAATTCTGTAGGCTAAACCTTTGTGTTGATGTGAAGGGTACAAGATCTGTTCAGCGATCTGGTGTCTAGTTAAAACAATTCAATTCAATTCAATTTTATTTATACAGCGGCAAATCACAACAACAGTCGCCTCAAGGCTCTTTATATTGTAAGGTAGACTCTACAATAATACATACAGAGAAAAACCCAACAATCATATGACCCCATATGAGCAAGCGCTTTGGCAACAGTGGGAAGGAAAAACTCCCCTTTAACAGGAAGAAACCTCCGGCAGAACCAAGCTCAGGGAGGGGCGGCCATCTGCTTCAAACAGCTGGGGTGAGAGAAGGAAGACAGGATAAAAGACATGCTGTGACATAACACATAACACACAAACATAACACATTAACCTGCTTGAATGATCAATTTAAAAGTTATGCTATGGCTATCCGGTCTTTAAGTGATGACGTGATGAATCCTGCTTCCTGGCCCAAAGTAGTCTGCATTTAATAAGGCTGTTGTGTTTTTAACATGTTTTAATGCTTTGTATCTTGTTCTGTTTAATCTCCACAAGCCCCTAAAACCAGTCAGTGATCACTGTCGGCATCTCTCAGTTTTTATTACCACTAATCATTTTAAAGCTCATTTTTTAAATCCTTACAATGTAACTACAGCCCAGCCCATGCAGCAGTATATTAATGACTAACCTCATATTGTGGATGGATTATCTCGGTGGTTCTCCTGACTGACATTTGGTCCATTTACAGCATCCTGCCATGCGATTGCATTTGCCCCTAACCATTGGGAGCCCTCACATGAACTTTTATTGAGTGGAAAAAAGTCCTCCGTTCGTTAGCGTTCGTCCTCCAGCTTTACTGTTAATGTTATGCTAACATAGCTTTGTTGCGCTAGAGATCACGTAGCACATTATTATATACCAGCTAGCCCAACTTCAGTAACCCTACAAACGTCGCTGCTGTATACTTTCCTGTCTTCATTTATGTTGGAAGTGATAGCAGAGCTGTACGTTTTAATTTGTTTCAGAAATCCCTCAGTCAGAACTCCCTGCTAACTTCTAACTCATAAATAAATAAATTATACACACGTAAAGAGAACAAACAGATATCGAGTTGCAGAGTTACCTCAAAGGGTTAAATTTGTGTGTGTTTTGACTGACATACATGCATGTTGCAAGGGTGTGTGTTTTTTTTAAATTCACTGGGCATATTCTCTTTTTTTTGTTTTTTCCTTGTGGACTGGACAGTAGTCTAGACAGGAAAGGGGAGAGGGAGATAGTAATATATGGCCCAGGGCAAACTCAAACCTGGGCATCTGCAGTATCCTGTCAGCATATGGTTTGTCTGCTCAACCAGTGAGCTATAACAATGTCAGCCAAGAGAGTTTCTCTTTTTAATTGTCTCCCTCTCCTCACCACCTTTCCTTCCATTTCATTGACTGTCTCATCTTTCTGACTATCTGCGCCTGTCAATAAGTCTCATTTCACTTATTTTTAAACATGCACATGTACATTCTGAAATGTATTACTGTAGTAGGTTTACTATATTTGGCATGCTTGTATCCCAAATGTATGGGATTATCTGCATTGGGATACTTTTCTATGGTTTCTTGGCTGTCCCTTCCCTCTTTTTTTCTCCCTGATGTGGTTGTGTTGACAGCATAGTGACAGAGACAGAATGATGGATCCTCCCTTATGGTGACACTTTATGCAAAACCGTGTCCTAATTACAGCCATAAAAATGTAGAGCAGAAATTCCCCCAACACAGTCGAAGCAGACTGTGGAGAGGTGTGTAAATAATTCGGGTTTAGCTGCAACATCCATCATCAGCCATCACTCAAGGATTAACCAGTCGTCCATTATGCCCAGATCCTTTCATTCTGTTTGTGCCAATACTATTGCATTCTGTAATTTCCTCAGTGTCTCAGCCATCTATTTATTTCCTTTAGTGGCTTACTGCTATTAAGACTGTCTCACAGCACTCTGGACAGCTCACCTGTCTATCACAGCACCAGTTCAGACAGACATGCACTCATACTTGTGTCACCTCTCAGCTGTGGGACAAATTTTTTTTTTTAACTTTGCAACTCTTGTTATCCAGAATATGTTTATAATGACTACAAGTGACAGTTTGTGAATAATGTGAAGATTTATAAAGTAAGGACACTTTCTTAGTTATTTGCATTATAGCACTAGGTTTGCTACAATGGCCAATTTATACCAATCATACCAAACAAACTACAAGGAGCAATTGTGCATAAAAATAAATTCAACCTTTTTTTATGAGTTCATAAATGGCCAATTTTAGATTGTTGGTCATATTCCAGCACTGACCACAAGGCACAAAAGAACAATAACCATTTATGGTGTAATTTACAAGTTGACATGTAGTGTAAGGCAGAGAATTTATAGAGTCAAATTATGAATTATGGCTTTTGCTGGATAATTACTGCTTCCTCTGAATGAAGGTGGATGTGGAATTGGCACCAGGGGTGGTGAAATCATGTACTGAATGTCATCTACGTCTGACAGCACTTTTCCAAAAGACTCTCACTGCGAGGCACTCAGGCAAGTGATGTAAAAGCCTCACAAAATTCAAATTGACCATTTAGAGTAAGGCCTTATTTTTTTTAAAAAGCACACACACCTGTACCCGATTTATGATAACATTTCAAAGTTGCCTCACTCGGAAATGTATAACCATCCATGTGCTTCGAGATGTTCACTCTGTCATAAAAAATATTATCTTGTTTTTAAATATTTTTAAGCAAACTGATGATGTGACTGTTTTTCATTATTTTGGTTGAGAAATTGTTCACAAGATTAATTGATGAGAGGTGTAGGACATGGCCCGTCCTTAATGTATGAGGTGTATTGAAGTGGATGGAGATTCGAGTATACTGAACAGGTGTTATTTACACCTCTACATGACCTTAGGCTGAATATTTGAACAAGCAAGAGTACATTACTCCATAATGCAATTCAAAACAATAACTTTTATTAGTCCTAAAACTTTCTGGTTGGCAGATGTTGACATGGTTGCTTTCTGTTGAGGTTGTGGCTTCTGTTTTTCTACAACATTTAAGTTGGTTAACTGCCAAAACATATCTCAGCGCACCAGAGTCCTGTTCTTCTGACCCGATCTGAACTTTTTTCATTTTTCAAAAACACAATGTGCAGCCGAGATGTATGTGTGTTTGTGGCTGACCCTGTAGCTGACCACTGGTTAAACATGTCTCTCGGTGCCCCCTTACTGTTTATCTTACAGAAAACCAGTACGCCTGCAACAAAATTTCCTGCTGTATGTGCCAGAAACCCATCAGAAAAGTTGTGCCCCCCCCTCCTCCCCCAGTCCCCTCCTAAGAGAATAGAAATGCACCGAACTTTTCTGTGCCAACTAACTGTGAGGTCTTTACTTCCATGCATTCAATTCAGCCGCAAATCTCAGTCACTAAGAATAGAGTTATTTACACTTAAGCCCTGAACAGGCTTTGTTAGGCTGAAATATTTATTTTCAACTGGAGAAATGTTTGACTTCCTTACAGATGCAGCATGAGATGACTGGAGTTTTTTTTTAAATATATTTTTATTGTTTGGCAGCTTATTATTTACTTGCTGGGGCTTTAACTTCAAGTTGAGTAGCTGGAGGCATGTGGTTGACTTGCAGCCTGTCTGAATAATGTATTTACCTGTGAGCCTGTGGTCCTGGAATCTTTGTTTCCTGTAGTCTTTCAATTTTTTTTAAAAAACTGGCCTAGAGAGAGAAAGTGTGTGCGTGTGAGAGAGAGAGAAAGAGAAAAAAATGCTGAAGTAAATATACAAAGAGGTGGAAAACAGTTCCAGTCTGTCACACAGATGTTACCGAGGTGCCAAAATTTGCTCACATGCAAATGTGCCCAAACAAAAGTCCGGGTACAGCACACTGGCCCCGTGGAGCTGGCAGTGGCTCTTACTGCAGCGATGCTGTGATGCTCTTTGCTCATGGTGTTTGGAGTGTCTGAACAAACTCTGGGCTGTTTAAGATCAGAGCGAGGGCATTTTGTTTTAAAGCATCTTCACATCTTCTTCATCTAAATCCCCGTAGACATCAGAATATTCTGAATGTTGCCATGGCAACGAAACATATCCTACATGGACCGACAGTAAATTGTACTTTTGCCTTTGTTTATGATAGTATTTAATTGTCCTGTTTGTCAAGTAAAACACGCACACTGTTCCAGTAAACAGTTTGATTTTACCGTGAGCTCATTGTGCTTCATTTATTGGTGTATAAACAGCAGTTTTTTCATGTTTTTGATGTGATATTGAGAAAATTACCAAATTATGTTGTTTTTACTTCTGCTGATCAAATGTGTGCTACGAGATCATGTCAAAGTTAAACTAGAGTTGGTAAAGATTTTGTTAAATGAGTTGGTAACAAATACAGAAACATTCACCACCAACACAACAGAGGTCTTCAGTGGTAAATGTAAAGGTAAATGTATTGGCTCCTGAGATATGAGATTTTCAAATGTGCAAACTATGGCTGTGCTTGAACTGTCCACTCATTCATTTCCCTAATCCACAGTAGTGTTTACTCACTAGAGTACACTTACTAGGGAATACAGACAGCTATTCATACCACTCAGTCACTCCATGGATGTACTGCTTCTACCAACTTATCTGTTGGATATTCCTAATTATCTCTGTGAATGGCATTGCATTTGCACCACATTTCAAGCTGTAGACACCCCACTGCTTCTATTTTTGGGTAAGTGAGACGGATCTGTGCACAACATTTAAATTAAATATTAGAATACAAAGCGCGGTTTACTGTATTTACAACATGAAATACTGTGTGGAACTCCTGAGCCACTCCTCATTGTTTTTTTATTCTGTCATGAAAGTGGGAAATAGGTGCAGCAGCTTATTGAAACATGCAAACAGTGTGTAAGGCAAAAACAGAGTTTGTACAATTCTGATGACCTTTAAAGTCAATATTTGACAACCTTTATTCTTCATGAGTCTGGACTCATATAGGCAAGCTTTCTTGTGATTTCTTGAAGTCATCTTCAGGAATAGTTCTCCAGGTCGAAGCTTTTCTTGGGATTTTATCTGCCACTTGCTCCATTCACTGTCAGGATGATCTCACACTGCTTCAATAATGTTGAGATCCAACTTTGGGGAGGCCAATCAATGACTGATGGTGTTTCACTAGGCAAGTATTCATTTACTGTGTTAGAGGTGTGTTTGGGATCATTGCCAGACTGGAAAATAAAGCCCTTAGCAAAATCTTTAATGTCTCCAACATCACTAGCTGAAATACAACTTAAATCATGACAGAGCCTCCACTGTGTTTTACAGAAGGCTGTAGAAACTTACTGTTATACCTTTCTCCTTACCTCCTCTGTACATACTGAACATTGATCGCTCTGTAAGACCTGCTGCCACTAATTTTAGTCCAGTTATTGTGTCATTTTGTACCAGTTTCCCGTCTTTAAGAATAACAGCCAACCTTCCAGTGAGACCATTTCTGATCAGACTCCAATAAACAGTAAAAGGATCAACTGAAGGGATAAATTTCTCAGGTCCTGTCTCAAGTCTTCACTTCATTTTTTCCCCTTTTTCTTAAGGTCATGACTTTCCATTACTGTTGATCTGCTATAGACATTTTTTCAGGATTGCATTTTTTGTCCTCAGCCAGTTTCCTCAGTTTTTATAGGGACACACTCCACAACATGTCTGGATATGCCAAGTTTTTGAATCATGGCCCTTTAACAACCACCTTGTTGGTGTAAAATACTTATTTTATTCCTGTAAAGCTGTGTTCTTTGAGATGTTATGTATGTTCAACTAGTGGGAACAAATGACAGGCTGCTCTTAACAACTGTATCTACCTAGAAAAGATCTGCAGTACGCCCCTCTAAGTTCCCCCTTCTGCTCAGTCAGAAGAGGAGATCAGCTCTGTGGTGGTGAGACATCTCAGGAGCATCTTACCCGGTATTCTGAGTAGGTAAGAAAATCATATTAGCTTTTTTTTGGTCTGACAACAAAAAGACAGGATGTAACGCAGGATGGCTGATGGATCTAATCTCTGTACATTAATTTATGTTATGTGATGTAGTCCATGATACAGGTAACCAGATTTTGAATGGTTACAAAACATACTGTTGGTGAATGATTGCACTTTACAGAGCACAGTGCATGAACACTGATCGCGTAGTTCAGTACCTGGGAAAACATGTAAATTTTCTTTGTTGCCAAGAGTAAGATGAGAAAATTGATATCACTCTTGTTACTGTATGCTAAGTATAGAACTCAAGCCAAGAGGCAGTTGGCCTAGTTTAGTTTGAAGAGACCATCAGCAAGGGGAACACTTCCAAAATTAAAAATACTCCTGACCTCTCTAAATCTACTAAGAAACTAAATGTGCAGAAAGGAAAAACCTCTGTGATGAGAAGTGACTGTGAATCCTGTTCTATCAAGGTACGTGTCTTTTGGCTGTTGAAAGATGTTCTCCTTGTCTTAGATATAAGGGGACAAATAAAAAAGAAGGTGACACATTCTGACACTTGGTCAGTACATATGTTTCAGGTAGAGGTTAGTGCTATCTTATCAGCTTAGGCCTTAGGTTTTTCCCTTTTCCCTGAAGATCTTCACTCTAGAGTAATGAGAGTATCTGGTGGTGACGTTATACAGTGGGGAGCATTCTGATGGCATAATGAATGAAACTGAACCTGATGGGAATGATCTCTTCCAAGGTAACCACTATTAACATAATATCAAAAGAGGGAGTGTATTGGGTTCTGTTTAAAGTGAAAAATAGAGTGTAAACTCTTTTATAATTACTTTAAAAAAGCAGTAAAAACTTATGATGTTGGCCATTTTCATGATGGTTGTCAACAAAGGCAAGATTTATTTATTAATTTTTCAAATAAACCAGACTTGCCTTTTTGAATGGTCTTAGTGTAAAATCATCCATGTTTGACCAAGTGGTAATCGTCTTTAGAAGTCTGAAACTACTCTTTTCCCCTTCTTTTAAATAATAAAGAATTTTCAAACAGGTTTTTGGGGTGTAGTAGGACAGGTAAAGCTTTTTTAAGTCACATTTCTGGGATGGACCCCTTACCCTCCTCACTGGTTACCTAATTCTGACCTTGGCCCTCCAAAATCCTATTCTGAATTTAGAGTGGGTTGTTATTGGATTCAGAGGGTTGATGGTTGGATTCCCAGATTATATATATCTTTATGATAAAGTGTCCTTAGGCAAGATAGTAAACCCAGAGAACCTCCTGATGTATGCATGCATGAGCTTTAAAAATGTATCTGTGAATGCAGCTTGCAGTGTATCAAAGTGCTTTAAGTGCTAGGCGAGGATCAAAAAGTGCAGTCTGCAAAATTGCAGTCCATTTACCATAGACTAAGCTAGGAGCGGGTAGACTACAGAAAACATAAATATAATAAATTAGTTAGTTACATGAATCAGCCGACATAACAAATTGAATCTGTGCAAAGATCTGGTTGGAGCGATGGTAAACATCTCTCTGTGCTAGCTTGTTAAAAAATAAGCGGTTAAAAAATTGATGACAGGGTGTTCCAGCCTGAGAGAGCACAGAATGCATTAAATTATTTGAGTCTCAAGGGAGGAATGTCACATTGAATGTTAACATGTCTGAACCTAGTTGTATGCATCCAACTGCTATAAAAGGGGGATAGCCAAAAGGATTAAAAATCAGGAGTAAAACCTCTGCAATGGATCCAGTGGTTAAAATTCTGCAGTGAAACAGTGGTGAAGATGTGAAGATGAAACACTGAAAGTTTGAAAATCAAATGGCAAATTTTTCGAATGAATTTGTTCAGACTGACAAATATGCAAATCCTGGCACTTGCTGCACTATTTCTCCAATAGAGATCCAGACATATGGCTTCTCAATCAAAAATAAAGTCATTTCGGTGGCAATGTGGGAGCCAAATCTTGAACATTTTATCATCAATTTTTCTTTAAATTGTCACCTGTGTTTATCTCACGTATTCAATCTGTGCAAAAATGATAAAGTTCACCTTAAAGGGGATTTTTTAAATGATCTCTAGCACTTTAATTACAAACACCACTTTATTAATTTGCACAGAACTTCCTGCACAGTGTCTCCCAGGTTTCCTGGCACTCTTGCTGTGAATGACAAGATTCTGGGAAGTCATTGCATGCGGCTGTTGTTTGCCAAGAAACACTTACAGCAGGTTACTCCCCTGCCTTTAGTATTTATGCTAAGCTATGCTTCATCACCCCCTGGCTCTATCTGTGTTCTAGCACAGACATGAAAGTGCTTCTGATCTCCTCATCTAACTCTTGGCATGGAAGCGACTAAATGTTGAGCTATTTCTTAAACGGAACTCTGCAGAATTTGGCCACAGATCGGATTCATTTTGGCATCTGAAAGCGAACATTTCAAGAGAACTTGGGTGTTGCTGGTTTGCGGCGAACAGACGGCGCAAAACGGCAGCATTTTTAATCGGATATGATGCGGAGTAGGTCGTAGTCTGCTGTAAGCTTAGAAGGCTGATGTGAGAAAAATGAGATGTGGTTAGAACATGGCCGGAGCTGGAAGATGTTGTCCATTTATTTTCAATGCCCTCATAACTGGCGTGACCACCAGAGAAGACCATAATCCTCCACTGGAATTACATTTGCTCTGGCATGTCAGCAGTTCCAAAATCTCTTATACAGAAGGACAAGTCGCCCACTCCACTACTTGCAAGACCTTGTGACTTTTTTTTTTAAAATTTACTTTGGTAAAGTAGTTCTAGTTTACAACAGATTGGAGCACAGAAAAACACACTGAAGGTGTGAGTACTCAAAGTGGGATGGTCTCCAGTGGACGAAAATGACTCATGGAGGCACATTTGAGTACAGTAATTCAACATGATAGCACTGTAGGTGTAATGTTCGCCTCTCTCTCTTTTTTTGTTTACCACAGTCTGCACAGTGTTAAATATTGTTCACATTTTTCTATTATCACACACTGATGGATTTTATAGTTTTGACAGTTTAGGTTTGAAGATAAAATCCAGTCCATCAAATGAACAAACTGTCAGGCTGACAGATGATGCACCCTCGAGGCTATTTTGACAGGAAATTGGATAAAAATGAATGTTACTTTTAAAAGATAAAAGAGAGACTGCTTCTTTTTCCCTTTCCACTCTACATCGATGCATCTATTAGTAGCAAACCCTTACATATGATTCTTGCCTAGTCTGAAAGTGCCTGGATTTGCTTTCTGCCTGATAAGCAATGCCAAGCTTTTCCTGGCTATGTGTGGGCACACGTCTGCAAGTAAAACAAAGGCACAGGAAGAAATAGAGGGAAAGACAAAGATAGGCAGCGGGTTTGAGCGAGGGATCAAATGGCAAAAATATTTACAGAGAGGAGTGAGAGATAAAGGATGTCACAGGGAAGGGGAAGGGGAAGAAAGCGGGAGAAAGTGTTGTGGGAACCAATTATGGATGGTGTGCTTCTACCTGCTCTAACAACATTTAAATGTGCTGCGTCTTTGAATAACTTTTACAGAGGTTTTCTCCTTCTTCACACCCTGTTTAAAGTTCCTTGCTTTAAAGAAATAAAAAAAGGAACAAGTATAACACTTGGTGCACATAGTTTTAATGACCCAAGATCCCTTCTAGCTATACAAAACAAATGGCAGGCAGGCTAATATTACTTAGCCACAAATTGACGCTGTTTTTTTTTTCAAAGCCATAATTACTTTCTCTGCTAATGATGCATCATTGCAACAAGCACATTTTGAGTTATTCATTAACCTAGAAATGCTGTTTTATGACAGATCATCACACACGGGGGTTATTCCAGTCTTAGCAGAGCCAGCGTCAGGAAACGGGGCACACAAAAACAATTTAATATGAGCACACCAGACGAATTAAAAGGATGGAAACCTCAGGTGGAATGACAAGACCGTCTCGCTCCCTCCGACATCTGTTCCTGTGAAAGGAAAGCAGGGACGCCACTAACACTTTACCCCAGATACCACAGTCCCCTCTGGCAAACAGCATCTGTCTAATGAGGGTGCGCGGTAGCTCCTGTGAAGCCAGACATAACAGCGCTTTGATAGTATGAGCTTTCTTCAAGAACCCGCTGCGTAATGAGTGTAAAAGCTCGAATGATAAAAATGAAAGGCACTGAATGAGGAGCTGTCCAATAATCCCAGTCTACTAATATGCATCAGGATGCATCATGTCTTGTAAAATTTATAACAGTGTGAGAGAGAACATCTTCACTGCATGCTTCTTGTCAGCATTCCTTGACTCCCATCCATGTGCAGGGCCCCAATGGGCTACTAATGAATGGGATATTGTTAAAGTTTCATTATGTGGTTTACAATATGTGTGTGATTGACAGCTGAAGTCAAACTGTGGTCTTAGTCCTGTAGGAAAACCCCCCAATATTGTACAACTGTAAAATAAGTATATCACAGGGGTAACTTCTGCCCTCTAAAGCAGCCATTCCCAAAGTCAAAAGTGGTGAGGGTCACTTAAAAAACCAGAAAATCCCATGGGCCGACCCAAACTTAAATCTTCACTCTAGTCAAATACAAGAGAAGGTAATGATGCCCAGTCATATGCAAAGTGTTAAGGCTAATGTGTGACCCACTTGCCCCTGGGATACAAACTTCAATATAAAAGCAGTAAATTTAGGTCAGAGTAATGAGTCATACCAAACATACAACATCACATTACCAGTTTAAATTCACTTTTAAAAAAAATAAAATAAAATAACTGAATCAATTAATATAATCAGCTGTAGATACTTGTAATTTTAAACTTGAATTTCTGTTATTACCAACTGCAGTACCTTCGCAGCCCACCAGTGGGCCCCAGCCCACACTTGGATAAAAATCACTGCTCTAGAAGATTAAAGGTGCATTTATATCCTCCTCATTGGTTGCTTCGTGTAACATCGTCATGCAGTTGCTTCTATTTATGCTTGCTGTTAACGCACATAAAACTGCTGCGGTGTTCCCCTGAATTCTAGGTGTCGCCTCTCAGACAATACTGCCATATTACTGCTGGTATAGCAAGAAGTCAAAACTGGACCTAAAGATCCCAAAAAGTTGATTCTGCTCATCTGGATGTAGCTTTTTCAGTGGGAGAAATTGGGAAGAACTAAAGAATTTTTTCCACAAAGTTTTCAAAGTGATGCAGCATCTCCCTTTGCATATCTGCATATCTTTGACCTTCTGTACTGGAACATCATTAAATTGGCGGTAAAAACAGACACGAATGTGTTGGCACGCAAATGCTCTGGTGCATGCCAACACATTTGTGACGCATGCCAGAATTTTTCCAGGTCAAATTTGGTGCCCCCGTCACACATTGAGCATGAAACACCACACGTTTGCACATGACCAGCAAGTCATTAGATTGGGAGTTTCCATTGTTCATCTACGTCAAGCTAGCAAAATTGAGTTGGCACATTTTGATTGCTTTAGTTAACCAAAGCTAACAGGCTAAATTTGATAGCTGCTGTTGAGCTTACTTACTAAAAAATCAGTGAACATGTGGAGAGACAACTGAGACATGACTGTCAGAAAATCTGCGTGTAGGCTGTAGTCAGTGTTGGGGAGTAACGGAATACATGTACCAGCGTTACGTATTTAAAATACAAAATATGAGTAACTGTATTCCGTTACAGTTACCGTTTAAAAAGGTGGTATTCAGAATACAGTTACTTTGCTGAAATAAAGGGATTACACGGCGGTATTTTCCTGTTTCATGTGTTCAGCTATGCCCTCTCTATTTTTGGTTTCCACGCCCCAAACAAAACACGCATCAAGAGGCTCTAATGCCTGTGTCTCAATCTCGCGGCCCATGTCACCCCTACTTGCGGCTCACATAATGACGTGAAGAAATATTTTAAAAGATTATTCACAAAAATGATTTAATATGAAGGCAATAGGCAGAGTGTTACAGGCATCGCCCTAAAGAATGTAGCCTCATGGGCAGTGTAGTCCGTGCTGCAGGGAGAATGGACTACCATACACGTTATGTGTCTGTGAGCGAGGGAGGGAGAGAAAGGAAAAGTACGAGTTGTCACTGAGCAGAAACGGGAGCTGGAAGCATGTAAATATAATAATAACCACTGCAGCCAAAAAGAGTGCCTGACGAGCCCAGCTGTAAGTAAGCTATTAAGACTTGACTGTACACTGTGTTTGTGTTTTCCTCTGAAACAATAAGTTCTGTTGGAGCAGCCTTTCAACGCCTCTCTTTGTTTCACGCTAGCAAAGTTGACCCAGACAACAAAGTAAAGCTAGTTTTCGGCTACGAGCCCGACACGGAATCCGACGTATTAGCCGGACTACAGTTCGGAGCTGCGGACCTGTTTTATATACACGTGAAACAGTTTTCTATACGAGATCGCTGCAAAAAGTGCAACTCTACCTAATGTCCACCCTACTGTTACTCTTTTTATATTAAGATTTAAAAATCTAGTTGGTATTGGTATGGCGAGTAACCTTCAGTAAAAGTAATAATTCACACAGCAATAGTACATTCATGTAGTTGTAAAAAGCATGATAATATAATAGGTAATCCAAAGTATTCAGAATACGTTACTGTCATTGAGTAACGTAACGGTATACGTTACAAAATACATTTTGGGGCATGTATTCTGTAATCTGTAGTGGAATACATTTTAAAAGTAACCTTCCCAACACTGGCTGTAGTTAAGTCCATACTGTAAGTACCTTAACAGTGACGCATTTTATGCAGTTTTGACTCTGTAAGCTGACCACGGTGGATTTTAAATCGAACAGTCAAGATTTGATTGAAGTGCAGACTTTCAGTTTTAACTTAAGGGGTCTAACAGAAGCATTAGATCCCTTACAGTCATCTTTATACACAGCCCCCCATTTTCAGAGGTTCAAGAGTAACTGGACAAAGTGACATAAGTTTGAATAAAGATTTTTAATACTTGGATGAAAATCCACACGGCATTTCCACAGAATAATGTATTGTGTTTTAAAGATCTGTAATGAAGAATTTGTTTTTGCTACATTTATGTGATTCATGCTTTTGTTCAGTCAAATTCAACACTGTAACCTTTGGAGCTTTAATACCTATTGTAGAGAAATGTTTATCTTTAAGTTCTTAAGTATTAAGAATTTATCAATTTAGTTTAAAAATTGCTTTAATGTTAGTGGAATTGTTGCCATATAGATATGTTTCTTCACCTGTAGAAGACAAAGGGTAGGCCTCACAGCTGAATACATGGGACTTGCTCTGCAAAGCCTACACTCCTGAGACTCCTGTGCAATAAATTGTGAATGAGATGGTTCTAAGGTTTCCACCAGAAAGCATCTCCCTACTGGGAATATCAAGGTCACCTCACAACTGATTGAAACTTTTTTTTGGAAATAGATGAATTGTTTAAACATTGAGCTTATACTTAATAAAATGTTGCATAATGCATGCTTAAAACCCAGCGACAAATTACAGTATCTACTGGTACGGTGGTTGAAATCAACATAAACGCCAAGATACAGACACTGCTGTCAACCACCATGCTTTTGGAGGGAAAACAAAACACATGCATATCAGGTGTACGAAGTGCATACAGTATATTAGATGTGCATGTACCATAGCTTGTAATGCACTCATTATAAATAATTACAGAGCCAAACCTTTCAGAGGTCAAGGCCACTGGCCAAATACATGATTTGAGGGCACATCACTAATCTGGTCTTTCCCAGTGACCCAGGTCAACTGATGGAACTCGGCACGCATAAATCATGCATAAAGCAGGCACGTGGCCATATAACCCTGGGCAAAATTGCTTTGTTGAAAGCAGCAGCAGCAGCAGATGTAAGAGGGCTCAGGTGGACATGGTGAAATACCCGGGCAGGATTCAAATGTGACAGGGAGATATATGATGGGATTCATCACAAGCGAGCCTGTCATTGGAGTATTAGGTTGTGAGATGCATGGCCTTTAAGTTCTCACCTGTCACCTGCTCTTCACATGAATAAAGAATGCAATAGGGGGAGAGTCCCAGTTGGAACTCCAAGGATGTTCAGAAGGTATTAGGGATGTAACACACTGCAAGGACAGCGAGACCTGGTGAGTGGTAATGATTCCTGAACAGTGTGAAAACCAGAGCAGAGAAAGCAAAGAAAAGTGTGAGATTTGTCTCGTTAATTAGTCATGTATTTGTTTTGCAGACTGGTGGGATGAATGGAGGGGTTGATGATCACTACCTGGAGATTTACAGTCAAAGACTAGAGAAAATGAATAGAAGATGACAGGATGGGTGAGACATGATAAAAGTACTGGGTGAAATTTGTAAAAGATGTCAGAATTAAACAGCATTAGGCACCAAATTGCACCGATTTAACCTTTATAATTTTTTTAACTCCGCCTAGCAACATAAAAATAAATAAAAATGGCACAAATGTGAATAGGCATGCTAAAATGTCCATTTCTTTTTAGTCTAAGGAGCTTGGAAAGAAAAGCGTCTGGACTTTTTTAAGTTGCTTGAAGACGTTTCACCTCTCATCTGAGAAGCTTCTTCAGTTCTAGGGTCAAATGGTGGAGAGTCCCAGATTTAAGCTTTGTGGGAGTAACACACTGAGAGGGACAAAGGCCCCCTAATGATCCTCTAACTAATCACATGAGCCAAGGTGTGAAAATGGGTGTAGGTCACAATCAGCCAAGGTTTCGGGTGAGCTCATTGTGAAACCTAGCCCCACCCTAGCATGTGATTTCCTGAGGTCACATGGCCCAGGATGTGAGTGGGCGTTAAGGCGTCTGGGAAGGGATCTCAAAACTGGATTATAGATGGCAGACAGTTGGTGTCGTAAACCACCGCCTCTGTTCAAAGATGGTCGCTCACAGTGGACATAAATGGATTCTTTTACTCCTCTTTCAAACCATCTGTCTTCTTTGTCCAAAATATGTACATTTGTCAACCTCCAAAGGGTTATCCCCTTTTTGGAGGTTGTCCTGAGGGTCACTGACCTAATATTGATGATGTAAGTCATCACATGAGTCAAGGTGAAAAAAAGGGGTGGGTCATTTGGGTGACAACAGTCTTTTGCATTTGGCTCCTCTGCCTTGTTCAACATAACTGTAAGCTTATAAAGCCAATAGAGAAGTGTATTACACAAATTATTTTTACTTGCCAGCAGTGGTGACTCTACATGCAAAACAAACTAGCAAACCAAAAAAACCTATGCTTGTATACACAACTATGAGAAAACAATTTTCACAATCCTTGCTCTATGACTTTAGCAAATGCTTTGCTGATATTTTTATGGCCTCAGTTGCTTGTTTGAAGTTGTGTTGAATACAACATGAATTTCATATTTGAATGTATGATAAAGGAGGTTAACCAGGTGCGTCCCTTTGTTTCACTATCAGATGTGCTCCATGTTCCTGACTTCTGGTTCACAGTGACACTTTCCTTAACTTCCTGAATAGACTTCCTGTTCTATCTAGGTGGTTAAATAATATAGGGGTTTTTTTTTTCAGTGCATGCCAATATCGAGTAATAGAGAGCAGAACAAGTCTGCCTTGTTTGATGTGTAGGTGCTGTCCATGGTACTGATTCAGTTGTGTCAGTGTTGCTGTTCCAGTGACTTATTTTGGAGTTACTGTATAAAGACCTTGGACTGTTTGTGTTTAACGGTGAGGTGAGGGGTGTTAGTGACATCCATTAGAAGAGTACACACTATAAAAAAACAAACATTTTTTTGTAGTGTTTAAACATAAAAATGTAATTATTCAAAATGAATCCGCTGTTGAGTTAAAAGTACCCCCTATCAGAGATCAGTCTCCCTGGAGGTGGAAGCCAATGATACAGCCACAGATGGAAGGGATTCACCGTCCTGCTTTTGCTTCAGCTGAATGGCTGTTTGCCAACAGAGGGGCTTAACCCTCTAACGCTTTGATGGTGGTCTTTTTCCTACTGCTATGGCAAGCTGCTCTACCAAGCACTGACCGAAGTTCAACAGTAATGGCGCAAATGTGGGCTAAAATCGGATCGGTTGCTGCCTGACTGACCACCCCTCACTCCCCTTGGGGCATTGTGGATGGAAGTGCTCCAGGGACACCCACGCAAAGCAAAGAGTTGCAGCCTGGGGGATGGTTTTCCAGCTCCAGCCATCAGAGGCCAACACCTTGGGACAACCTCCTCCATCTTCACTTGCAGCCTGCCAGCCTTCCATCCTAAATTCCGACAAGAGCTCATTTCCTTTGCCAGAAGCTGATTAGAAATAGTAACGCTGCTGCTGAAGCGCTTAACACACACTGACACTGTTATTGTCGCACGATTTCCTCAAAGTGCCACAACAGAAATAGAACTATATCTGAAATTGTGCATACAGTGTGCCAGTTCCATTTTTGGGCTATGATCTTTTTTCAACGATCTATAAATGCCTGGAGTTAATCTTGTGTCACGTCGTAGCGAAAAAGCAAAACAAACAAACAAACAAACAACCCCCCCCCCCCCCCCCCCCCCCCCAAAAGCGTTCAGTGTTTTAGTTGAGCCATAAAATATCGCCCCCCTTCATACACTACATGAAGGGTAACGCACAGCCGACAGCATCACGACAGGTTTTCTGGGATTCATCTTGGGCATCTTTGGAGACTCCAAATCAGCTGCGAGTTCTTGGCGTGCGTCATTGCGCAGCAGCGCGTCCAGCCTGTAGTTGTTAATGGGAATCCGCTGACAGAGCACTACCAGTTGTTTGTGCGGGCATATGTACGCGCGGTTCAGCAGGTGTTGTCTTTAAAAAAAAAAGAAAAGAAAAGAAAAGAAAGAAATCTGGATGGAAGTCGCGGTTACAGCAACGCCAGTCTGAGGGGAAACTCGACCATTGCGGACCCTTATTCCCAGGATGCGCGGACATGCGTGAAATGCTCGCGGCTATCGGCAGGTGCAGGTAAAGTTCGAGCTGAACAATTTTTGTGTTTCTTTTCCTTAAAATGTTGGGGTTTAAAAAAAAAGAAAGAAAAATCTTTGTCTCGCCTGCATTTCGGGTGACGTCTCTTGTTTCGTTCCGTGCGCTTTTTTCCCCCTCACCAGCGCACCTCTGAATGGAGCGTGCCAAATAAAAGGCAGGCTGAGCACCAAAGTCTGCTGACCATTTAAACTTTGATGTGCCGAGCGACCTCTTTACGCTCAGATGATATCTTAAACTATAAAGAAATTTCATCGATTCCACGCTTATCTCCAACAATGTTAGTTAACAGTCAAAAATATGGGCTGCCTGTGTGTGTGTGTGTGTGTGTGTGTGTTTGCGCGCGCGCGCGTCTATATTCGCGCGCCTCAGTGCGTGTATGCGTCTCCTTCCTAAATTCTGGCGCTTTAAATTAATTCCGTCTGTATGCGCTCCTGGTGCACCAGTGCGTAAAGGCTTCTCTTCCTTGATGTGGATGAGGGTTGAGAGGTTAATAAGTTTTTGTTTAACCACACGAACCTCTTAATCGTTCATTGATTTTTTTTTGTTTGTTTATTTACCCCCCTCCCCCCTTTAATTGTGTTCTGTTTTTTATTAATAGAACAAACTGTAATCAAGCTCATAAGGCAAACGAGTTGAAGTTATCAAAGTGACAAGAAGGTGAAGGGACAGAAACATGAATGAATAACAGACTCCTCAGGTAATGTAGCTGTGTCCTTAGATAAAGAGAAATGGTAAGAATTTATCAGCCACTGTGTACATCCATATCCCGGACGCACATTAGACACATCTTATCGAAAGGGGTGTCTAATTTGGCCAGTCCTTAGCCAACAGCCTTCTGTTAGACAAAAACAGTTAAGCTGTCGAGTCAAAAAAAAAAAAAGAAAGAAAAAAACCTTCCAGCAATGATATGATTCCACTGCGATAAAAACTGTAATTAAAATCATGCTAATGCTGCATGAAGCCTTATGGTGAGTTTCCTCGAGTCCGCCTCTTAATTTCTCAAACTATATTTACCACAGTGATAATGCCTGTAATCAGAGGAACAAGCACAGATTGTACGGCACACTTAATTGGTATTTTTATTTATTTATTTTATTTTATTTGTCTATAAACTGCCAGCTGCCTTTTAGATTCAGCACTCACGTTGAAGGCCGGCCATCACAACAAGGCAGGGAAGGGAAGGAGAGAGGAATGAGATTTACATAAACAGACATGTGTAGAGATAATGGAAAGGCTCTCTGTTATCAACAAAACTCCAGAGCAGTGAAGTGGTATTTTCATTCCCTCTCAGATGGACAACTTGGAAGATTTTTTTTTAAACTGCAGTCTCAAAACAGCAGTTTGAAGTGCTGGAGCTGTTGTGCCTTATTGAGCATGTGACAGCAGGGTTTTTGTTTTCAGTTCTCTTTCTCTGTATTGATTTCCCCCGGCCTCCACTTTTTTCTTTTACCTGATTATTGACTTCTTTCTGTGCTCTAGCAGGCTAAATGAGAGCATTACTGGAAGTGGCGTGCTGTGATTCATCTCAATCATTTGGAGTACATCTCTCATACCAGGTGCAGACCCGATGATCCCATTTTTTCTTTTTTCCTCCTTTTATTGGCACTGAATTCAAAGCAACACTTTAGATTTTCCAGGTTCGTTTGCACCGCAGCTGTGCCACTCTCTGGTTCTCGTCTTATGGGAGTTTGCTTTGTGTCATCGTGTGTCATAAGTAATGTCATTAGTACTACAATAGACTTTCATGGCATGCGTCACTCTGGTATTCTTGTGCTGTCACATTGTCTTGATGAGTCGTCAGATCAGCTGGTTTCTTTCCTTCAGGGTTTTCTTTGTCTACACTTGATAGAAACAGGAGTAAACACCAGAGGTGGGGTCTGGGTAGAGCAGACGCTCTCCAGCAGTCACATGCAGCACGTTTCAGTGGACTGTGACAGAGTCCAGCTCATTATTACTTGTCGGCATTTCTTAGATTTAATCCATTGCTCTCTGTGCTCAACGTCAGCCGAAGCTTGTCTGCAGGTACCTGCATTCTGAAATATATTCTTTAAAACAGCTCATCCTTATCTCAGGATCCTGGTACTGTAAAAGAAGCACAAAAGACAAGAGTTGATAGAGGATGTTAGAATACACAATTTACTAAACACAACTGAGAGTCTTAAGTCTGATTTTAACTTTGAAGAAAAGATTTTTGTTTTTTAAAAAACAGCTCATACATTCTACCATCAGCGTTAGGGATTATATTACCTGCAGATGTACTTGATACAGTGTGGACAGTGGCTTTGTTTTAAATTGTGTACTCACATACTTACAGCTCCTATTATGAGTGCATAAGTGCAGCCGCTCTATCAAGTACGACTACATGAAGTGCCTTAGGAGTACCAGGATGGTGTACTCACAATGGTAAAGAAATGAAGTGTGAAACACGCCCTCAGTGTTTGCTATATTGGTTGTGTAGCGGAAAGGGAGGGGCCACCAACCAGTTTTTAGCCAGTGGAAGCAGTACGTGTGATTACTCGCTAGCTAGCTAATAGCTAGCACTGACATGTTTTTCAGGATTTGCAGACTAAAATCACACGTTCTGGTGTTTTCTATGTGTTAAATTGTCACTTTTTCTATCGAAGGATTTACTATGTGCATTAGAGGCACCAGTGTCATCCATCCTCTCTCTGCTGCTTATCTGCTCAGTGCAGAAATCACAGATACTCTGCAGTAAGTGCTCACCTCACCACTATGATTAATCAGGCGGTGAAATTCATATGCAGTGTACTAATGAAAGTATGTACATATATGTATGTTCTTTGTTTACTAGTATATTGTGCTGAAAGTGGATGGTGTTCTTTTGAAAAACATCTTATTTAATTTTGTTTGTTTTAATTTTGTGAATGCAGGCACAGGCGTTTGAAAGCTCTTCTTCTTTTCATCAGAAGAAAAAATTTTGTATTTCATTTTATCTCAAAAGTTTAGTTCTGGGAAGGAAGTTTTATGAGTTTTTATAGTTAGATTTCAGTATTTCCAAATCAGTTCATATAGTTTTTTTTTCAAATAGCTTCATTGCTGGTTCTCTTTCCAAAAACACTTTTAGCAATACACACTCGCCTGACATTTTATTAGGTACCCCTTGCTAGTACTGGCTCGGACCCTCGTTAACCTTCAGTCACTAGTTGCTGGAGATTTGTTGGCTGCACATCCATGACATGACTCCCCCATCCCACCATGTCCCAAAAGTGCTCTATTGCATTGCATCTAGCAAATTTGGAGGTGATTTTAGGGCAGCGAACTCACTGTCATGTTCGAGAAACCAGTTTGAGATGATTTGAGCTTTGGGATATGTGATACTCAGGTAGGCTGTGTCATATCAACAATGCTCAGCTGGACGTAAGGGCTTTAAAGTGTGCTAAGATATCCCCCACACCATAACACCACCAGTAGCATATCAGAGCAAGCATTAGCAGCATTTTAGCTGTTCTTAGCTGACAGGAGTTGCACATGGTGTGGTCTTCTGCTGCTTCAAAGTTTGATACAGTATGTTCTGCATTCAGAGAAGCTTTTCTGATTGTTGTTATTAAGTTACTTTTGCCTTCCTATGAACTTAAAGCAATCTGACCATTCTTCTGTGACCTCTGACATCAGCAAGGCTTTTTTGCTCATAAAACTGCCACACACTGGATATTTTCTGTTTTTCAGACCGTTCTCTGTAAAACCTAGATCAGCATGTCTGCTTGTCTAAATGCACTGAGTTGATTCCATGTGATTAGTTGATCAGCTATTTGCACCAGTTGAATGGGTGTACATAATAAAGTAGTTGTTGAACATACATTGAACAGCACTTTGTATTTTTAGAGTGTATAGCATGTTTTTGGTGAAGACCTCTATCATTAACGGTTGGATATCTCTCCACTTGTTCTGTTTATGGACTAAAGATGGTGTTACTCAGTCACTGGCTGGAAACCAAACTTAGCCTAACTGTTTATGAATACCTAATTGCTTATGCCCATGTATACGATTGGTGTACTACATTTTGGTTTCGTACTTATTTTTAATGACTTCATCGTCCCTTCCCACTCTTCTTCATCATCCACACCTCTGTCATCACTGCTGTATTCGCAAGCCTGCACATTTCTCTCCATAGTGTGTGTTTAAGCAGCAATCTTGCTAGCTCAGCCTAATAATAATGCAGATTGAAGGACACAAGAGACCTCTATGGTATGATGAGAAGTAGAAGTCAAAACTTCTAAACCTGCAGATGAAAGGGGGGAGGAGAAGCTTCCGCCTGGATAAAGTCCAAAGTCCCTAATGTTTCTCTGCGACATTGCCTTTCTGCATTTGAAATAGACAGAGAAGAAAATGAGATTGAGGGAATATCTTTTAGGAGGTCAGAAGTCCCTTTTTATGTAATGAAAGATGTTAGTTAAATTGTGGTAGGCACCTTAAATAACCTACCGTGACAACATCACTAAGACACTTTGATGACAGAGACGAAACTGTTCCACCACACAGTGAAATGTTTTATCACTCTGCTCCATCACTCAGACATTAGCGATTCTTTTAGAGCTACTTTTGTTTTAATGTACTTGTGGAATCTGATTTTAAAAAGTGAGGCTCTGAAAAACATGGAGCTGGAGTCTGTGTGAGGACAGCACACTCTTTGTTAGACTTTTGTTTCTAGAGTCGTAACGTAAGAGCTTGACGTGCCTAGCACATTGGATTCATGTTGGAGCAGTATTACATACATTTGACTTTAAATGTTCTCTTTTTTGCACCTAATCTTATGTATCATCTTGAAATTATTTTCCCAAGCTGTTGTTGTAGAGATAAAGCAGAAGTCCCAAGTCCTTGATCTCTAGGGTACTGCCTATTGGCAACTTAAGGTGCTCTTAAGCTGCCAAATTCATGAAGATTTTTGACCTTTTTTATTTCTTAGCAAATATATGTATGGTTATTGCAGGTTGAGATGTATAGCTGTCTGAACCTGTGGTGAACTTTGCAGTTTGGGCATTTTGTCCTGCTTTTTTCAGCAGCAACTCATACCCAAATGAATAATGTGCCTGGCTATAACCTTCTCTGCAGCTTCCGTGAACTTGTCTTCTAAAAACTTGGTTTGTTTTCTTCTGGTATATTGCTATTCCTGCATGAACCCCAACTTGCTCTGTCATATGAAATTGCAAAGCAGGTGCTGTACCCAGGTGCTTAAGCAGGTCTGCGATTTATAAAACACATGTGCTTAAGCTACAAATGGGATTCTTGGAAAATGCATAAGCACGTATTTTAGTTTTTTGTTTCTTAATAAATAGCTAGAGGAGTAAGTGTGATTGTATATTGGAAATTATTACAAATTTCCTACAACCCTGGTTTCAAAAATGTTGGGACACTGTGCAAAATGTATATAAAACATTGACTTTTATTGATTTCTATGTGTAATTAGCATTGACAGGTGTAATGAATTGAGTTATTGGGATAAATGTCAACACATAAAACAGCCAGGGACAAAAAAGGAGCATAAACACAGTATGACTTTTTAATTTTATAACCCTGTACGGTACACATACTCTCCATCATTTTTTAGGGGAATGAAATCAAGTTATTTTTTCAGAATTTTTATACTGGTTACTGCACTGTGTAAAATAAAATGGAGAATAAGGAAATATATATCCATGTAACTTAACATAGCCCACGACTTTATTTTTACTGTGTATATTGGTCTTTTTATGGGAAAAGAGTCTGAATCGTCATAGTGAAAAGGTACGTGGCTACATTGTTTACAAGTCTTTGCACTTAGCAGCCCCCTTGATCACCAGTAACCAGTCAAGTTTTATAATAGTTACTTCAAATGCTTAGTGTCTTTACCCCAGAAAAGGTTTTCAAAGCTCATAAAGAGGTCACAATCCTGCTGTTCATGACCAAAGTTAAACAAGACATTACAGCTTCCCTGTCAACAGCTCGTCCCACCAGAGCACTGAAGAAATACCGTGCTAATTAATGTTGTAGATGCAGTAATGAGTAGAAATGCCTGCCACCACACAGTTAAAGTTGTACATTCATGACCCTGACCTTAACCCTAACCCAGTCCACTGATGCAGTGTACTACCAATAAAATGTATTTTATTAAATGAATTGTTGGTAAGTTTCCTCAATAATGTGAAGAGCACTGCAAGAATTAAACAGTGGAATTTCCCATATAGAGCAGTGCGCTATGAAAAGTTTGACATGTGACAGTAAAAATCAGTCGTATCAGTTCTTCTCACTGTCTCCTACTAAAGCACAGAAGTGATTTTAATACGCTTGCTGCTGTGCTTAGCTCTTTGTATAGTTGTCATGCTCACTACATTTCAGAAAGCTTTTAGATCATCAAGTACACTTCAATACATCCTAAATCAACTTATTGAGCCTTCAGTCATTATAGTCCCAACCTAGAAACTGTCGTCTGCTGCGCTGCCTTCCTCTTTTTTGAAGAACTTTCTGTGGGTGTCTTGAAGTGTGATACGCATACAATAAACACAATAAACACAAAGCCTGCTCACATCCTAATAATGGCACTGTACCAAAATTGGTTATTCACATAGAGAGTGCTTGCAGAATGGTCTACAGTGAATAAGAGTGAATAATCAGTTTGCCATTTAAAGATGTCTGATAGGATAGACTACCTTGTTGGCGTAGATTTTTAATTCTTAACCAACACCATCACATGCTTCAAACACTTATAGTTACGTTTTGTGAGCTAGCTTTCTTGCTTTGATGCACGTGTAGCATTTGTTCCATCCACAGTGAACAAGAAAGTGACGACTAGTTAGTGCAACATTATTTATACCAGATAGTGACTCTTTTATACTCCTGCAACTTTGATATTTATTGCAATTTAGTGCAACAACGAGGTGAAGCAAAATGTAAAATTAGAACAAGCAACACTGCCATGATTCACTAAATCACAGCTTTGAAGGATATAAATGAGAATAACTGGAGGAAGAGGAGAATTCGGTATAGACTAACAGCTTGGAGGCCACAAAGGTTGACATGCTATTGACTCATTCACTATGCCTGGAATAAGTACCTTGAAGAGCAACAAAGGAGAGAAAACCCTTGGAATTAGATGAAGTGACTCAGTTCTGCCTGACTTATCTTCTTTTATTTGCTGCTGCCCTTTTCAAGTTGGCTCAAAATCAAATTGCAAACAGTCGGAGTCAGAGATGAAAGACAGGCATCACTTTGGGAAGCTGTTACCCATCATCCCATGTTAGGGTGTCCTTTATCATAGTAGTGACTGAGTTAAGGCCGATGTCAGACCAGTCTGACGGACAAACAGGCTGAAGAATTGCAATAACTGATTTGAGATGTGGGGCCAGGTCTACCTAACTTAAGGCATCAAGAACACATTGTCTTGTCTCTTAAAATAACAGGTAGGGAGATCTTTAGTACTTAAAGTGGCAGCCCTGTATGTTCACAGTTTTACATTTGTATGTGTTTTGGTACAAAGTTTTGTACTGTGTTGTTGCTGTGAAATAAGACTACAAACAGCCTGTCTGACAGTGTTGTGTCATTTATTTACATTTGCCCAAAGATAAAAAAGTTATCCCCAGACAGTGACAGATGAGTCCAAATACACCTGCTGAGAAAACCAAAACAAATCATTCTGCAGTTTTATCATTTTCTGTCTGACCCAATACTTCTCCTCACTGAGTAAGTGTGTGTGTAGAGCCACAGACAAAGTAAATCATTTCATGATACACAAGTATAAACATTTGACATGACTGTTGTCGAAAATCTGACATTCATTTATTGTAATTCTTAAATCTGTTCTGGTAATAGGCAATGATCCTCATATTGTTAGATGATTAGAAATGATGTCATTTCATTAAACCACACAGTCATTTCTACTGCAAAAAAGCTATTTTGTAACATTTTTAAATCTTTTATATAATAATGTGATTATCCTTTTATTGTAAGCTGAAATATTCAAAAACTCCAAGGCACTCTCTTTTCATATAAATTTAAAATGCCTTTATTCTCATGACATGGCTATATTTAACCTAAAAGTCCAACGTGTTCATCCGCAGCCTTCATCAGGGACAAGACAAGCGTCCATGAACATACTGAATTCTTTTCCATAGGTGTTTCACCATAAGTGTGAATCCACTTTCAACTTCCACACAGGATGTGAGTGATTTTTTTTTTTTTTTTTTTACCAGTAAAAGGTCTTTATAAACAGGGGTGCACATAAGTGGTCCGCAGGTGCGCATTCGCTGTCAAAATAAAAGACGCACACCAGATAAGAAGTTGCAACGCGCGTTTGTGTACATATAAAAGGCACTGTTTTTGTCCGCTAGAGTGGGATTTTCACGGCATATTCTGCACCACATCTCTGTGCGTTCATCGTTTGTTTGAAGCCAGCTCACCTCCTGCAACCACTTTTCCGAGAAAACGCGCTTCTTTTGCGGTTCGGACTCCTTCTGACATTTCTTTGGAGGTGGAGGAACACCAAAGTAATTGCTTAAAGGAGCTTGCTTCTTCGACATCTTTAAGAGTTCTAAACAAATATCTGTCCTCCTCCAAATAATCTTATGTACGCAAACGCGCATTGCAACTTCTTATCTGGTGCGCGTCTTTTATTTTGACAGCGAATGCGCACCTTATGTGCACCCCTGTTTATAAAGGTCATTTATAGTATAGGCTCTTTACCTTACAAGGTCAACACCTGTTGTTGTTGTTTGGTTATATAAAGAAATGAAATGTGAATGAATTGAATTAAAACGCCACCAGTAGGAGGAGTCTTCCAAAAACCTGGACAAATTCAGTCAAAATCAGACAAGAAAATGATTTCCTTCACTGACCTATAATTTATAAATCCAAATTTCTTACCTTTGGCTAAGGCTCTTTTGTATCTCCTTGTAGTCAGGGCTGGACTGGTAATCTGGCATTTTCAAGATGTAACGACGCACTTTGGGGCGATGAGCCGTCTTGAAGGGCTTCTGTACAAGCACTTACAGAGGCCCATTTTAATTACTGACACTGGATTACCCAAATCAGACCTCTTAACTCGACCGCCCCCTCCTCTCCCCTCCCCCACCTTTTGGAAAAAGTGAGGAAGAAGTGGCTAAAAGGTGGAGCTGAAAAGCTGAGAGAAAACAATAAAAAACAAACTAATAATAGAATCCTCTCAAATTAGCTGACACGTTAACTGTCGGTGCTGCTGCACCAACAGTTGCACCAGCATCCAGAGGTGGGAAGTAAGTACAAATGCTTTGTTACTGTACTTAAGTAGAATTTTCAGCTATCTGTACTTTACTTTACTTATTTTTCTGACAGCTTTTTACTTTCACTCCCTACATTTTAAGAAAAATATCTGTGCTTTGTATTCCTACATCAAAACAGACATGTAAAGTGTGCGGGGCGAGTGCAGGTGTATGTTGTAGTCAGCTGTTAGCTAGCGCTAAAGCAGAATGAGCATAAAGGGAGTGATGTTTCTCCACGACATAACGTTTCAAAAGCATTTCTATCATCTCAACAAACATCAGCACACACACAAACCCATCGTGTGTAGTTACAGCTGCTGTATTACTCAGGCAGAGAAACAAAAGAGAGGTAACTCTCAGAGATGGAGAAAGACAGGACAGGAAAGGAAGAAGAGAGGTTAAATTTAAAGGTAATGACTGCTCAGTGATACCTGATAAACTGCAGATTTAAATGTGTGATGTCATAATTTATATAAATACATTTTTGTGTCATATTAATATAGCAGAAGGTCCAGTTACCTGTGCATAAAAATGGATGGTAGAACTGTTCTTCAGGGAGCTACTTTTTACTTTTTTACTTTGAGTGCATTTCAGAGCCTGTACTTTTTCACTTTTACTGGAGTAAAGAAATTGATCAATACTTTTACTGGATTTTTTTTAACACACGTATCTGTACTTGTATCCTTTCCAAAGAGCACATCAAATGGAAGCGCTCCTTAAAACAACTTGAAGTGATCCCTTTTGAAACAGTCCTATTTTTATAGAGTTCACTGCAAACAGGTTTCAAATAGGTATTCCTGGTTGGCTGAATAGCTTTCCAGGTTACAGTAAAGTACTCTAAGGTACAGGCTGAACTGCTGTCAGGTGAGTGGGTATAATTTTGTATTTCAGTCTTCTATTATGTTGAAATTACTCTCCCACTAAGTCCACCAACTCTAATGGGCAGTAATTTAGTTTGATTTGCAGTAATGTATATATTGTTTATTGCTGTGTAACAGTACAGTGGTCCAAAACCGAGACACTCATACATCTGCGTATTATTTTTCTTTTAGCATAAATCAAAACTGTAATGATTTGACTTTATTATTATTGAATGGTGTTTCATAACTACCACATATAGAAAAAATCATTACATTTCAGTAAAATCATTACATTAAAAACATTGGTAAATTAAGATAATGTTTAACCTACTAATATATTCGAGAGAGAGAGCGAGACCAGAACAGAATGTGATAATTTAGCCCTTAAGCCATGACAAATGCATAACATATAACTATAAAATATGAAAACCAGCTCGAGGCAGATGGTCATCCCTCCTTGAGCCCTGTTTTACCAGAGATCTCTTACCTTGAAAAGAAGTTCTTCTTTCCTACCCTCCCTTCATAATGCTTGCTCATAGGGGATCATTAGGTTACTCGATCCACTTCCAAGAAGGTTTCACGAACAGCAGCTAACAGTTGCTAACAGCAACAAAAACAGCAGCTCTTACCAACAGAAAAGTTCACGGGTATCAGACAGAAGTGAGCTTCACTGACTCGTTGACTCGTATTGAACTTTCACAAAGTTTTACAGCTTCCTCCTGAGTAAATAGATGTGAACAGAAAAAAACGTTGGACAACGCCTTTTAAGTCATTTTAAAGCAGAAATCGAACTTGTTTTAATCATCACAATGACAATCAAATCTCAGTTTAATATTGCAGGATAGTTTAACTGCGTGCAAAGACAAGAAAGAAGATTTAAGTTCTAAAAATATATGTATGCCCACATGCATTTTTACATCAACAGACCAGACTTATGTATGAGTCATAATGGAAAGAAGTGAGAGAGAATTTTAAACTTCACTGCATTTCTGTCAGCTTCAGTCGTGTCATCGAGAGCAGAGACAGGAAGTCGGCCATACTGTGTCTTCACCATGCTTTCTGCATTTATGACCAAAATGGCTGAATAAGTACACATGTCCTCAGTGTCACTATGTGTGCAGAGAATTGGAGAAACCTAGTGTTCAATAATGTATCTCTGAATTCCCAGTTTCATATATTCATGTAGTATTCCCTTACTGTGTATGCATTATACATGTTTTACTGTAAAACCTGTTGGGACTGAGGCATTTCTTACCTGCTTTAGAACTGTGTACCCTCTGCTATGCAATCCCTTACCTAAAAATGTAATGTTACCATCAACAGGATTTACTGTAGTTCAAGCTTGGACCAAAGTAAAGACACTTTTAACACCATAGCCACAGAAGTTTGCTTTCAACTTTACATTAAATATTTCCTTAGACCAACTTGCCATCTATGGCAAGCTGGGTCTCAGTTTTTTCTGGTCTCTGAAGGGTTTCTGTGCGCTTTTATCTTAAAAGAGAGAGAGAGGGAGTGCAGGAGGATATAAGAAATGAGAGGACATTGGAAATTGCTTTATTACTTTTCACCCAAGCTCAGCGCCAGACTTGGAGGTGAGGTGAAATCATTAACAGGAGGCCATTATGCTGCCGAGAGAATATCCCTAAGGCAGACCAACACAGTTATTCACTACTGTGTGATTTAGAAATACATCAGGAAAGAGTGTCTTACATTTCAGTGTTTGAGGGAATCTATTAAAGATAACCAAGTGGCACAGAGAAACCACCGTTACCTGGGTGATAAAAATCATGTGAGTAAAGAGAAAATATGTATTTTTGGAACCTCAGACTTTAAACACTTGGAACAGGAAAAAGGGGCCACACATGTGCCCCTCTGTGCTGCCTGCCAGCTGGAAAGCAAAGCTCTAGAAGTCACTGATCCTGCACAAGTCCTGCCCTGCATCCTTGTTAAAATGCATAAAAATGTTTGGTCTTCAAAGCGCAGCACAATCTATATTTCCTGACTGCTATCATTACTTGCATCCCATTAAACGGCATGTTATTCTCCCTTGTGTGACCCTTTTCCAGATAAACTCCACTTGGCATCTTCACTCCTCCAGCAGCCATGGCTCTCTCTGTATCTGGAGGAACCGTGTTCACTGTACTCCTCATTAGCAGGTAAGAAAGGACAACCACTGGGATCTACAGCCACAAAGTCATCAGCCATGTCAGATTCTAATTTCTAACAACACCAAAGCTTTGTAGTCAATGAGCTCAGGAGGAGATACTTAGTCGCATCATTTTTGTGTAAACCATCAATACTCAATAACAACTCTCCATGCATCAGGCAAAAAGCATTGAAACTCCATGCCTACACTGATGACACTGCTGAGCAGAATCGATGAGGCAGCATCCAGCACCACATGGATACAATTGGTGTTAAAATCCCTGCAGAGGTCGTATGGTGAGAATGATGGGATGCTTTGGTGCACATTTGTATGCCGTTGGGAACCGAAGCTTCTGCTCTTCTTGCAGTTTATTCTCAAATTATAGAGTGCACTATGCACATTTCAGATAAGACAAACCCTCTGGCTCTTACTGAAACCAGCTATAAGATATGCTCTGTATAGTGCAGCACTTCTTTTCAAAAAAAGCTATGGGATTTTTGTGTTGTGGCAGGTTCCTGCCACCTAAGGGCCTCATTTATTAAACACTTCTAAAATATACATTTATATTAAAAATATAAGTCTGCTCAAAAGTCATAAATGGTGCACACAAAAGAAATCAGATTTATACTATAAGACTACAAAGGCACTGTTCACTTGAGAAATCGCAGTATACCTGGAAGTGAAGTCCAGCTTTCTACATAACCTATCTAACCATAAAGAGCCAATGACAAGCCTATGTCATAGACTGTATATAAAAGACTGACTTGACTATGCTGAAATCACTGACTGGATTTGGATCGTTAGCATACTATATTTATTTATTTATTTGTGTATTTGTAAGAGTAGTCAAAGTGCTAAGTTATAAGCTAATGCTAGTGTAAGCTAATGCTAGCAAACAAACTTTTTTTTAGTAAGGTACTTCTATGAACTCTGTGGGGGCAACATGCACATACAGATACCTGCTAATTAATTTCAAGTAACAGACTAGAAAAATAGTAGAATGTCACTCACCAAAATTATCCAACATCATCAGAATGCAGGTTGAGAGGTCCAGTTCAATAACTCAACAAAGTGAGGCCTAGCAGACAGCTGCTGGCTACATGTCAGTCTCCACCCAGTTTTTATGAAGAGGGAAATTACCATCTGATACTAAAATAACTCTTCCAGGTTGTAAATATGTCAGTTTAGTGGTGAGCACATTGGATTCTTGATTGATTGATTGATTGATTGATTGATTGATTGATTGATTGATTGATTGAATCTTTATTTTGAACATGTTGAAAAAGTACAACAAAATAGAATTAAAAGAGACAAATGAACAAAGCAAAACAAAAGGAAAACGAGCAACCACAACTCCAAATAACTTTCATGTTCAAAAAGGAGCAGGAAGAAGCATAAGCTTATTTAATCCCACCCCTTTTCCACTATCTAGTATCAATAGACTACAGAAAAACCTCCTTGCAATTACATTATGTCATGTGTATTTTTTCTTTTTTTCTTTTTTTTTTTCTTTTTTTTTTTTTAATTTTTTTTTTATATATACATATATGTTTCTATCTATCCATACATACGTATATACACATACGCACATATACACATTTTCACTAACCCCATTAACACCTGAAGGATACACAACCTACAAATATATATATATACCCATACCAATATACCCGTGCACCCGCACATACATGAAAATATTAGACAAGAACACCCTGTCAAATCTCTACCTCTTCCCTGTACCCTGTAAGAACCATATCCTTAAACCGCTTTTTAAACTGCGCCATGCTCGGACATTGCTTCATATCTTTACTTAGTCTGTTCCACAGCTTCACTCCACACACAGAGATGCAAAAACTTTTTGATGTTGTACGGATACGAGGATGTTTTAAATTTAATTCCCCCCTCAAATTGTATCCCCGTTCCCTTTTAGAAAACAGTTTTAGAATATTGTCAGGAAGCAGGTTGTTTATTGCTTTATATATAATTTGTGCAGTGAGAAAATGAACCAGATCTGTGAATTTTAGAATTTTTGATTTGATTTTCTTCTTCTGCCTGTTATAGTGGTATGAAATACGGCTGTATAAATGGCTCGCTCACTCTTGGAGTCATGTGTGGAGCTATTTCAGCTCCACAAACAGCCAAGACATGGTTTGTGACACATGCGGCAAGGCCACAAATCTTGAGGAGGAGAGGGGCAGGTACTACTAGGGTGAGATTAGCATACACTATGATGATGCAAACACTACTTTTTAGTATGATTTTCCAAACACATTAAGTTTTTCTACAAAGTATCGGTATCGGATCAGTATTGCTGATTCAAAGCTGAAATGTACTTGGTATTGGATGAGAAAAGAAATCAGTGGTATCACACATCACTAGTTTCTTAGTTTAAGTTTGGCCTTTTAAGATGGCATTTCCACAGTGGCTTCATTTTAAGCCTTGGTGGATGCCGGCTGATATGCGCAGAAATGAGCTTATCAATGGTTCTTATAATCATTACATTCTCTGGCAGTATCTGTGCATTAATCATGCAGCGTTATGCACAGTTGGCATCGCAGCATTTACACATTCACAGCAATGAGGCTGATTGATTCACAATTTGACAGAATGATCTCTATAGTTAATTGTAACCTGCTGGAATCTGCAAGTAAAAGTCTTGAGAGACACTCAGAATAAGAATATGTCAGTGGACTGTGGACCCCCTCTACTCTCCTCTCTGGGGGTTGTGAATGGGATGGTGAGACACCACTGGAAACTGTGCTACTGTTGGCTGAAGACAAAAAGAATAGGAAAGAGTGAAGACGTGTTAGGAGGCGGTGGGAGAGAAGGAATAGCAGATGTGGAAATGAGAGTAGGGATTTTAAATGTAGTATAGTAGTAATATAACTGGTAAACGGAGAGAGGTGGCTGGTATTATGGCAAAAAGGAAAGTAGAAATAATGTGTGCAGGGAACCATGTGGAAAGAAAGCAAGGCCAGGAGCACTCGAGGTGGATCGAAGCTGTTCTACCATGGTGTGGATAGAAAGAGAAATGGAGTAGGAGGGATCTTGCAGGAAGAGTATATAAACAGTGTTGTGGAGGTGGAGAGTGTCTGACAGGATCACGAGTTTGAAGCTGGAAATCGAAGGGGTGATGTTTAATGTTGGCAGTATGTATGCCCGACAGGTTGGATGTCAGTTAGAAGAGAAAGAGGAATTTTGGAGGAAGTTAGGTGAAGCGTAGAGAGTGTCCTCAGGGGGGAAAGAGTGACAATTGGAGGTGATTTCAATGGACATGTAGGTGAAAGGAACAAAGGTGATGATCAGTGAGCAGGAGTATGGCTTCATGCCAGAGAAAGAGCACTACAGATGTGATCTTCGCTTTGAAAGTGTTGATGGAGAAGTACAGGGGAGGTCAGGAGAAGCTTCACTGTATACGATAGGGTGCCAAGAGAGGAACTGTGATCGTGTATATATGAATCAGGAGTGGCTGAGAAGTATATGAGGTTGGCGTAGGACATGTATGATGACAGTGGTGAGGTGTGCAGTACCAGTGACAGATGGGTTTAAGGTGGGGCTGGGATTACATCAGGGATCAGCTTTGAGCATCTTCTTGTTTGCAGTGGTGATGGACAGGCTGGCAGATGAGTTCAGGCAGGAGTCTCTAAGGACTAAGGTGTAAGCAGATGATGTGATCTGTAATGCAAGTAGGGAGCAGGTGCGAGAAAGCCTGGAGAGGTGGAGGTATGCAGTGGAAAGAAGAATGAAAATCAGAATGCATGCGAGGCAGGTGGAAAAGGAAAAGTAGAAGCAGAAATATTGAGGGTTAATGAGTTTAAATAACTGGGGTTAACCATCCAGAGCAATGTTGTTGGACATGAGAGGTGAAGAAAAGTGTGCAGGGTGGAGCTGGTGGAGACGAGTGTCAGGGGTGATTTGTGACAGAAGGATAGTGGCAAGAGTGAATGGATTTAGATGAAGGATGGTAGTAAGTCCTGCTATGATGGTTTGTAGATAGTGGCACTGACAAAAACACAGGAGGCAGAACTGAAGGTGGCAGAGGTGAACGGAGGAAGAAAGTGACAAGATTTTTACCAGGAGTGACTAAAATGGACAGGATTAGAAATGAGTATATCAGAGGGGCAGCTCAGGTTGAGCAGCTTGGAGACAAAGTTGGAGAGGCAACCCTGAGATGGTTTAGACATGTGCAGAGGAGGGATAGTGCATATATTGGACAAAGGATGCTGAAGAGGAAGGCCTCAGAGATGATTCACTGATGTAAAGAGGATGCTAGGGGTAAGGTGAGATGGAGCAAGGTGATCAGCTCTGAGGACCCTTAAAGGGAGCAGAAATTCAACAGGTGGGACAACCCTAAGTACAGTTGCAGTGGCTCAGTGTGGGGAAAAGAATCCCAACTCCAAAATTCCTAGCGTGAGCTCCAGTAGATTTTCTAGTGTACAGGCTGTGATCAGCTGACCTGCTGCTCTTTGTGGATTTACAAAACTGAATGAACAACATGTCAACAATTTCACAAGCTGTCTTGGCTGGCTTCCATTTCCTACACTAGTAGTATACTGTATATTGTCTCATACTAGACCTACAGCTGGTATAAAGGTTGAATTCAGTGAATTAATCTATCCGTAAGTACTAAAGTCACTATGCACCAGTCCGACGCAGTGCTTTATTATATATTCGTCACAGTACAGCAGGCTAATCTCTTTATTCCATCCAACTACTGTATATTTTCATGCAACATTTAAATAACACAATTATTAAATAAAATTAAATAACACTTTTCTCTTCCTGGAAATACAGCAGCTGGATCTTAGACTAACAACACACTGTGCGACAAACTGCACTCAAACAGTTTGTGTGTTTGCTGATGTTTGTTGAGCTGATAGAAACGCTACATTTGAAATTACCTGATGATTAAAAAACTTCCTTTGTGCTCACACCTCTTCTGTAGTGCTAGCTAAATGCTAAAGTACTGAAGCAACAACTTACAGACACCTGCACTCGTTCCGGCTTACTTTAACCGCTGAGTATAAACACTATAAATGATACAGATGAGTCAGAAGTAATGAGCCTGTATTAAAAATGTGAGGGTAGAAAGTGCAGCTATTTATGGAGTAATATATGGAGTAAAAGTAAAAATTTGTCAGAAAAATAAATACTCAAGTAAAGTCCAGATACCTGAAAATTCTACTTTAGTACAGTAACAAAGTGTTTTTACTCACTTTCAGATCAGGTTTTATTTATTTTTACGTTAACATAGCTAAACAAAGACAGTGACCATGTAAAATTAATGTGGTATCATGGCCACTGTGAACATGTAAACATCTGAGCCAAAGTACAGTCTCAACTTGGCTAACACTGAGTATACAGGAAGAAGGCAGTTGCCGTAGCCTAACCTCTAGTGCAGAGCTTTGATGTTGAAACACACTATAAAAGGAGTCAGCCATCACTGACACCCATCTGAAACAATGAGAAAGAGCTTAGCAAGCAGCTTTGTCCTGCTTTGGCTTGTGTTTGTGTTTGCAGAGGTGTTTCAGTGGAACAATGCGCATCCCAAAATAAAACAATGGGCTGAAATTTTTGCAGCATTGTATTTGCAGTATGTATGCATATATGTAGGACAGTCGGCTCAGAGTACCAAAATGATGAACGATTCTAGTGCATTAGTGTGGCTCTTGCTTTTAGAGGGAAAGCGCTGTGGGTCTGTTAGGTTGTTGCAGTTCCATCTCTTCTTTTTGATCATTTGGGAGAACTTTGCATTACTCCTGAGTGACAAATCCAACCTCTCTTTTTTGTTTTTAACTGCATTCATCTTGTGCCTCAGAGACAAAATTGTGTAAGTGATTTAAAGATGAATAAAAATTAATTTTGTTAAGAAAAGTACAAAATAAATACATCAGATAATACAAATTTACTTGATTATTATTTATTATTAAAACAATCAAAGATGTTCGCATGTTAGCTTATCTGCTAGCAGTGGGTGCATGGCTCTGATGGGTGGGATAGTTTGCCGATCACACCGATTGTCTCGTTGTCGCAAATACCTGATCCAACTTTCTGATCCTTTCAGGATCTAAACAAGATCCAGTCCAAATTTTAGATTGATGTTTTCCTAGTATGGACAACATGGAAGCTCAGCGTCCCATCAGCAAATCCTTTTAGTGCTCAGCTCTCACGCTTTAATAGACAGAGCAAAATCTCTTAAGGACCACAACTAAAGGCAATCCTTTATTACAGGTAACAAGCTGAAGCAGTTTGAGTCATGTAGGTCACACAGTCAGTAGGAATGATCTGTTTAGAGTCTGGAACATTTGGTGTTTTGCTTGTTGTTGAGGATGTGGTACACCACCAATGTAGCTGAGCCATAAGAGACATGCTTATGAATGCTTCACTGTCAGTCATGCCTCCTTTCATGTCCGTGTGGCACTTGGTGAAAATCCCGGCAGCACTGGAGCATTGTTTTTCTCCTGAAGTAAAAAGAACAAAAGGAGGAATTGAAGAGGAGAGACTGCAGATCACAGCTGATCACAGCTGAACTTGTTATGAGTAGAAATAAATACAGATTGTGATCTGAGGCAGCCATCTGTAGCTTTGTTTGGCAAATTTACTGATTGTTAGTTAACTGTTGCAATGCTGCAGACAGCATATACATATGTAGAAGATGGTCAGCATGCTACGTAAAACATAGCCACCCCAGTTGAGAACAATTGTTTTCTTTTAAATTGCAGTTATTAGAGGGCTTAAGTTAGCACAAGAAACAAAACATTATCTTTTTAAGTTAAGCTTCTGAAATGGTTTATCCAACAGAATGCCAAGCTCTTTAACTGAAACGAGTTTTTAAATGCAGAAATCTAATTTTTGTTGTTATCAACAAATTTTTAAATGTGCTGTTTTAAAAACCACCCTAGGAAAAACTGTAAAGCTAATCATGATTTTTTGATTAAGATGTCAAATTACAGTGATTTACTTACAGCCCTGAACAGAAACATTAGTTTTAGTGGTTGAGTGGTATGCTTGATTAATTTCTGTCCTCTCAGGCAAACCTGAGAGCTTAAAATGGTATGAGCACAATGGTATAAAACATGTATTCATTTTGTTATATAATGAATAAAAAAAAGTATAATTCTTAGTTTTAAACAGATTTTTAGACAGATTACTGTCTTCTTGTTTTGTTTATAAGTAAAATACATAAAATTGTTAAGCACTGTAAATAACAATGGGCGAAGCGTGACGTGCATAGATTAGTCAGGTCAGCTATGACTGAGCAGTTGCTATTCATGTGGAAGGGTTTAGTGTAATAAGGACTGCAATCCACGGTAAAGCCAGTCCTTTATTTGATGAAGCAGCTTTAGATTAAAGGTTATATTTTTGATTTTGTAACCAGACATAAATGTATTCCTCTGCAAGTCATTCAGCAACCCACATTTGCAAACACGAGCTCCAGCATCAAAGCGGCCAGGCTTGATTTCTCATTTAATCTGTTTCAATAGAGGCTTAATAATTTAAAGTAGCACCATAATACTGCATATAGGCACCAATGGTTTCTGTGCAATGGTTACAGAAAGGATGGCTAGAATTTTACTGAAACCTATTACAAGCAGATTAAAGGCTTACACTATGCTTTTCTTGCTTTAACTGGAGAGACATGACTTACTCCTGTATAGAAATCCATTCTATGTCAGCTTTATTGATTATGACTCGAGAGATTAGTGTATCCCTATGCTTGGATAATTACAGCACTGGACTGTCTCAAGGAAGATGCCACAAAAAGATACAGTGGTAAAGAAGTAATTGGCTTAAAGGAACATTGTATCATATATTTTGTTTTTCATTCACTGGAGAAACAAAGTATCATCCATTGAAAGGACTATATCATGTCTACTGTAAGAGGAGCTTTTGAGGTTGTGGATTAGAAGAAAAGTGGAATTGCAAAGGTATGACTTAAGATTATGTCAGATCCAGGGACTGGACCTCAACAAGTGGAAAGAGTGATCTGTAGCTGTGCTGCCTCTGACAAGTTGATGCTCGAGGCTGTTCACTGATGTCACTTCACTGATGTCAAGAGTTACCAAAATATAACACCACTGATGTTTCAGAGCTGATGCCACGGCCGATTAGAGCTTGACTGAAAGACAACAAACACATAAGGGCAGACCTTAGCTTTTATACCAAGTGGCTTAAAACTACAAGCAGAATGCTTAAACCTGAGCTGTTTCCTTGTTTTGTAATCAAAGAATTGGTAAAAGCAGAATCAGTCTGCAATTAGTGCAAACATTTCTTGTCCACAAATAAAAGGTGGCAGGTTTTCAAATAATAGGCTCATTTGTTAAATGGTGAGATTGCATGGCTTTGAAATATGCTCACTGATGTGAATTTTTTTGCTCTATTTCAACTCAGCTTTGTAAGTAAGGGTGTACTCACACTAGGTAATCTCTACCACGCCTGAGCACATTTGACCCCCAAGGGCCATTCGCTTTTACTAGTGCGATCTCAGCGTACCGTATGTGGGCACAGTTAGAAAAAAACTTGGCTACTTGGACAGGCCAGCCCAGGCGTGGTGGTTCAGCTGTACTCGAGCGTAGTACACAGTGTGTGACAGCTAACCATGCCCAAGCAAGGAGCTCATGCACTTCCTCGACAGCTGCCTCCAAGAAAATCACTGTGTTAAGTAATTAACAAATCTATAAAGCATGTGAGAGGACAGCGTGTTGCCGTTTCCAAAAGTGGCCCTATTTAAGCAACAAAATTCATAAAATGAACCCCATTGTGCCCTCCAGAGAGCTTTTCAGAAGTGTGTGTGTGTGTGTATGTGTGCGTGACAGTGAGAGAGAGGGGTTGAAACCCTGAGACAAACCGAAGCATATTAAGGACTGGATCGTTAAGCACAGTGTTAGTGCAGGTCAGCGGGGAAGTGGAGAGGAGGGACAGTCATGCTCAGACATGGCAACTATTATTTTTGTGTGTGTGCATGTGTGTGTGTGTATGTGTGTGTGTTTGAGAGGGAGACAAAGAGGGGGAGAAACAGATTAACAAAGAAGGCGCTAACAGAGAATATACAGGGAATATTAAAAAAACTCAGCTTCCTCTGAGTTAACTAATGAGGCTATTGAGTTCCACAAATATCACAAAATCCACTTTTCTTTTTCTTTTTTTTTAATAACAACAGCTGTTAGTAATTGTCTTGCCATGCAGAAGATGTTCTTTGAAATCCGTCATTTATCATTTTCTGCAGAAAAGCTGAACTTTAAACCAGTCTCTAAGTTTAACTGTAGGTCCTCTATCTCAAACAAGATATTCTCTCAGTATAGTTTCTGTGCCATTTCCATTTTCAGAGTGCTTTGTCATAAGCTGTTTTCATATACTCACTACAACCCTTAACTCAGATATTAGCAGAGTGGCTGCATATGAGAATGCAACTATGTCAGGTGTTTCAGTCACACCTGACACTAAACTGACTTTAACCTACCTAGTACAAAGGGCTGATGTGCGCTTGGGCTCATGTGAGACCTGAGGAGGTAACTTTGTGGATGATTCACGTATCCTACCTTCTTCATGCTCCTTTCGCCTAAACCAGAGTATTTCCAGGGATGAGAACAGGACAGTTTCCTGTGCTATGTGTGACAAAGGGCAGCTTTAAAAACAACACCTGATCTTTATTGTTCCAACATTGTCCAGAGCTAATAAGTGAAACAGCAGGCACCATCAGTACTGTTTTCTACTTCCTTTCTTACATTTTGCTAATTTATGCTTTTTTTTAAAATTTTTTTTTAATTTTTTTTATTACTTCAGGCTCAAGAATACTGTTTAAACCCCTCAGCAGCACATATGTACTTGCCTGCACTGTAGCAGACATCGGGGAGTGATGTAAAAAAATTTATGAAACCACCTCTACTATGACTAAGGATATGAAAAGCTGCTTTGTGCTTTTGGTTGTTTCTACCACTGGTGCTTTCTCCAAGAAACAAAAATGTTTTGATGAGCGATTTCAACTCTGCTCAGAATATTAATGCTACGCTGTGTATTTTATTTTAGTTAATATATCCTCCTGGTAAAGCTCCAGATTCATTTAGATGACGCATTATGATGAAGTTTAATAAAATTGCTGTTGTGGTTCTGATATAGAAAATCTAAATTTCCAGAGAGCCTTTTGACTGTAAATCATTAAACTCCATACATTTAGTTAGATCACTTATACCTGCCAGAAGCAATAATCTCTTTGCACAAGTGACCCCTATACAATGTTTAGTGGACATAATCTGTGGCAACGCACAACCACAACAATTTAAAACATTAAAACATCAAAATAGATATACACTCAATAGCCAATGGTCACTAGGCACATCTGTTCAACTACTCATTAACCTAAATATCTGATGAGCCAGGTACATGGCAGCAGCTCGGTGTATTTATGTGTGTGGACATGGTCAAGGTGACCTGCTGAAGTTCAACCTTAGCATTAAATTGGGGGAGATGTGATTTAAGTGACTTTGAACATGGTATGGTTGTTGGTCCCAAACAGTCTGGTCTGAGTATTTCAGAAACTGCTGATCTGCTTAGATTTTCCTGCATAACCCTCTCCAGGCTTCATGGACAATGGCTCAAAAGTGAGAAAATATCCAGTGAGCCGCAACTTTCTGGGTGAAAATGATGCCACAGATCAGAGAACAATGGTCAGACTACTTCATGCTAATAGAAAGGCTACAGTTAGAACAGGTTCACCAAAATTGGACATGAGAAGACTGGAAAAAAAACCTTTACCTGGTCTGATTTCTGCTGCAACACTGGATGATCAGAATTTAGCATAAAGAACACAAAAGCATGGATCCAACCTGCCCTGTATCAGTGGCTCAGGTTTTTGGTGGTTCATTTGTTTTGGCATATTTTGGGTTCCTTTGTACCAACTGAACATATTTGAAACACTGCAGCATACCTGAGTATTGATGCTGACTATAACCATTCCTTTTTGGCCAGCTTGTGACGACTGCTTCTAACGGGATAAAATATTGCATGTATCTGCAGGGAAAATAACATATTATCTAAAGTTTCTAAAAGTTGAAAAGTTACTGCATTTTCCAAGAGTCTGTCGCATAAAATGTAAAATTCAGCATCCCATATTTTAGTGCACGTTATATCAACCCACCAACTTATGGCTTAAAACCTTTAAGCTACCATTCCAGCTACCATTTTTTGTCTATTTTTTGTGAATTCAGATAAGTGATTCAATTTCCAAGCGGGGAATTTAAAGAAGTATCTTTGCCTAAGCGCCTCTAAAGGTCCTCTAGGGTCCATCTCACATTACAGACTACTACAAAGCTGGCGCTACAGATAACATGCTTATTACCATGACAAAGTTTTGCAGTCAGATTTGCAGTCATTCGATTTAATCATCACAGATCTCATTTTTGCCTTCCTTTGAGCATTTAAAATCTTAGCAGTTGGTAAAAGAAGATTTAACAAAGAAGCATATTCCCTGCCTTGAGAGGGATAGTACTCTAGCTGATAGCTTATCCCATCGGACAACAGCTCGAAACTGAAGATCACAGAGGTTTTCTTTGGATCTCCCTCACCAACAAAATTGCTCCTTCATTTTAAAAGCCTTTTGAAAATTGAATGCTTTGGTGGGTGTCTCATACAAAATAGGTTTATAGGCCTTACTTTCTGGTGATCCTAGGATAACCTTGAGAAGTACCGGTGTAATTGAATCATTTGAGGGCTCAGAAGGTTCAACACGAGGAGCTTCAAAAGATTTTTCTGGGTTTTTACAAGCTGGCAGAAGAAAATATTACTCATAAAATATAACAAAATAATCAATTATTCACCAGCAACACTAAACAATCAAATAAATATTAAGTAAATATTAATGTAATAAATACTTTAAAAACCACCGTTTAAACTAGTGTTGCCTATTTTGTGAAAGCTAAAATGCAGACACAGGGTACACTCTTTATTTACCACACTGTTGCTGCCTCCATGTGAATTAGGAAGGCAAGAGATCGCCTGATGGTCAGATATAGTTGATTAACTGATCATCAGCAAATGTGAACACCAGTGAGAAAAATTTAACAAGTATGGCTTGTTTGGAATGGTCTCTTCTCTCTAAAAAGAACATGGCAGCACCACTTAGGTTTGGCCAGTTGCATCTGCACAAACTCTAAGACATCTGGAACAATTTCCTTTGGACAGATGAGACTGCAGTGGAGATGTTTGGCCATAATGCATAGCACCACATTTAACCATATGGAGCATAGCATCACAGACATCTAATACCAATTGTCAAACACGGTGGTAGAAGGGTGATGATTTCGGCTTGTTTTGCAGCAACAGGGCCTGGACACTTTGCTGAGTCGACCATCAACTCCTTTGTATCCCAAAGTATTTTAGAGTTAAATGTGAGACCATCTCTCCTACAGCTTGGGACAAAACTGGGTGATGCAGCAGGACAGTGATCCTGAGCACAGCAGCAAATCTACAACAGAATGGCTTAAAAAGAAAAATGAACCATACGAAGTTCAAACTTCAGTGCACTTGAAATGTTGGGGACCCTAGAAGAGCTGTGCATAACAAATGCCAGCCAATATCAGTGAATGAATGAGTGGGCCAAAATTCCTGTGAGAGACTGATAATCATACAGAAAATAATTACTCTGATCTACTTCAAAGTTACTGTTGATTAAAGTGGGTCTACATGCTACCGATTGGGATTCACACGCTGCTTTTGCATTCTGCCTTAGATTTTGTTAAGTAAATAATGACACAGGGCAATATGTCATTAACGACTGTGAGAATTTAAGGGCAGCACAGAAAACACCCAGGAACTGTCAGCTATAGATAGGGACTTTTTTTGGTTTTATGCTCCTCAGAAAGCAGTCCAAAATGGACAATACAAAAAAAAAAAAAAAAAAAAAAAGATTTAAATGTGTTGTTTAAAAATGAATTATAAAGTCAATCTGCAGCTCCCACTGAATTTTTGCAGTATTAGTGGGGACTTTCTAATTGTGCAGCATATTCTTATATCCTAATTTCACAAACAATTTTCACTAGCCAAAATATCTAAAACGAACTGTGTAATAACTGCCTAGCACTAATCACCAAACAAACAAAGTTAGCATCGAACTACTACACATAATAGAGCATTTAGCTGCTTAAGAGCCAGATATTTCCCTTGGGTGTTGGCAGAGGACGATATTAAAGCGAAAACAATCCTTTTGCATTCAAAAAGTCTTTAGAAATGTGACCGCAAATGAATGCCACTCTTTGTTATTCACTGTAATTAGTATTATTTAGCTTTGAAACAAATTGCAATCAGTTTATGCTCACAACAAAAATCAATTACAAATAAATCTTAAAATAAGTTAGTGAGAGAAATACAGCGGCTATATTTTCTGAACTGCAGAGGGTGAGCTGCCCTTGATGGAAAAGAAACTGCTTCAAAGTGCAGTGGAATGGTTAGCACAGGGTTGAATATTATCCTTCATTTTTATTCTGGGTGTTTTAATGAATGATCTGCAGGGTCTTTGAGTGCATTTAGAATCCTTAATATTGTTGCTGCTCTCTAGAAACTAACATAAATGGTGTTGTTCAGTTTTTATCAAAATTTGTTGAGCTTCTTTTTTTTTTGTTTGTTTGTTTGTTTTTTACCAGCGTAGAGATACGATCTTGACAGGGTCACTGTGATATTGATTTCTAGGATGCTTTTGCCTCCCTTCTTCCCCTAATAATTATATCGTTAGTGTTAATACTGTTAACATTAGTATTAACAGTCTGGCTCAATAGTGGTGCTATGGCTCTCTGCCCCATCCTGCATGAATCCTCAGCAAATCCCATACTAATTCATATTATGGGTACAGTAAGTTGGAAAAAAGTTGGTTCTCAGGCCAGGCAACAGATGTAATCTCTCCTCCCCAATAGGACATGCATGGAGCAACTTTCCCAGGAAGCACCTTGGAGGAATCGTATGCCCAAGCTATCTCAACTGGCCCCTTTCAATGTGGAAGAGTAAACTCATTTCTGCCTCTTTTACCTGCACTCTCATTATTCGATCATTACCCAGAGTTTATGACCATAGCTGAGGTGGGTACAGACTGATCCGTAAACTGGCAGCTTTGCTTTTATGCTCTGCTCTCTTTTCACCACAGCAGGTTAGTACAGAATCTGCATCATTGCTGACGCTGAGGTTGACTGAAAGTTTTGCTCCATGGGCTCCCCAAACTCCTCCTACACCCTACTTTTTTGCTGCAGCAACTACCAGAGCAACACTCCTGGCCTGGCAGTATCTGCTCATCTCTGGAGTCCTACAGGCTAACCAAGCCCAGTATAACTGTTCAGCACGATGGATCCCTTCACCTCGGATGTCCACTCAGTGGTTTGGGAATCATCACCATGACAGGCACCAACCACCTTGCAGCCACAGCTCTGTTCAGCTGCCTCAAGGATGGAGATGTGGAACATTGTACATTCGAATTCGATGTCCCCAGCCTCTATTGTATGCTTTCGAAGTTCTGCATGTTCTCACAGACATGTGGCCTCTGCCACACTTCCAGTGAGCCCTCACCATATGCTTGGGTGCAAAAAGCCTGTCCAGCATCCCCTGCCATACTTACACAACCCCTATATCGCAGCTTGACTTTTAAGCAACTTTTAATTTGAGAGTTAGCCATTGTGATGGGGGAGATTTAAATAGCTATGTGTGATAGAGCTTCAATTATTTTTCTTTTTGTCTTGATATGAGTAACGTTTTGCTCTGAAATACAATCAAAAACTTAGAAATATACTTTTATTTGTGGTTTATTCTTTCATAGTTTTGATGCCCTACACACAAACAGAAACTCCTATTATAGCATGATTGATTGATCTGAACACACATTCTTACATTAGACTAATTATTTGCCCTTTTATGAGACTGGATAAAAATATGAACTAGACTTCTCTATCCCTAGTTTGTGCATTGTTAACTGTACGGTGATGTTACTGTTTTACTGCAAAACCACTAATAATATCTTATAAATTTGCATGACTCCCCCTGACTTATATAAGATGACACTTTTGGTAGGAATTCATTAGCATGCTTGTTACTCTCTTTCATCTGGTGTTAAAAAGAAAACACAGCTAATTATACTGGTGATAGGATTTTTCAGGATGGTGTAATTTCCCACCTTTTTTCTTTTTTCTTTTTTAAACTCAGTAATGGCGTAACTCTGAAATGTCCAAGAAAAATTTCAGAGAGTAATTAAAGACTACCCATGGAGGGAGAAAATGTATCTGTGATGAGTTCCCATAATGAAAATCCAACTCGCTAAATGCAGTCTTGGCAGGATGGTGCCTAAAATTTCTGTCAACAACACATTTCAGTCCATTTGATCCAATTTAATTTAGACTCTTAACAGCAGCAAAGATTTCACATCATTACATTTCACATTCTGCTCGCAGTTCAGCCTGTTGGAAGAATGTCATTTGTCTTCATGGCTAGTAGTTTTAAAAACACCTTTATAAAATTGAGTGAGTTAGTTCAATTCTAAGTTAGTTCAGCTGGCTTTTAAAACTCAAAACAGTACATTGTGATGCAAAAAGTACTCACTTGATTTGCACGTACTTTATGTTTCTTGATGTTGTTACCTGCTGATTTCTTAGAGAAACCTATTAATCTTTTTCTCGGTAGGGAAGCTAAAAAATATGTAGGAACATGTGAAACTCTTCCCTTCAACAGACGGTTAATAGATGAAATCAAAAAGACAAGACTGCATATTTGGTTTTCTAATGTAAGTTCAAAACCAGACTTTAAAGTGCCTTCTCCCATCTAGTTGACATTTCAAACAGTATGTTCACAGAATGCTCTTCCAAATCGGTAAATACAGAAACCAGAAAGACTTGATGCATTATAATTAATTTCAAATAACCTGCAATCATTTGACTCATCCTCAAGTCATAAGCATATCAAGTAAACACTAATTCTCTGTGTGCATATGCTGCACAATGGCCCTCTTCCTGCCTACTATGAAGGGATAATAAAAACACAGGTAAAGATGTTCCAGGTTTACTTTCTTTCATAGTAAACCTATCAAAACTATGTTCACATACATAAACATTTGCTAAGCTGTTGTGCAGAACTGGGAAGTATTTCCCTTGGTCTTTTTCCTTGCATACATCAAGCAAGGCACCTGTCACTCAGAAGGTAGAGCAGGTTGTCAACTAATTGGAAGGTTCTTGGTCTGTATTGAGCAAGATGGTGAACCCTGAGTTGCTCTTGATACAGTGTAAGATAGAAAGCACTTAGATATACACAAATGTGCTTGTGTGAATGGGTGAAAAAGGCTTTTAGTATAAAGTTCTTTGAAAAGTGCTTTAGAACAACTAGTTCATTAACCAAGTTGTGAAAAACAGGAAGCTCAGCTTGGTTTCAGTCTGTTGTGCTGTCTCTTGGTTAGAAATCCAGAAATTTATATTCTTATATTCTAACGCAGTGACAATCCAAGAGGGAAAGAAAATGGTGTCAATCCCACAGTTTCATTGAGCAGACAAAGCACTTCTGGTGAGTCACTATGTTGCTAGCATGGTTCTGACCAATCAGAACATGAACACAGGACCTCTGAAGTTGTCTGTGTAGGTTCTTAGTCATCCAAGTCATGGTAGTCTAAGGAACTCGGAAAGAAAGCATCAGGACTTCTTTAAGTTTCTTGAAGAAATTTCATCACTCATCCGAGAAGCTTCTTCAATTCTAAAACCAAATGGTGGAGAGTCACTCTAGTTGGTGAGTGGATGTTAAATACCTGAGACTCCACCATTTCCTTTTGTCTGTTATGTTCTTCAAGCTGGTCTGCAGTAGGGCTGCCACGATTAGTCGACTAGTCACGATTGCGTCGACTATCGAAATCATCGATGTCTAATTTAATAGTCGACACGTTGTTTGAAGCTTTGTAAGATCCTGAAAGACGCAGGAATAAGTAGGATTTCAAACAGGATTTAAGAGTGTAATAACAAACTGAAACAGAAGATGGCAGCAATGCATCTACAAGGACGCCAGCTGCCGTTAAATGCCAAAGAAGAAGAAGAAGCAGTTTCCGGTACTGTAGCTGTGTCCAAATTCAGGGGCTGCATCTTTCAGAGGCCGCATTTATAGCCCGATTACGTGACAGTGACGCGACGAAGGTTGTCCCAATTTGAAGACTGCTCCAAATGCATCCTTCATTTCCCAGAATTTGAATAATTCAAATGGGTCGGGTGTATCCTTTGTGTCCCAACCTGTCCCAAAATTCATAGCGCGGCCCAGTCAATTCCAGTTTCCAACAATCACGGCAGCTACTTAGTTTCAATATTACTCTTATTACTCTTTCTGGGTCACAAAATAAACTTTTAAGATATTTTTAGGCGAGAATGTAGCTCTGTAAACTTCAAATATCTGCTTGGTTTATGAAGACATCACATATTTGCAAAAGTGCTCTGGCGTTTTCGGAGAGATCTTTTACCCACCAGCCTGTTAGTTATACTTAAGTTATACTTTTCACACAGCTGAATAAACCTCAAACAGAAAACTGATTAAATTGTGTGATGGTAGATAATTTACTCCAATGTTGTGTTATGCATTAGCAAGCGAGGAGCAGACGGCTGAGTTTATTAAACTATATCGAGACAGCTGGTGAGGAAAATCTGAAGGCTAGACTGTCCCATTTCACAGCCTCGCACTTCCGGCCTTCTCAGTCTTCGAAGGACCCGGCCTACGTAGACTGCGAAGGCCTACGTAGGCCGAAGGATGTGGCCTATGAATCAGGACATAGTGGAAGACTCCTCCAAATGCTTCCTCCTTTTCCCCAGATTTGAAAGATGGGCCGGGTGTATCCTTCCTGGCCCAACCTATCCCAGAATTCATAACAGAAAACTGATTAAACAGAAATTGGAATGTATGTGCTTGGTCTGCAACAACATTTGGGTAGGCGGTAGAGTGATCTATTGAATGCCTGGGCCTAAGGACTTCTTAAAGATAGTGACATTCTCTAGCTTCATCTTAGAAGACAGTGTTAGTGTTATTTAAGTCAGTAGAAATGTTTTTTTTTTATAAAAAAAACCCCATTTGCATTAGTATTTGCATCAATCAGTATAAATACCACTATCTTGGATCGCCCCCACTGACAAGACAGCTGTGGCTACCACATCCAATTCCACCGGTCAAACCTCCGACGGGCCCACTCCTGCTAAACAGGTGAAAATAGACTTAAGAGCGACAGGACTTGAATGTTGCATATAACTTACATGCATAACATATAAAACAATTTTTAAGAAGAGACTTTTTCATTTGATTCAATTTTATGTGATGGATTATGCAGAAAAATAGAATTGGGCTGAAAGGTCTATTGCTTTATAACGTATTCAGGTATGGTGTATCGTGTTTTTAAAAAGTAACTAGGTAATAAAGTAACTAATTAATTTGAAAGTAAGTAATCAGTAAAGTAATGGGATTACATTCTTGGAGAAGTAATCAGTAATTAGTAACTAATTACTATTTTCAAGTAACTTGACCAAAACTGGTTATTTCGCTATGCAGAAAATGTTCAGGTTGGACTTACGAACATGAGACTAACAGCAAAGCATTAGCGTTCCCTAAAGCTTGCTAGATTTGAGTCACATCAGGCTGTTTAATTACTCAAAAAATTCAAATGAAGACTGAAGTCCACTTCATTCAAATTTTTTAGTTTACTGTCTAAATAGCCATGCATGGTAATTACCTAACTTTGCTATCGGTGATAAAATATGGGTGATACACTCCTTCTAGGCAACAGCTTGTACGTTAGAAGTAGGAAAAAAATCCACTGATTAAATACTGGATAATTTTTGATAGTGGTGGTGCTGTAAGCAATTCAATTCTGAATTTAAATATGTCAGAGGGCATTCAAAGGTGATATGGAAAAGTCTGACATGACACGTCTATTGTTGAAAATAAGAGCTTCTTTATATATATTTTTTTAAATCCTGACTTTGAACATGTTAAAAAAAGTTAGGACAGGGCTATGTTTGCCACTGTGTTGCATCAGTATTTCTTTTACCAGCACTCTCATGGATATAGGAATTGAGGAGACCTTTAGCTGCAGTTTTGAAAGCATCTTTGCTTCAGAATTTTAGCTGTTCAATAGTTCAGGGTCTACCTTGTCATCTCTTGGTTTTATGATGTGCCAATTAGTGATTAATGACAAATTGGATTATACGCTTGCATGTTTAGCACAGGAATGAGTTTGTTACATTGAAAGCACAAATATTCAAAAATATTTAGCTAATATAATAATTAATAAAAAATAAAATAATAATTAATAAAATAATTAGCTAAATATATCCAGTTGTAATTTTTTTGGTGGTGTTCGAGAATCCACAGTCTATGAGAGATAGCTGTCAGATTTTCAGGCTGCAGTGTGAAGCAAATTTCTTCAGGTAAAATTTGAAATATTGACTGGTTAGAACACAGAACAGTTTTTCTACATCCTCTTAATTTAAGTTTTTTTCATAACAGCTCAGCTGATCACTGTGCCAGACTATATCAGCTAAGTATCATTTGACAAATCTTATATAGGGTCCGGCAATTTACCCAGCCCACAGCTGCACATCTGCAAGCTGCTTTCCAACCCACCTACACCCAGACTCCTCTTTTTCCTTTTATTTTTGAGGTAATTACTGCTAAATCTGTTTTCACTAATACCGGCTTTGTTCTGCCTGAGGTCTCTCTGCTCCGTGCCTTATGCTTTCACATATGTGTGTTGACGTCCCAGAACAGGCAGATGCTGCAAAACATAAATGACAACAGATGGAATTAGTCTTTTTTTGAGGATCTTATTTAAATTATATTATGCACCATAGATAATGAAGTCACCAAATTATTCAAATTAACACGTTAAAATATAAAATAAACAAATACATTGAATTTCTTTTTTTAATTTTATATTTTCACCTAGTTCTTAAATTGTTTAATGAAACAGAGTGATAAAGTGATTTACAAGTCATTACATTGTTTTTTGTTGTCTTTTTTTGACATCTTACACAGCACCCCAAGTTTTCAAAAACCTGATTAATATAATTGAATGAGCAAAGGAATTATCTTTTGGAATTAAAAATGTGCTACACGTTGGATCCAAATGCTAGACACAAAGAAAGGATTGTTAAGAGGGGTTAAAATGGGATTTTGTAGGTAGTGGAACCTTAAGATGCAGTCTGGCGTAGCAGTGCAGCAAAGTGCTGCAAAAAAATTACTTAGAGCTCTAGCAATCAAAAGAAAAATAAAAGGATACTTCAAGGGTATAAGTGGGATTGTGGGATGACAGCACCTGGAAGCAATACTAAGATAAATTAATTTGCTTGATTATTTATTTAATAGCAAGCAGATTTAATTACTTATTAAATAAAGGTGCTGGAAGACAGTTTTGTATCGTTCTGGCACACCCTGGTCTTTAGTCATTGCAATTCATGATTAGGGGAGAGGCTGAAGGCAAAGTTGGGGAATCCAGTGGTAACAGAAATAAGGAGGGTTATAGAGGCTGGAGTTGGTGTGGGTGAGGAGTGAGGTAAAAAAAACACTTCAGGCTGTGGAAGCTTAAAGTGGTTTGCAGGTGGGCATGGAAACACCACAGAGGCAGGTGAGGATCCTGGAGCATGAGAGAGAGGTTAGAAATAACTAACACTGGGACTGGAAAAATCAATAGAAGCAATATTTGCCTTGAGTTTGTTACCACTGTGGTTTAAACTAAAATCTGGCAGAGAGTAGATGGAGGATCTGGGCACATATACCCCTCGCAGATGAGTGGGTAAGCTGAGCGACTCAGTGGGCTGATTATGGTGTACAAGATGGGCAGAGCTAGGACAAAACTAAAGGGACTGTAATCACACTGGGAAGAAGAAAACACAAGGATATACTAGGGCGTTTTCCAGGACAGGCTGTGGGATAAGGTCACTTTAACATGATGATGAGCAGATAGCAGAGCTGTGAAGAATATAAAGCCAAAAAACAGGCCAAATGTATCATAGAAATGTTGTTTTTTCTTCCAGTAGTTAATACGAAACTTGTAAACTAGATTGCTTCATAGGTTTCCTGTTTTTAAGGTTTGAGGCTACAAAACTATTTAAGGCAGTAAAAAGACTATACATACATAAGGATCAGCACTTAAATAAAGTCACGTGTTTCTGATGTCACTTTTTTTTTCTTAGATTCATATGACTTCAGTAGGCTTATGAAGACAGTAAGTGTTCTGCATTCGGCACCAGGGAGTTCTTCTATTCTCCCATGTGGAGAGGCTTAGGGAGCTGCCTAGGATAGCATGAAAGACAGAAACAGCTGCTTTTATCCACACAAGGCTGCGACATGAACTCAGGAGGGCTTTTTTTTCTTCTTCGTGCCTCATTGCCTGCCTCTGCATCTCCAAGTCTGTAGTGGCTGAAGGGTCTGAGGAGGCCCAGAAAGTCCCTGATGAGCGAGGGAATAATCTCTGTATATGAAAGCAGCAGCTACTTTCCTCAAATCCCATTTCACAGTGCAAAAAAATGAATATTCTCTGCAAAAGAAGAAAAGACACTTAATGCAGCTCGACAGGCGTAGCATCCAGCGTGAGTCTAACATTTCGAGCACACCTTGAGGATTCGGATAATGCCACATGTTTTACCTGTTTCCCCCAGCAGCATGTCAGAAGACAATGGATGCCTCTTTTCACTCAGAGCCTACTGTCAGCTCTTTATGTAGAGAATTTGAACCAATTTTTATGGTTTTCCGATTTAGTCTGGTGCTATGAATTAAGGCGCAAATGTCATTAGCTGTCATTTGAATATGAATATGCTTAATTCTCTGACCCTGAAGGTCAGCTGAGGACCTGCTTTTTCTATGTGCCGAAAAATTTGAAGCAATCCATCAGTGGCGATATTCTGCCATTTTTTTCAAGCTTTTAATCACCAAGTGTGATGGAATGCTTTGTAGTATTGGTTTGATTAATAGTACGAGAAAAGAAACTACGTAGTAACATGACATTGAGTCTGTGGTACTGAATGACAAATGGATAAAGTCGTCCCATGAAAATGTATGAAAGAAATCATTTCAATGGAGCTGCACCCCCGCCTCGTCAAATCCCACTTAGCGCAGCCGATTTGTACATAAATGAGGAATGAAGAATCCAATTGCTCCCTCTGCAAATACAGAACACACATGTTGTTCTTCTTTGTGAGGCCTGAGCGATGTGGCACACCGATGGCCTTAGGGATTTCGGCAGCAGAGACGATGCCAACTGAGGGAGTCTGGGGAACAAGGAAGGGCATGAATCAATGAAATAAGAGTGAGACGCGTGTTTTTGAGTTGAGCATACTGCAGAGTGGGTGGGAGGATGGGAAAAAAAAAAAAAGAATGAGAGGGGGGTCCACGGTATATGTTACTCAGCTCTCTGCAGGGGTTATGTTCAACTGAATTAATCTGTTGTGAAATGTGCAAGTACTGCCTGGACTGATGCCTTGTGTGCCGCAGAGATGGGGAAGAAGAGAAAGAGGATGGGTGGGGAGAACTGTGGGGAGCCTCACTCATGAAACAGGATCTGAAAAGATGAAATCACCCACAGGGTGGAAGAGGCCCTCATTCCAAACCACCCTGCTATCCATGCGTTACTGAATCCATACCACTGGCACACATTTATAAGAAAATATGTCATGGTGGTGGAGTTTTGTTTTTTTTTTGGCAACAGGAACAAATCAGGAACCTACTAAAAATGAATTAACCAGCTATCTTGAGGACATTTTGGGTGGTATAGTATTAACACTAAGCAAGTCCAACGTTTACTGTAACGACTGCAAGTGGATAGGTAGGCGGGGTGGGCATTCCCTGCAACTGTCGCAGTTTTTTCTGTTTGGCTTCTCTCCTTTTTGAAATAGAGTCATTCTCCACTGTCATTTTTAGATGGATTAACAGTTGTAGGAAGGCTTTTATTGCACATGCAGTAATATAATGAGCTGTTTTCAAGTCCAGTAATGTTATCTTCTTTTGGAAAAGGGGGTGGGAGTGGTTACACACAAGGCAGAAGATACTGTGAAAAAAGCAGACACCTAAATACAGTACAGACTCTTTCAGTGGACATAAATAGATGCACATAAATTGGGTAATTATTTTTTTTCTCAATTTTGTTATTTTTATCATTTGGATTTCTGGGTTCAGGGCGACATTGATGATGATGAAGTCTCTCTGACAATCACCTGTCCACTGTCCTTAACATTTCTGCCTCAGATGCTAAATCTGGCTTTAATAAAGTTAAAGTTACTGCTTTCCCCCCCTTGGGGAAAATGAATTGCCAATGCCAAGCTGCAGCAATCTGTAAGATACAGTAGTGGCTCGGTCATGATTTAGGGTAACATTTTAGCCAGTGGTGTTGGTTATCTTGTTAAAATTGATGGAATTATGAACGCAGAGAAGTAGTGTTACATTTTTAACCACGATACAATACTATCTGGAAAATATGTGGTTGGAGGCAGGTGACGATATTCTGAAACACACTGACAGCGCAGTAAAAGCGTACCTGGACAGAAAAACACACACACTATCAGTCATGGATTGACCTCCCCAGATCCCGGACCTCAACATTGCTGAGGTAGTGTGGGATCATCTTGACAGAGAGCAGATCAAAAGGAGGCCAACATTCAAAGAACAGCATTGAATGTCCTTCAAGGAACTTGCAAAACTAAGAACTGAGGGTCTATGAGCTACAGATACAGGGAGGGTGAGGATTGTCAGTGCCACAATCCACGATGAAACATGGAGCATCTGTGAATACATCAGGAAGAGGCCCTCTGAGATAAGCTGCTCCAAGAATGCCTCAGGCGATGAAGATAGATGAGTGATGAGGAGCAGGACACAATATTATGGACAACCAAGCCGGCATGGGATGTATCATTGACAAATAGAGGAATTGGCTGACACCAAGCAATCCTACTGGTAGGAAAGACCATTTTAAAGGACAGTAAAGAGGCTCTGAACATAACAGTGCAAAAACAGGCCCTATAAGCACCGGATCCATAAAGGCAGAAATCTACTACAGCTAACAGGACCGGAGACACATTGTAGCTGGATGTAACATGCAAGCTGGGAGCATGAACACTAATTTGTGCCGCATATGAACAACATGTCCCCAAGTTCTGATAGAAGAGGGACTGCAGCAGATGTGAAAGGTAAAGTCCAAAGTGGGCTCAGTGGTAGTAGGAGCATTAGGAGCTATAACCCTGAAACTGGAATTGTGACTCCAGCAGACATAAAGCACAACTGTTACGACCCGGCTCATAGCCGCAACATAAAAGAAGATGAATACCAGTTTGTGGGATGAGAAGAGGCTTTATCTTAAAATGGACAACCAGGTTGGCTAAAAAATGGCTGGCAAACACAACAAAAGTGATGGTCAAAATGGTGAACGGAGAACTAAACTATACTGGGAAAACTAAACTACTAACCCTGAACAGAAACACAAACCTGAACACGAATGACAGCGAGCAGAAAACAGATGATGGTTGGGCAGCAGGGAAACACACGGACGAGACATGGTGGAGACACAGACAGACCGGCCAAACTACAAAGACAGAGGACGCGACTTAAATACACACAGGGAAACACAGGGAGATTACACACAGGTGGGGAACACAGCTGGGAATAATCAACAAGACGAGACAGAGGCAAAACTGAACACACACATGAGACGCAGACCTTCACAATAAAACAGGAAACGAGAACACTACACCAAGACGCAGACCTGACACTGAGAGACAGAATGACACATGGACCCTGAACTAAACTAAACGTGAGATACAACTGAGAACAAAATCCTTAAACATGACATAAAACAAAACACTGACAACATTAAATCATAACATTTCCCCCCACCCAAAAATCAAACATTTAACCCCAAATGAAAATGTTTGATTCATGACCTAGAAAGCCATGAATGCTGTAGTCCTGGAGGACCAGTGCACAAGGCACTGGCCGCTATTCTGCAGGCAGACGGAATGCTGAAGCGGTCCTCCGGACCCTCCAGCGAAGACGGACGAAGGCTGGACAGGCCCCTCGGACCCTCCAGCGAAGACGAATGTTGGCTGGACAGGCCCCTCGGACCCTCCAGCGGAGACGAATGTTGGCTGGACAGGCCCCTCGGACCCCTCCAGCGGAGACGGACGAAGGCTGGACAGGCCCCTCGGACCCTCCAGCGAAGACGAATGTTGGCTGGACAGGCCCCTCGGACCCCTCCAGCGGAGACGGACGAAGGCTGGACAGGCCCCTCGGACCCTCCAGCGAAGACGAATGTTGGCTGGACAGGCCCCTTGGACCCCTCCAGCGGAGACGGACGAAGGCTGGACAGGCCCCTCGGACCCTCCAGCGAAGACGGGACCCTCCAGCGAAGACGAATGTTGGCTGGACAGGCCCCTTGGACCCCTCCAGCGGAGACGGACGAAGGCTGGACAGGCCCCTCGGACCCTCCAGCGAAGACGAATGTTGAAGCGGGCCTCCGGACCCTCCAGCGAAGACAGAAGGCTGAAGCGGTCCCCCGGACCCTCCAGCAAAGACAGAATGGACGAGCCCCCAATTCTGTTACGACCCGGCTCATAGCCGCAACATAAAAGAAGATGAATACCAGTTTGTGGGATGAGAAGAGGCTTTATCTTAAAATGGACAACCAGGTTGGCTAAAAAATGGCTGGCAAACACAACAAAAGTGATGGTCAAAATGGTGAACGGAGAACTAAACTATACTGGGAAAACTAAACTACTAACCCTGAACAGAAACACAAACCTGAACACGAATGACAGCGAGCAGAAAACAGATGATGGTTGGGCAGCAGGGAAACACACGGACGAGACATGGTGGAGACACAGACAGACCGGCCAAACTACAAAGACAGAGGACGCGACTTAAATACACACAGGGAAACACAGGGAGATTACACACAGGTGGGGAACACAGCTGGGAATAATCAACAAGACGAGACAGAGGCAAAACTGAACACACACATGAGACGCAGACCTTCACAATAAAACAGGAAACGAGAACACTACACCAAGACGCAGACCTGACACTGAGAGACAGAATGACACATGGACCCTGAACTAAACTAAACGTGAGATACAACTGAGAACAAAATCCTTAAACATGACATAAAACAAAACACTGACAACATTAAATCATAACACAACAATCGGAGGTCTCTGCCCAGAAGAAACTCGCTGGCCTCTGGTAATGCACTGACTTGCTTAAGTCATAAAGATACGGTTAAGTCCATAAATATTTGGACAGCGACAGCTTTTTTCTAATTTTGTTCTGTACATTATCACAATTAATTTTAAATGACACAACTCACATGCAGTTGAAGTGCAGACTTTCAGCTTTAATTCAGGGGGTTGAACAAAGGGATTGCACAAAACTAAGGAACTAAAGCATTTTTAAACACAATGCCTTCATTTAAGGGGCTCAAAAGTAAGTGGATAAATTAAATAACGGAAATTAAAATGTTTATTTCTAATACTTGGTTGAAAACCCTTTGCTGGCAATGACAGCCTGAAGTTTTGAACTCATGGATATCACCTGGGTTTCCTCCTTTTTAATGCTCTGCCAGGCCTTTGCTGCTTCTGTCCAAAGTTTAGTCTTCGGCAGCTGAAATGCTCAATTGGGTTAAGATCAGGTGTCTGGCTTGGCCATTCAAAGATATTCCACTTCTTTGCTTTAGTAAACTCCTGGGTTGCTTTGGCTGTATGTTTTGGGTCATTGTGCATCTGTATTTTGAAACACCACCCAACCAATTTGACTGCATTTAGCTGGATTTGAGTAGCCAGTATGTCTCTGAACACCTCAGAATTCATTCGGCTCCTTCTGTCCTGTGTCGCATCATTCGGCTAGAGGTTGACTTGGTTTCATCTGTCCAAAGAATGTTGTTCAAGAGCTTTGCAGGCTTGTTTTTGATGTTTTTTGCCACTCCTAATATTGTAGCAATTTCTCAAATGCTTTTTCACTGAATAATAATGTCACAATAATATCACTGAATAATCACAAAAAACCTTTCAATACTATATAAGCACAGTTTCCAGAAATGCCATATGAAAATGTCATGCTCACTTTGTCGTTGCTTTCACTTGATATCTGACCAGCAGTTAGTTTAAGGAGGCAACACATTTTGAAAGCAATTTCCTGTTTGGAACTGGATTATTATTATTATTTTTTTGGTACATTAGAAGGTCATATTGTGGTTGCAATATGTAGGTTAATTATGTTCTTCATGGTGCGACTCAGTCAGATTTGTTAATGCTGTGAGAGGGAGATAGGCAGAGAGATGAGGAGGAGAATAAAGAAATACGACTGAGAGAATAAGCAAACCAAAGCTGCTCTCATTACTGAGAACAGCAGCAGATTTTGATCATGACAAACAAGGACGGGCTGAACATTGCTTCCTCCTCTCGCTTTCCTTTCCACCAACTTCACAGAGACAAGACATGATCATTTGTGACTGGCCAATTAGCACATTAGAAGGTGTTGTTTAGATTCATAGTGTCATGTGTCGGTGCTGATAATGTCGTCGCTACGTGTGTCATGACAGATAAAGCCCTCAGAAATCAGCTGCTCACACGCAGTATTGATACTCATGTTGACATCCCTGAGCAAGCAGCTGAAGCGGTAACCTGCTTTTAGATACCACTGTCAGTGTCCATTACTTTGCTGCTTTTGCACTTCACTTTTCCATAAAGCACTTATCCAGTCGAACAGTGTTCTTTGAAATTCTCCATTCTTTTCTTGCTCTAACATTTATTCACTATGCTGAGTAATTTAATACCCTTTTATGCTAGAAACCTGCCTGCTGATTCAAAACACAGAGCTACAACTAACTTAATAAGAGCTGAAGGAGTTTGTATCAACTTTGAAATAGCACATTTCGACTAGTCGGGATTCAGTTTATCATGATATTGATAGGGCCAGATAGCACAAGAAAATTTCTTTGAATCTGTGCATATTAGAAACTATGAGGTGTGTGGTGCTTGCTCCCGCATACCCTGGACAATACAGAGATGATTAGGCCAGGACATTGTAAGCCACTTTTTTTTTCTTCTAATGTAGGACATAGCCAGAAAAAGGTTACATTGGATGCCTAAGCAATGGAGGTGCCTAAGTGAAGGCAGGATACAGGCCACTTGCTAGCTACAGTTTTACTGATAGCAACTGAATTTTGCTATTTTTACAGTGATGCAGCTCAGCTCAACTGGACATCACGTGACCTTTGAAGTGGAGCAGTAGCAAGGCACCAATCAGTTTAAGCTCACTCTGCCTTAGATATTTACCCTCTTACATGCACCTCTACCAGTTAATGTCCTGAAAAGTGGGAAGAGCTGCGATACACGTATAAAAACACATGTGGCTCCTAAAACTCAACCAACAAAAAAAATGTAACCACCCAAAAAAAAAACGTGTGTGTGTGTCATGTTTTCCAAAATGGCCAAAAGGGCCACCATAGAAAATGGCTATAGACAGAAAAACAGATCCACACGTGCAGCCACCTCAAATAAAACCTGAATGTGTTTAGCTTGATGGAAGAAGCTCTGCTTCTGGGCTAATGTAGCAGCTCTACTTTTTTTTTACTTTGTCAGATCACCAAACATGGGCTAATGGATGCACAACACTTATAAGCAAAATATGTTGTTTTAAATTTATATTGCTGTATATACATATATATTAAAGCAAAGCTTAAAATTGGGACTTAGTATGGCAGACCCTCCTCTTCTTAGTTCTGGGTATTCAACATGTCATCTTGTTATTCTTGATAGGCAGCCCGGTCGGCAGGTGTGTTTGGTCTGTCAGCATGCGTTCTGGGAAAATGTGCATTCCACACACTGTGCTTTCATCTTGGGAGAGAGAAACCCTACAGTACATAAAGATGAGCGATGTTTGCTTGTTTGTTGGTGTGCGCACACATGCATCTGTGTGTGTGGTTGGTACTGCAACACACAGGCTCCTGTTTTTATGATAATGCTGCCTTGTACATAAAAAAAACAAAGATTATTTGTAACCATTACTGGCCTTGGTGATTCCTGAAGCATTCTAAAGATCTACCTTTGTTTTTTTTTTCATTGTCAGGGCTCAGTGGATAGCGACTGTTTGGCAGGCTGGAGAGCTCAGGTCTCATCCCCGCCTGCAGATGAAGGTTTTAGACAGCCAAAAGTTAGAGTCTGGGGATTTATAGAGATGGATGGAGTGAAAGGAGCTGAGAGCTCTTAGCACACGTTCTGGTCAAAGAAGCTGCGTTTCATTGTTAGACCGTAAAACCCTGACGAACATCAAAGCTGGATAGCTCTGTCACTATCAGTAAGTGCAGTGCTATGGGACTCAGTATAATATATAATATAAAGGACTAGAAGTCTTATATTTTTTGTGTTTGGTGCATTTTTTAAACAATACAATTTTAAAAGATTTTCTTTAAGAAACATGATCCATGTCTTCAATTTTATTTTATATTTTAACAGCTGTCCTCATCTGTGATATACTTTGAAAAAACAACAACCAAAAGAAAAAAGACATGAAAAAGCGTACACAGACACACTTGTGTAGATGCAAAGCCATTTGTAAAGATAACGAGGGACACACTGGGTGATACAGACTGATAATGCTGCATGCCAAAGGCAGAGTGCTGTCTCTACTGTCACTGACGTGGCTTTCTCATGCAAGGATGTTTTAAGCTGAAACAACAGGGTACACGTCACAAGAGTGAGACATTATGCAGCATAGCAACAGTGTGCTGGGAGCGAGTTACCTCGCTGTCTAAGCTGATTTGACACAGTCAGGTGAAGCAAGTTCTAAGTTTTCTGGGGAAGACTTTTTCTTGGCTATATAACAGTTGTAGCAAACAAACCATCTTGCTCTTAAGCCATAAGGTGGACTCTAGTAAAAAAAGACCAACCCCCCCCCCCCCCAAACTATTCTCTCAAAGGGGAAAAGGGTGATGACAAACAGTTTCCTTAGATAAGGATCTGGACACAGAGACAGGACACACAGTCACTAAATAGTAAGTTACTCTATCTTTGTGAGACAGAGACTGTTGGTCCACTACATTGGTCCAGATTAAATTATTCCTACAAACAATGAATGGATTAGACATATGTACAGAGGAGGATTAGGGCCACTGAAAAAAAAGGGCAGGTCTTTTTTTTTCTTCTTTTCCAGAATTCTGAGAAAAAAGTCAGAATTCTGACTTTTTCATCAGAAATCTAAGAAAAAATAATTCTGATGAGAAAAATCAGAATTCTGAGATTAAAGTCAGAATTCTGGCTTTTTCGTCAGAATTATATTTTCTCAGAATTCTGATCATTTTTCTCAGAATTCTGGAAAAGAAGAAGAAGAAGAAAAAAAGACGTGCCCACTTTTTTCCCCCAGTGGCCCTAATCCTCTTCCGTACATATGATTACACCCTGACTTTTATTTTTATATTTATTTGCAATTTGTGTAGTGGAATTCTTTGAGGGCAAGCAAGGCAAGCACTGATTGTTCCAGTGAAATCTAAAAATAAACATCAATTTAAACCCAAGTGAAGCAATCTCTCCTTGTACACATCAATTAGCATTCTGTCCCATAATCTTCTTGCATTGCCTGTTTGAGCCTTCCTTTAAATTACTGCTATCTTGTGGCCATAGCCGGCTTTTGTCTCTGGAAGCAGGCTTGATTCTGCTTGGCTTCAATTTCGATGAAATCTTTAGTGGGTCTTGTTTTCATGGACACGACTGTGCCCCTTAAAAGTTGGCTGAGCTGGGCAAGCTGAGAGGCCAGCAGTTTTTTATGGTTCGTTGTGCAAGCATACTGTGGATAAACCTGTGGTTGGACAAGGAACAGATGAGAGACTAAAATGTTATATACACTACAATCTGCATGTTGTGTGGAAACAGGGCTAGCATTAGTAAATTATTTTTTATCTTTAGCTTAGTTTTCTCTTACTAACTACCTTGATCAACATCTCTGGTGGCCACATGGTTGCCACCACATGCTATTGTATTTGTACATAGATACGGTTCTGCTAAAAATTTCCTTGCTGTACTTTTTTTCCTCCAAGTAAGGAACTAGATGTATGTTACTCGATGGGCATCTTTTCTAAGAACTTAGTTCTGGTCATCAGTGACGATTAGAATAAATAAAAACAAATTAATTGGTTAAAGGTGTCATATTGATATTTACAATCTGTAAACTCTTTCATGTTGTCAATTCATGCATTGAATAACTCAAAGTCAACAGGCAGCTATTGGTAACCTTTATTATTTGAAAGGTTAGCAGTAGCTCCTTCTTGACTTTGAGTGGCACCATAATATAATGATGTTTTTTTGGTTTTGTATGTTAATTATTAAAAAATAAGAATTTTAATAAGGAAGTTTTTTGTTAAAGAGGACCTACTGTGCTCATTTTCAATTCTAGATTTTTATTCTTCCACTCTACTCTGACTCTTAGGAGATTTGGATGATTTGCAGTTCAAAGTAACCCTTATTTATCTTATACTAGGTCTTGAGGAAGCACTTTAATTCAGCTTCTGTCTGAAACAAGCTATTTTAGCCTCTTTCTCCCTTCCTTAAGTTAATATTCTCCTGATTGGTTGCCCCTTGCAAACAGAAGATCTTCCGCGCTCACAGCCAGAGCTGTGTGCCTGAGATAACCACATTAGGGCTATCAGCTCTCAATAATGTCAAAGACAGCCAAGAGGAGAAATAAGAGATAGAAATTGAGTGGTTTCGAGCAGTCTGAGTCTGAGCTTTTGCCTCACTGGAATTACTTGTACATACACTGAACTTTTTTTTTTTTTTTTTTTTTTTACCATTTTAATGGTTTACAGTATATACAACAGGAAAAACACAATTAACCTAAAACTACCACTTATTACATTTCTCATTCATTCACATAAAATATACCATATTACCTCAGATTCTGTCCTTCACTTAACATCAGTTACCAAAGGTAGCCGACCTGTTATAATTTCCTCCCTGTAATTAATTGTACCCTGTTAAAGATACTGGATTATGCTGTTTATACAAACTCAACCTCTTGCATTTCTTATAAATTAAAACCTTCAAGTTTTTTTTGTGGATACAAACCCTGCTTAATGAGACTTTTAGATGAAACATTGATCATATTTGTTGTGGAAAACAACAAACACGGTAAATGTTTTAAATGTCTGTTTTATTATTTGAACAATTGTCAAAGAGGTGGATTTGAGGCAGAAAAGACAGATAACATTTACTCACATTATTACTTGCACCTGGTTAATGTATGTAAACACGTCATTTTAGCAGCAGGGGCTAATAACTTTAGAGACGAGGCACTACTGAACAGCCCTTCAGTTGTGGTTTTATGTAAAAGTCTTAACAAATATTTAATGGTTTTCCAGAAATTGGATACAGATAATTAAGCCCACAAGAGGATTAATCTCTCCACTGCCTCCATGACTTTTCATCATTATGGTTCAGAGTGTACGGAAGTATTGGATGAATTGCTTAAGGTCTGCATATTCCCCATAGGCTTTCATCTGGCCAAAATACCATTTTCAATTTAGCCTGACTGAATACATGCAAAAATGACACTGACATCAACTGCGGCTGGACTTTCGTGTTGAATGCAAATTTGGTGTGCTAGCATGAGCCGTGTTAAATTGCCCTTTGATAACAAGTTAAAACGATAATAAAGGCTTTTAACTCATGGTGCTGTCTCACAGAGATCTCATTCTTTTATCGCATGAAATACAATGATTAAGTCTCCTTACGCCTTACTTACAAGTAAACTAAGCTATAGTAGGTTTCATGTAGCATTGCACTGCAACAAGTTACATACAGCTTGAGATGTTTTGATGATTTATATTCAAACCCATTCACAAACCTTATCAGAGGAGGGCTACAAGGTGGTGTACAGTACACCTGGTGCTGGGAGTGTAGTGTCAAGATGGGCATCTGGTGTGAAATGTTTGTCAAATATCTCTAAGAATGAAATGTCCACACTGGATCAGCGGGAGCTGGGCTACTTTTGAAAGGTTCATGGATGCAGTAAAAGAGGATATGCGGAGCGCTGGCATGGCAGAAGAGATGCAAGGGACAGGGTGAAATGGAGGCAGATGATCTGCTCTGGCGACCTCTAAAGTGAGCAACCAAAAGAAGAAGAAGATTTAAACAAAGACACCACATAAACTGTGCCCAAAAGGGTTAGATATTGCTGGAAAAGCACACTTTTTTTTAGGGGTCTGAATAGTATGGGACCAGTTTCACTGGAAACACGGATCATTTTGATCCTAGTTCACTAAATTGTTTAGAGTAAGAATACCAAGGTATACACTGTATTAAAAATACACTGTATTTTTAATACAGTGCCTCATGAATGTGTTGATAGTGTAAGAAATCGAGCTCATTTTGCTTCACTATTGTATCTCTTCTTGTCACACGTTTGACTACCGCAGCGCACAAGTGACAGAGGGAACTCTGAAATGCTGCCAGGGTATGGAGATGAACGTTTTCTGCCTCTGCACATGGTCTGATCTGTCTTGCTTCAGTCCCTCTTACATCATTGCACGTGCCCTGGGGCTTTCTCTCTACAGAGCAGGCGTTCTGTATTTAGAGCCTGATTTATACACAAACACACATACCACTAGGGAAAGCGCAATGAGTGCCCCCCGCATCCCCCACCCCTGCTGCCACAATTGCCAGCAATATAATCATCTTCCCACACTTCACTGTGCGTTTAAGGATAGCATAAAAAAAGAAAGGGAAAAAAACAACAACAACTTATGAAAGCAAATAGTAATTTCAAATTCGTAGGTGGATGGAAAAGTAGATATGGATGGTTTAACATTTTCTTGACCCATTCAATTTAAAGAATTTTTTGTTTGTTTATTCATTTCTTGCATTTTTTTTAAAACTTCCAACTCACCATTTTAATCTTCTTTCTTTTACTCCCACCCTGCATGGCTGGTAAGACTTGCTGTGGAGCTCAATCGATACCCTGCAGACTCTGTGAACGCCAAAGAAGAATCCATCTGGTAAATGCACAACGGGAAGAGAAACGAAAAATAACTCTTATTTCTGCTTTTTTTCCCCTCTCCCCCCCTCTGTCTGTCTTTGTTCTCAGGTTGTTAGAGAGCTCGTTGCTCAACGCAGAAGTGAAGGAAGGAGAGATTCTGCCTCCTACCATCCAGAGGCTGATGAAAGGATACAACAAGTACCTCAGGCCTTTCTTTGACAGTAAGGGAACTGCAGACACATGCAGCCATGGAAATGACAGAACACCCAGGGGAAATCTGCGTTTGACAGAGAACGAGATGGGTTCATAATGCAATTTTGTGCTTGCGTGTCCCTTCTCAGATAATATATGCTGACATACATACATTAAAATTTACGTCAGTTTAATTTAGCTTTGAAATTGGTGTGCTCCATTACTTTCTGCGTACAGGCATGGAGGTTTAACCATGTTATGAAGCCCTGAATGCGCATACGCAAGACTTACTTTAACACATACAATACATGGTCTTATTTAGATTCCAGTTTCCACCAGGTGACCAATTTGTTTGCAATAGAAGAACAAAGTCTGCCACAGTGTGTGCTTTCAGAAGAAGAACAATGTTATGTCATTCCCCGCAAATCCCTCGCTACAGTTATTGTTCTGAGCTCCGGGAATCCATCACAATGTGATTATGGTTTGTTTACTCGCTGTTTGATCTGTAATAACACCTTGGACTTTACCAAGACGAATGCTATTCAGCGTAATCACCAGTCCTCCTGCCTGGAAGCACAAGCTTGGCACACGGTAATGGTAAAAGCGCTAGCAAAGGCACATATTCACACACCCACACGCGCATATGCCTTTGCATTTCAGGCACTGCTGGAACCTCCATTGATTTTATTCATTCCTTTACATTTGCATTTTTTTTTTGCCACAAAAACAGTTAAAATTGGTTAAACTTTGCAAGGATTCACTTCTCATCTGGGCCAGATAACCTCAAGCACAGCCAGCAGGTCTGCACAATGCCGTCTGAGCGCTCATTTTTGGCGTTTGAAGTGGATTGCCTCCTTACTCAAAAATTAATAATCATCATTCATTTCTAGCACATAAACACCCTTAAAGGAATAACTGAGCATTTTGAATAATCACGTTCTTGCCTGGATTTAAAGGAGAGCCACACTCTCTGTTCCTTTAATACTAAACTCCACAAGAAACACTTTTATACAGTAGATTTACATGCATCTCATTGGAACATACAGTATCTGCAGTCTGACACCAGACTCATTTGTGTGTCTCTGAGGGAAAAAAATGACTGATAAGTAAAAGGGAAGGAGAATAGAAAGATGAAACATAGGAGAGCAGCAAAGTTACCCTGTCTTTGATGGTGAATCAGGGAGAATTAATTCCCTCAAGGAGGTTCACACTCGACAGACTGCAGCTGGTGGATAGAAGTGGGGGTCTTTAGCATTTTTAAATATGCTGTCCTCCAATAACCTTACATTATATAACACAATGTTTTATTATGCAACACTATATATATGCCTGTGTCCTCAAAATACCCTTTTATGTCATCACACTCAGACACAATCTAGAAAAAGGTCAGAGAGAGAATTTTTTTAGCCCCACTTTTGCGTTCCACAACAGTTCAATATCAAGCAGAGAGGGTGTGACACGTTACTTATTTTTGAAGGCAGCTCTCAAGCAGTAGCAAGCTGCCGGTTCTGAGCGCAGCTGCTCCCGACTTGCTTGGCTATGACGGATGAAGCTGTGGTCGATTATTTAGTTATTGTTTCAAGTTCAGCTGCTGTTGTCGTATGATAGCTACTGCTTGAAGTTAGGGTGCTTCCAAGACAGATGTGCTGCCAGTACAGCATAAAAATTAAGGAATACAGACCATTTTAATACAATTCTTAGTCAGCACCAATACACGCACAATAACTTACAATTGCAGAAAAAAGTTCATGATTTTATATATTTATCTATAATCCTAATCAGTTAAATGGTTTCAAGGGAAAAAAAGCTATCCAAAACATATCGCATACACACACACACATATATATACATATATATACATATACACACACAGCCACTGCCACTTCCTGGTCCCTTTCGAATACACTTTGTTTTTGCTTTGCAGATCATTTTATTGGAAATTTTTAATATTTTTCCATTTCCTGTGTTTGTTTTGTTGATATTTTAATAGTTTTAAATTAAAGAAAGGTTATAAGAAAAAATAACTGGCCGTAAGTTAAAAAGTGATTCCCCCCCCTGAGGACACTTTCCCTAGCCAAACCCAGGTGTGATTACTGTCAGACCTGTTGAATCAAGAAAACACTTAAATAGAACCTGTCTGACAAAGTGAAGTAGGCTAAAAGATCTGAAAAAAACATCACAGAAACACAGCATGGCACGGTCTTAAGAAACTCAAGAACAGATGAGAAACAGTCACTCACATCTATCAGTCTGGAAAGGATTACAAAGCCATTTCTAAAGCTTTGGGACTGGCTTTGGGAATTATGTTGAAAGCCATTATCCACAAAAGGAGAAGACTTGGAACAGGGGAGAATCTTCGCTGGAGTGTGGGCCTCCAAAAAATTTCTCCAGGAACACATCAATGACTCATCCAGATGTCATAAAAGAACCCTGGGCAGCATTTACAGAACTGCAGGCCTTACTTGTTTCAGTTATGGTAAGTGTTCATCATTCAGCAAAAAGAAAGTGACTCTGCAAAAATGACATCCATGGGAGAGTTCGAAGGCAAAACCACTGCTGACCAAAAATATCACAACGGATTGGTTGGTCAAGATGTTTTTGGCAAATGTGGCAAAAACATCTCGACCATTCTCAAGACTTTTGGCAAAATATTCTCTTGACTGATGAGACAAAAGATGAACTCGTTAGAAAGCTTGAATCCTGAATGTCAGGTTGGGTATCAGACGCCACCTCTCTGGGGACATCTCAGGCCCTCCAAGGTTTGGAGGCCTATCTCCCCCCACCACTTCCCCTGCCGGTGGCAGACGCCCTCAGACATCGATGCGTTGGTGGTTCTTTGTGTCCGGGGGTGGGCGTCCGGGTACACACCGGCTCACTCCTTGGTGGCTGCTTATCCGGGCCTGGAACCTGGGGCTCGCTCGGGCCACTTCGGGGGTGGGGTGCCCTCGGCCTCTCGGCCTGGGGCTCGGTCACTCAGGCACAGCTGGCTGCCGGCGGAGCTCACGGGCACATCACTGCAACCCCCCCTGGCTTCTGCTCCGCGGCTGCTGAGTGATCCCTCATCTGGGACTCTCCTCAGCTCTTTCTGGGACAGTGGCGCGGCTGCCCCTCTGTTGGTCTTCCTTGGTCTCTTGTGTTCTGGGGGCCTCTGGATGTCTGGAGTTTTGATCTCCTCCATACCTGCTTCATGCCCTGGAGGATGGGACTGTGGCCCCCCACACCCTCTAGCAGATCATTACATTAAGGAACCTTTTAAATACAAGCGCGCTCATGCTCACAGGTGTACACACAGGTGATCACACACACAAACTACACCCTTTTTGGCTCCTACCTCAAAGCACACTGTGCGCTGTCGATCTTACGTGCTGCACAATAATGTTTAATATTAAGTATTTAGTGTTATATTCCCATATATCATTGTGATGTTGTTTATTCTATTACTCTCGTTTTCTTCTGCTTGTTTTCTTTTTTCTTTCTCAACAGGTGATCCAGGTGATCGATATATGTATTTTTTGTCTGCTTATTTTGTTGCTTTTTGTTTTTTGCCCTTTATCCCCGTCCCTCTTCTCCGCTGTTTTTTTTTTGTGTTGTTTTGTTTTGTTTTTTCCCCCCTCTTTCTTTCTCCCTTTTCTTTTCCCCTGTCCCGTATCTAGCAAGTAAAAAAAAATAAAATAAAATAAAATAAAATAAACAATAAAAGGTAAATCAAATGGACCATTACGGCAAGGCTGGGATGGTCCATTTGGTAAAGTAAATCCGTTGGGCATCTTTCTTCGCCTTTAGACAATAATTCTGATGGCAAAAGAACCAAACGGGACAGGGTTAAAAAAAAAAAAAAGAAAAAGAAAAAAAAAGAAAGCTTGAATCCTGTTACAGCTGTCGTAAAAGTAACTGTAAATGATAGAAAATCAATTCTGCTCTCTACCATAAAATCCTGACAGTAAATGTCCAGCCATCAGTCATGGCCTGAAGGTCAAGCCCATTTGGGCAGGATAATGATTTGAAACACACTAGCAAGTCTATCGTGAATGGCTCAAAAACATCCAAAACAAAGTTTTTAGAGTGGCCTAGTCAGAGTCTAGCCTTAAATCCATGCTCAAAACCCCTCAAATGTGGTTAAAATTAAATAAGTCTGTGAAGAAGAGTGGGCCAAAATTCCTCTACAGTGATATGAAAGACTCATTGCCAGTTGATAGCAAACGCTTGGTTGCAGTTCTTGCTGCCAATAGTGGCACAAGCAGTTACCAGGTTTAGGGGGCATTTAGTTTCTCACATAGGGCCAGGTAGGCTTGAATAGCATTATTCCCTTACTAAAAGAAATCATCTTTTGAAATCTGCGTTTTGTATTTATTTTGGTCGTCTTTGTCAAATGTCTTAGGCTAAAAGTATAAAACATCATCAAATCAAATTAGACCTGATAAAATGGTATGTGAGCCTTTGATTTTATCTCACGAATAAACATTTCTGAATAATATTGATCAGGCCTCTAGCACATCACCTTAGAATAATTTTAAAGCAGTACATTTACGTTTGGGTTTCCTCACATGAATGGTTTGCGTCAGGGCCTCTTGTCCAACTCCTGTTGGATTTAAGTGATTTTGGAGCTTCAAATCTTTGGTCTTCTTTAGCTGTATTTTGGTAGAACATCTTGTGTTCTGTGCACTGTTTTCTTGTCGCATTACCCACACTCTCTTAAAACTGAGATCATTTGTTTCCTGACATAATTTGATCTGATTCAAAATTCTTTGCTTCATCAGTGATGGTAGCCTTCTTGCCCTAGAGGCAGCCAAACAGCCCCGAAAAACTATCCTCCCATCCCCGTGTTTTAGAGATGAGATGCTATAAGGGTTTGATGATTTAATACAGTGAAATCCATTAGAACAAACAGTTGTAGAATGGTCTGCCCAAAAGCTGGCTGGATGTCTGCATGATGACAGCAAACTGCATATAGGCATCACTGATCTTTTTGGAGATGGTTAGAGATGGTTTTCTAATATTTACAATTTTTTTGTTTGCAACAGTATCAATAATTCTTTTTCTGAAGACCTGAGAAATCTATTTTGTAAATGCCATGATCACTACCTTAAAACTTGATAACCTTGCAAGCTTTTGCCACACTACTGTACCTTTGTATGATAAAGTGTTGCTAAACTGCCTTGGTCATATAAAACAGTTGCCGTGGGACCCTCCTTCACCTGGATTCTGTGTGCCGTGTGCGTGAAAATTACAACTGGCACCAAAAACTCTACTTAACATTCTGCTGCAGTATGCTCCAGCATTGCCTTTAGATTTGCATCTCTTGTATGCCATGTTGCTGCTGTAACCCTTTAACATAAAACATAAGAACTTTTTAGATTGTCACATGAAAATAAGATAAGAAGCGTGGCCTTAAATGTGAATGTTTCACAGCCAAAATTGTGAGAACTAAAGCCCAACTGTGGCTACAGCCACACTCCCAGTGACAGCTGTGTCATCCCGAGGCTGCACTCATAATGAGATCTTCAGTCTGTTTTGGCAGCGGTCAGTGAGAGAGGTGCTAAACACGCTCCTCTGGTTTTCTTTCTAAATTACTTGTGTCTGTAGACACAGCTGAGTGGGCAGTGACACTCACAGCACTCATAACCAGCTGAGGTCAACTTGAATATATAATAATGTGTCATGATACAGCTCAGCCTTTCTCCATGTGCCACAGAAAAAGTTATTTTCATGCAAAACATAGACTTTGAAATAGTCTGTCTGCCAGATAGACTATTAACAAAGATTAATGTAAAATAAAAGTGAAGGGAGTAAGCAGTGTGTGAACATAGAGCAGTATGTTTTTGAATGGTTTCTTCTTTTTTTCTAGATGGTCCGGTAACAGTGGGTATGAGTTTGGACATTGCCAGCATTGACACCATTTCAGAGATCAACATGGTAAGAGTATCACACTACTGAGTTCTGAAATTAAACAATGAAAACATGCACTACCAATCAAAGTTTCTACAAACCTTCTTAATTAATGGCCTTTCCTTTATTTTCACTACTTTCTACAATGTAGATAAATACTGAAGACATCAAATATATAGAGCAAGATATATGGAATTATGTAGCAAAGAAAAAAATTGACAAAAAACTCTAAATATGTCTTATATTTTAGATTCCTCAAAGTAGCCACCCTTTCTTTGTTGGCAGCGCTGCTAACCCTTGGCCTTCTCTCAGTGAGCTTCATGATGTAGTCACCTGAAATGGTTTTCACTTCACAGATTCGCCTTGTCAGGGTTCATTTGTGGAGTTTCTTGCCTTCTTAATGGGGAAGTCAGTTTGGCACAGCTGACAGCCCTATTTGACAATTGTTAGAATTCTTATTATGGCAAGAACCAATCAGCTAAGTAAAGAGAAACCACAGTCCATCATTGCTTTAAGAACTAAAGGTCAGACAGTCTGGGAATTTGCTAAAACTTTGAATGTGTCCCCAAGTGACATATTCAGTCAAACTCAAAACATCAAGTACTACAACAAAACTGGCTGACATGAAGACCGCCCCAGGAAAGGAAGACCAAGAGTCACCTCTGCTGCTGAGGATAAATTCATCCGAGTCACCAGCCTCAGAAATCGCATCTCAGATTAGAGCCATGCAGAGCTCCAGTAGCAGACACATCAACTGTTCAGAGGAGAATCAAGCCTTTATGGTCAAATAACTGCTAAGACACTACGACTAAGGAAAAGCAACAAGCAGAAGAGATTTGTTTGGGCCAAGCAATACTAGGAATGGATATCAGACAAGTGAAAATCTGTGCTTTGGTCTGATGAGTCCAGGTTTTAGATCTTTGGTTCCACCCACAGAAAAGGTGATTGGATGGTCTCTACAAGCATGATTACCACTGTGAAGCATGTAGGAGGAGGTGTGATGGTGTGGAGTGTTGACACTGTTGGGGATTTATTCAAAACTGAAGGCACACTGAACCAGCATGTCTACCACAGCATCCTGCAGCGACATGCCATCCCATCCTGTTTGCGTTTAGTTGGACCATCATTAATTTTACAACAGGGCAATGACCCCAAACACACCTCCAGGCTGTGTAAGGGCTCTTTGACCACGAAGGAGAGTGATGGAGTGCTGCACCAGATGGCCTGGCCTCCACAGTCACCTGACCTAAACCCAGTCGAGATGGTTTGGGATGAAATGGATTGCAGGGTGAAGGCAAAAGGGTCAACAAGTGCTCAGTATCTCTGGGAACTCCTTCAAGACTGTTGGAAAACCATTTCAGGTGACGACCTCATGAAGCTTATCACAAGAATACCAAGAATGTGCAAAACAGTAATGAAAGCGAAGGGTGGCTATTTTGAAGAATCTAAAATCTAAAATATGTTTTCAGTTATTTCACACTTTTTTGTTTACTACATAATTCCAAATGTGTTCATTTATAGTTTTATAGTCGCCTTCAGTGAGAATCTACAATGTAAATAGTCATGAAAATAAAGAAAAACCATTACCAAACTTTTGACTGGTAGTATCGATACATTTCATGGGTCCCTAACTAATAAACCTAATATTGCCTTTTCCCTCACTTCTTTTAACCTGATGTGTACACGGTTTTTTGGTATGACCACCTTTATTCTTCAAAGCTGTCTGAACTTCAAGATTTCTCATAATTTCTATAAGTAGTCTTCTCGAATAGTTCTCCAAGCTTCCTGAACTACACTCAAAGCTTTTCTTTGGATGTCAGCTGCCTTTTATTCTGTTCTTTGTCAAGATGATCCCACACCGCTTCAATAATGTTGAGGTCCAGGATCTCGGGAGGTCAGTCCATGACTGATAGCTTTCCACTGTGTATTTTCTATATAAATATACTATGCTGCATTGGCCTTGAGCTTGGGATCATCGTACCGCTGAAAAATTAAGCTGTTGCCAATCAGATGCTTTCCAGATGGTATTACATGGTGGATCAAAATCTGATGGTATTTTTCTGCATTTACAATTCCATTAATTTGAAAAGATGGGGTTAAGTAGAGACACTCACTCTTGTATCCCTCTTCTAAACTCCTCCATACGTATTGATGAAACTTTGAATTTGCATTCATCACTCTATTAGACCTGTTGTCACTTATTTTCAGCTCAGTTCTTGTATAATTGGCATACCTCAGCTTTTTCTCTCATGTTATCCTCCCTAAGAATTGCTTCTTGCCTGCCAATATTCTGTTAAGATAATTTATTTCACTTCAGCAAATAGTGTGGTGGAATAACTCTGAGGCCCTGTGTCAGGTCATTGCTGGACCTTTGTTTTACTGCTTCTTAAGGACACGGCTTTCAGTAAATGAAAAATGCAGCCAAAACCCAGAAAACAACTTTGAAATACCTTTAGGAAGCCTGGCAAACTATTGCTTAAGACCACTTTAAAAAATTACCAGAAAGTCTAGCTCCTTGGAAGAAAAACTTAAAGAACTTTATGCACTTTATATTTTTGGATTGCATTTTGGAACTCACATATCTGAGGACATGTAAGGTCAACAGACATAGATAACCATCCTCATGCTGCACCTTCAATGAAGCAACTTAAAATTAAAAGTAGGGAAGACAGAATTTAAAACATATTTTCAAGAGTTAATCCATGTTTAAAAGAAAAATCTTTATCAAAAAACTAAGCTACAAAAGCTTCAGTATACTGGAAGTGCATACTCGTTTTGCTCATATGAGATTGGACTGTCTTGACTAAGAGTGATCGACCAGCCTTAATTAAATAGTGAGTGCAACAATGACTTTCCTTTGGGAATGGTTAATTCCTGCAATGCTTGCTTTGTGAGAAAATTCTGCTTACAGCTAGCATGCAACACATGAAAATGGTTACATTGTCACACATGATGCAACAGTAAGACTTTGAAAAATAATGTCATGAAGAAAAAAATAAGTTCAGTGTGCTAAAAGAACAGAACAAACTTGAACAGAACTTGCTGATTTGAAGCAATGTTTTGAATTACTGCTGCTTCAGGCACAGAAGGGCTTTGGGCTATGTAAAAATTGCCCCAAGATCACTAATGAAATACAACAACACTGAGCTCGGTTTGCAAAAACATGACTTGTCTGTCAGCACATTACTGACATGCTTTGTAAAAACAGTGTATCAGCTCTGCTAATGACCTGTTTGGGCCTCATTACTGCAGGACTACACGGCCACCATATTCCTCCGCCAGCGATGGACTGATGAGCGCTTGGTGTTTGAAGGCAACAAGAGCCTGAGCCTTGACGGGCGGCTAGTTGAGCTCCTCTGGGTCCCAGACACGTTTATTGTTGACTCCAAGAAATCCTTCCTCCATGACATCACTGTGGAGAACAGGCTGATCCGCATCTTTCCCAACGGGACTGTCCTTTACGCACTAAGGTGGGGTAACAAATAAAGATTGTGCGCTGATGGGCTTGTTCTGTTTATTGTTTTCTGCTTTGACAGACAATGAAAAGTAGTCCGGGGAATGGATGGGAAAATTGGCTGAGGGAAGAACCGTGGGTTGAATATGAGATAATGTGATTGCGAAGCAGGGAGTTTTGTCAATTCTATTACTTGTGTATTGGATTGTATGAGTATAGGACCATGTGATTTGGTAATACAAAGAGCTGTGGGCTATCAATGCAACATAAGTCCTGTTAGGATCTGGGAAACAGATATTGTACTGTGTGCAAGGCTTAAGATCTGATGGGATCTTGGCAGGCTTCTCAAATTTGTATTACCTTTGCACTCATAGATACTGAGTCAAGCAGGCAGCTGTTTTAAAACTGTGGTGAGAGGGATTTAAACATCCTACTGTAGTACTGTCACATGCTGTAACCTCAACTCATCAACAGATTGAGGAGCTGTCCATGATCTGGATTCGACTTCATTGACTCAGTGCTTTTGTTTTTTAAATTATTCTTCCAAATACAGTGTATGCGGAAAGTATTCAGTGCTTCACTTCTTCCAGATTTGGTCATGTTACAGCCTTATTCCAAAATGGATTGAATGTATTTTTCACCTCAAAATTCTACACACAATGCCCCATAATGTCAAAGTGGAAATAAATTCCTTCAAACTCATGCAAATGTATTAAAATGAATAAATAAAACATGTACATAAATATTCACAGCCTTTGCTCAGTACTCTGTTGACCTCTGACAACAATAGCCTCAAGTCTTTTTTCAGTATGACGCTACAAGCTTTGAACACTTACTTTTAGGCTGATTCATTCTTCTTTGCAGAACCATGCAAACAGTGGATGGGGAGTTGGGGAGGTTGTTCAACAGGGGTTCAATTCTAGGCTCTGGCTGGGGCACTCAACAAGATTCACAGAGTGGTCCAGAAGCCATTCCTTTGTTATCTTGGCTGTGTGCTTATGGTCATTGTCCTGTTGGAAGATAAACCCTCATCCCAGTCCGAGGTCCGGAGTGCTCTAAAGCAAGTTGCCATCGAGGATATCTCCGTACATTGCTGCATTCATCTTTCCCTCAACCCTGACTAGTCTCTCAGTTCCTGATGCTGAAAAACATTTCTGCAGCATGATGCTTCCACCATCGTGCTTAACTGTAGGGATGGTATTGGCTAGGTGATGATCGCTGCCTGGTTTCCTCCAGAAATGATGTTTGCCATTCAGGCCAAAGAGTTCAGTATTGGTTTCAGCAGACCAGAGAATTTTGTTTCTCATGGTCTGAGAGTCCTTCAGGTACCTTTTGCAGACTCCAGGCTGGATTGTGCTCTGAAATGCACTGTCAACCATAGGACCTTATATGGACAGGTGTGTGCCTTTCCAAATCATGTCCAGTCAACTAAATCGACCACAGGTGGGGTATGTGGGTGTTATGTTATAGTAACCTGAGTTAGGTAGTCTCTCTTCACAGTCCATCTGTATATAGTACAGTATTTTAAACGTGAGTTGTGTTTCTTTTGTTAAAAAAACACGTGTCATCCTTAAGTACAGCGAAATTCAATTTCTTGACTTATTGTTGGGAATAAATAAGAGTTTCTCCAGTCTTCATGGACCTTTGCTTTCAATACAAAGAAGTGCTTACCGTCTACGCTTCAGTGTGACAGAGAAAATGTGGAGGAGGATGGTGCTTCACAGTCAGAGAGCACGACTAGTGAGAGTAAAACAAGCCAGAAAAGATAGTCAGGAGAGAAATGACCACCTTGGGGAATTGGAGCTGTGAAAAATGACAGAGTGAAGTGAGAAATATGAGGTGCTGGAGGAAAGGGACAGCTGTGGTAAATGTTTCAGTGCTGTGCCTGGAGGGAATACATGAGAAAGCACTGAGATGATTGTAGCCAAAGGTTAAGCAATTAAAGGAAAAGCTGATTTGAAAAGGATACTGTATGCCACTTTCATGCTTTCAAAGTCTCCAGGAATAACAAATATCATTTGCCGTTGGTAACCTTTTTCATGGACTTAAATAACATTTCTGTTGTCTAGGATTACCACCACTGTGGCTTGCAACATGGACCTGACCAAGTATCCCATGGACAAGCAGACCTGCACGCTACAACTGGAGAGCTGTAAGGCCACTTTATACTTAAAGAAAATCTGATCTTTGCTACCTGAAGCTGTGGCAGAGTTGTTGGTGGGTGGGCATAATTTCAAGTAAATCCGATCAAAACAAAGGATGAAATGGATCACTTTCATGTTCTGCATTGGTTGTGTGTGTGTGTTTGCAAAATTGCAAGAATGTCATACATCAGACATAAACTGGATTTACTTCAGTCTTGATGAAATGTTTCATAAAGGACATAACTGCTGCCGTGAAAAAAAAAGAAAAATACAGCTAGTGCCTCGGGTTACAACTGAACCACCTATAAAAACACTGCACAATGAAAATCAAGAAAATGAAAATTAAAAAAAATGCAACGAGAGGAAAAACAGCCAGTGGCTGAGGTAGGGAGGGTGCTGTGGTCTGCAACAATGATTGCCTCAAGGTGCTTTTTATTTGTACGGTACAAACTCAGCAATATTAGAGCGAAAACCATAACAATGAGATTATCCCTTATGAGCAAGCACTTGTTGAAAGTAGGGAGAAGAAACTCCCTATTAACAGGAAGAAACCCCCAAAAGGGTTAGAGCAGTGGTTCTTAACCTTGTTTAAAATTTAAGACATAGATATGTTTTTTACTGGTGCACAAAATGAGCCGTGCATGTCAGTCTCAGGCGGAGGCTCTGCCGAACCCCTGAGACTGACTCACCGGACCCCTAGGGTTCGATCGAACCCAGGTTAAGAACCACTGGGTTAAAGGATTAGAACTGTCCAAACTAGTCTTATTGTTAAGATGTCAGATACAGTGCTCCCGTCAATGCTGCTGTTTTGTTCATGGTGCTCTTTCGTAAAGATACACCAGAATAAATTACTAAGTTTTTGTGCAAATTCAACACGGAAGATCTGTAATTACTCATTTTGCTGCTTTCTTGGATATTCAGCTGCTAATCTGTTCTTTACATCACTACCACTCAAAACACTCAAACTCAAAACTGACATCGTTACACTAGTCCAGTTTCTTTGAGCCAGTCAGCCTCTACTCCATGTGGTTTAAATTTCACTGCTTTACCATCATTCTCCCTTTCAGACTCATTCATGCACCTCAGGTCCATCTAAGCCTTCATCTTCATCTTGACCATCACCAATGTCTAGACCCTGAGGGATACAACCTTAAATTTTGTCACTGCTGGGATCCCATTCTGGCATGATGGCATCGTCGGAGTCTAATTATGTTTTGCTTTAGGCACCTAAGTGCTTGGTTATATTAGGAAAAGGCTTGTGGCTTGGGTTGAAATACAGCCATATTTCAACAACATCAGTTCTTTTTTCAATTGTGAACCAAAAAATTGACTCAGAAGCACTTTGTGGGCTAGGGTTTGGTCAAATGTACCATAAGAGAATGGTAAGAAAAATAGTAGCAATAACATAAAGGTGACATGAAAATAAAAATAACCCTCACCCAGCTGTTGTTTAAGACCTACTTTTGGCTACTCGTTGGAAGATTTGTACACCAGATGCCTTTCCTTATTGGTATAGTGACTTAGACAAGTAAAACCTTTCTGGTTCAACCCAGAGAGGAGAGGCATACAGTATAATCCAAGCCAGTGGTAACATTGCTGTAAGTGCATGAAGACTATTACAGCTAACAACATTACAAATACTTTCCTTGTGGTTGAGACACACTAAAGTTAGCAGAAGCATTGTAATGAGCAAAAATGGCAGACTGGGGCAGCTGTGCATTCTTTGTTTGAAATAATAGCAATGGAAAAATATTTTCCATGGTGACATCAGTAATGTAAGAAAAGCCTGGACAGCTAAGACAGTATTTCATAGAGGAGCACTGTTTTAATAAGGGTCCATGTCCACATAAAGCACTTTTTGCACTGGAAATGCCTGTCACCTCATTTTTATAGCACTTCTCTTAAGCTCTCATTGTTGCTAGGTTACAAAATCCTTCTTTCTAAAAGTTTTCTTTTTCCACCATGAATTACTCTGTTGATATTGTAATTCGTGCCCTCTTTTTCAGCACTGTCAGCGCTCAGCTTAATATGATTTGTATAGAAAACAGATGCCATCTTTGCACACAGACCCTAACGTACTTTGGCAGAAAAAAAAGAGCTAAAAGAAAGCAAAAGTTACAAAAACATGGCATGACAACAGTTTGGCAGACATGATTAGTTGATCAAGATAAGATGAAAGATCCACATACTATCAGGGTTTCTCATTTAATTCATTTTTTGCACACTGTGTTGTGCTATGAACTAAATGTTAAATGGAAAAATCATTTTCTCCATTTGTCTGCCCTTAATAATGAAAAAGTAAAAACATCCCATTTCTTAACAGCGTTTCCAATTCAGAATCTCAGGGCGGGGCTGGATACAGTCCCAACTATGATTAGCTCTTAATCAGTGTTCCCTCTAATTTTTCATGTGTCTGAGCAAACACAAACTCCCTGAGCGGTCCCTTGGACCACTGTGAGCAACAGCATATGTGTGCACTGTGGTCACGCCAGCATCGACTCCATCCAAGTTACATGGTTTATTAAAATAATCAAATTACAGCATTTACATTTATGTTAGACTACTTCTAATTAACTGCTTTAGCCCACTTATAATGAAAATTAAAAAAAAAAAAAATCTTGTTCATGACCTGTGTAGTATGTTAACACTATTGGAAGTAAAAACAACTTGAACTCCAATTTTGAAAACACAACTTTCTTTCTTTCTTTTTTTTTTTTTTAAATAAAAATGTATTATGAGTATGAGTCTGTGGTCTGGGAGAGAGTCCTGTAACTCTCTGTCTGCAAAATACAGTATATAATGACCAATGTTGGGCAATTAATTATATAGTTCTTCAAAAAAAAGTAACTGAGTGTTGCAAACAACAAAGTTTTTTGCAGCTGTTTACCTAAAAATGCAGCCAAGGCGGTTTTTTAAATAAACATTTCAAACTATTTACAGAACAATCAGGCATTCTGCATCAAATCTGATGCCACACAAATTATTTGTGCCACTCCAAAAAATAATTTCTGTCCACTATGAGATAAAGGCGAACAACAGCCTGATACCTGCAGGCCTGACAACAGGAGATGTATAACTCCTGTAACACCTGTAACATTCGCCTCATTGTTCTGACACACACAACAAAACTATTGACTACACTACACACTAACTACACAAGATTTGCACTAAACGTCTCAAATCTCTCGCATCTCAAACCACCGCCGTCACTCCTAAAACTTCCCCCCTTGCTAAACAATAAATGCCATGTTGCCATATCATTTTTTGATTGGTCAACATGGTACATTTTTCGACCAATAGGAAAGGGTGGGGATTTTTGGTTTTGTTTTTGCTCACAGGCGGAGAGTGCTTTCGAGCGTTTTCCTTATAAAACGCCGTTTTTACTGTTTCTTCCCGCAGTAAACATAAACAACGATAGTATTCAGGGAAAAAAAACCAAACATTGCATATATTTTTTCTATTATAACTCTGGTTTTACGTGGCCTATCAACACAATTTAAAAACTGGTATAAAGTCCACACTTTTTCCGTCAATTTTTCCGTCTGTCCTGCTCACATCTCCAATGGTTGTACACGTTGTCACTAACGTGGCTTCACTCCACATCAGCCACGCCGCTTTGCTAACTAAGGCTACGTCCACACGTACCCGGGTATTTTTGAAAACGCAGATTGTTCTATGTGTTTGCACCTTTCATCCACACGTAAACGGCGTTTTTGGTCACTGAAAACGGAGATTTCTAAAAACGCCTGCCAGCGTGGAGATTTTCGAAAACTCCGTTTTTGCATTTACGTGTGGACGAGGAAAACGGAGAAAACGCAGCGTCAAAGGTGTGCGCCTTTTTTGACATCACACTGTGCGCCACGTTATTGTTTCGGTGAAATGAATTTCTACAATACTGTTAATTGTACTCTCTGCAGTGTTTAAATGCTTACATAAACACACACAGTTACTGTCCCTCCACACATAGGACTCGGTTCTGCTTCTATGCCCCATCTTTGTTTACTATTTCCCACCGAGGCTTCTAGACTTCTGATTGGCCAACATTTCTACACGGTTAGGAATATATCGCCACCTGTTGCTTTGGCATGTTCCTAGCAGCGTTTTCCTTCATTTCTGCGTTTACGTGTGGACGGGATTATTTTTTAAAACGAAAACGGAAAATCTCCGTTTTCAAAAATACCCGTGTACGTGTGGACGTAGCCTTAACACCGGTGTCGGCACATAAGGACGCTGTCATAGCCTGTCAACGACGTGGATTAGCTGTGTATATACGAATGTGAATCGCATCATTGGCTGGAGCACCCAGTCACCGGTCACTTACTGACTCACACTGCAGAATGAATTGTTAACGTATTTATTTTAATTGCAATTCAGGTTATATTTTTTTTGTGTGTGTGCAACGCAGATTTTATGTGCGCAGAGACCGTGCCTGCAGTGCGCGATTGCGCGCGCCCGCAGCTTAGTGGCAGGGTACACCTGCCACTTATCACAGTCTATCACAGAGCTAAAACGCACAGACAATCATTCACACATATCATCAATTCAGAATCACCAGTTACTGGGAATTTTTTTCCCAGACAATATTTAAAATATAAAAAATAAAAATAGAAACAGGTGATGGTGCTGAAGATGTTAAATTATATCACTGGGAGTGACCAGGATAGACGAGATTAGAAATATTATATATGAGGGACAGTTCAGGCTGAGTGGTTTGGGAACAAAATTAGAGAGGCAAGACTGAGATAGTTTGTAAATGTGCAAAGGAGGAATAGTGGATATATTTGAGAAAGGATGTTGAAGATGGAGCTGCCAGGCAGGACTAAAATAGGAAGACCACAGAGAGATTCATGGATGCAGTGAAGGAGGACACACAGACGGTTGGTGTGACAGAGGTACCCAAATCATCAGCTCTCCACCACCGTGCTCGACAGCTGGTATCAGGTGTTTGTGCTGATATATTGCGTTTGGTAAGACAATACCAAAGTGAAGGCGCTTGATCGTAATGCACACCGACACATTTGTAGAAAACTAAAGGATATGGTTGTGATGTTGATGTGGTGTTGCAAAGCTAAGCTGCGCTGTCAAGTTCTTTTTATCGAGAAGACGCTTTCTGCTGCCAACCCTTCCTAACAAGCCAGACTTGTTCGGTCTTTTTCTAATTATGCTGTCATGAACTTTAACATTTAACATGCCTATTGAGGCTTGTTGAGTCTGGGCTATATTTGCTGAGTTGTCCGCTCCTGGGAAGATTGAAAGCTGTCTTGAATGTTTTCCACATGTGGATACATTTTCCCAGTGTAGAATGATGGACTTTAAATTTTTTGGAAATGGCCTTGTATCCCATTCCTAGACTGATGGGCAGCATGAATTGCTTCGTTCCTCCTTGGCATTGCATAACCCACAACTGACTGCTTCAGACCAGTGAACTGACAAAACTTTTACTATTATAGATGTGGTGTTACTTGCTGAAGATCAGTTTGATCATGAACACCTGGCTGCTACTTTCCCTCTTAATTCTTGTGGAAACAGTACAGCTGTACTTAATTTTTCATACCCTGCTTCTGCACTTGAACTTAGCTTTTGTTAAATCATGACTCGGTGTAATATGTCCGGCTTTGTACTTCGTCTGAGGTTGCTAAGGACCAGATTTGTATTTATTATGGCCTGATACATAAAAAGTTGACAGGGGGTATACTTTCTTTTTCACCACGATCGCATGTCCATTCAGTAGAATTATTAAAGCAAACAGAATGAATCTAACAATAGCTGGCGTGCCACAGCAAAATTCATATAAATTCAAAGGGCCTTTTAATGCACAGTTTCAAGTTTATTCCCAAAATGTCAAACTATTCAGTTAGACTTTGAATAATCTTAAAGCCACAGTCATTATACTGCAGGGTCAGTTAGGGTCCCTCGAACCAAAACCATCTAATCCTACAAATCCTTTAAACTTACCCTAATAACTGTAGAATGAAAACCTCTGCCACTACACTGCAAAAATTCCTCGCTTTTTAAAAAGTGTACATTTTTCGTGACACGTTGCTGAAAATGGGTGACCATTTTTCCTAATTATGACACATTTTCATTGCCCTGTGCAGTAAATGGTTGGAAGAAGAAGCCCTCCTCACACCTCTCCACTATTTCCACCTGCTCATCTACTGTCTTTGCTTCCCAGCTTGCTTTTGCTCCATGCTATTAAATGACAGCCAGCCGGGCTAAGCTAAGTCAGATCCCTGCCAGAAGCCCACCAGGACCTCAGTGCCAAATAAAACATTTAGCTGGAGCTCCAGTGCCACTTGACAGCAGGCATAAAGGCATCTGGAGGTTAACGTTAGGTAACTGAGAGGATGATGGATCCTTCCTTCACCGCTTTAATAATTCCAGGCTAAATATCTGCATCTGTTTCCTTCTGTCTCTCTCTGTGTGTCTGTATGCCCCCCCTCCCCCTTTGCCATTTCGCTCTCATCGTGCTTCTCTATCTCTGCTGCTTTCTCTCCGTCTCTCTCTCTCTCTCTCCCCTCCTGTCCTCCTCTCCTTCAATCTCTATTTCCTGCTTGCTCGGTCTCTGTGTCTCTTTATGAAGATGTATATTCAAGGATTTATTTCTTTTAATGCTGTGCCAAAAGTGGATCCTCTGCACAGGAGGAGGCTTTAAAGAGAGCGTCGTTGTGGGAGGGTGCAGGGCATTTAAATTAAGATTGCGGTAAATATTTTGCGCATTCTGACAGCAAAAAGAGTCAAAAGAAAGTGACGGTCTTTTGTAATCATGGCTTTAATTCAAATTTTTGTGGGGACGCTTTCAAAAAAACACAAAACTCTTGGCTGCTTGCTTTCAAAGGGCTACAGGGCACTGAATGTAACTCTTTCCATGCTATTGCACAGCTTGTCACTGCCCATCTGTGTCTCTTAATTTGTACAGTAATGTTAGGGCTTTAGGTCAGGAAAATAATGGCTTCTTCCACCAAGAGAATTACAATGAAATATAAAAAGGTGAATTTATTGGACCTTTCAGGATCAAAGTCACCACTGCCCTTCATTAGGAAAGCTGTGCTTCTAGTATTGTGGCTCTGGTCAATAATACATGACTCCATATGGGTTTAAACTGAGAGAATTAATGAGCGTTTCATGCAAGGCAGATTACTGAGGTGCATACCAGCTTCTGCCAACAGCGTGTCTTCACGCTTTTGTTATTCTCTTGCTCCCTCTGCAGATAAATGAGAAAAATACACCTAAGAAGTTAAGCCTTATTAATCACACTTTATCCTTAATTTTTTCTTTTTTACATGAGAAACACTAGTTATTACTAACTGATACGATTACACATTGTTACATTGCTCTATCAAAGGCGCAACCACACTTAACTGTGGCATCTTTGATCATATTAATTTTGCATGGCTTCTTTTTCCAAGCTTTATTTGGGTTATCTAGGCTCTCTAGGGCCCGGTGCAATATGCATGATTAGTCTGTTATGGTAAGAGGCAAGAGTTAAGCTCTTCAGCAGGACCCCCTCCCTCCCTCCCTACACACACACACACACACACACACACACACACACACACACACACACACACACACACACACACACACACACACACACACACATGTGTGTATTTATATCCTTGTGGGGACATTTCATTGACACAATGCTTTCCCTAGCCCCTTACCCTAACCCTAACCATCAAAAATGAATGCCTAACCCTGACCCTTACCCTAAACCTAACCATGACCTAATTGTAACCCTGACACTAAAACCACATTTTGAGGCTCAAAAATGCCTTCAAACTCGTGGGGACCGGGATTTTGGTCCCCACAAGGGCTGTTTGTCCCCACAAGTATAGTAAACTACCAATTTTTGGTCCCCATGAAAATGTTAATACCCGTCCACACACACACACACACACACACACACACACACACACACACACACACCCTCTTTAGCTGTCCTCTTTGAAGAATTGAATGAATACCAGAAATGAACTTCCGATAGCAAATCCTGTTGAATCTCTCTGTGTCAACTGTCTCAAAGTGAATAAAATGGAAGAATATTCAGATTGGGACTTTATTCAGGTACAGTCGTGCATATTGTGCCAAACGTATGTGTTATTTCAAGAGCAGACGCTTACCTTTAAGCGTTGCGCTTTCTACACCTTTGCTTTCCTGGGGTAACATAAGGTCTTAAACTAGCTTTTCAACCACATTTCCTTTTGATTGTTGTCAAATCTCTCTCTTGTGCTGATATTTAGCATTAGGGATAATTTACCACCCGCTGTGGGTTGCAATCCCAAACAACTCAGCTGTAACAGGATTGGAACATAGCATAGCTTTAGCAATTAACAGCTGTTTCCAGCATTGCTACTTTGGAGTTTAGTAAAAGGAAAAAAATACTAGTATTGTGTCTGTGTCATCATCATCATTACCACCACAATGTAAAGAATAACGCATGTGCATGTCATAATTCCCACATGCTTGTGAATTTATGCTGCTGTTTGTGGCTCATTTCAGCATAAGTGGCATCAGAGCTCATCAATCTGTTATTGCACAAATCATTAAATCGCTAACTGTTCCAGAGAAAATATTTAACATCCACTTGTGTACATCCAGTATATTTATCCACCGATGGAGCACCAGCAAGGATGGGCTGGGCATGTGGTCATGTGATATAAGACCAACTGGGCAGTGACTAATGTCAAACCTAGTTATGTTTGGACCTAAATAGAATATAAATTTAGGGTGGTGTTTTTTAAGTTACTCCTCATCAATGTTGGGCAAGTTACTTTGAAAAAGTAATTAATTATAGCTACTAGTTACTTCTTCAAAAAAGTAACTGAGTTAGTAACTGAGTTACCAGATTCTAAAAGTAATTAATTACTTCAAAAGTAACTATTGCGTAACTTTTAAAAAAAATGTTTAAGCCTCTGGGGTCCAGGGTATATTCCCATCACTGCTCCTCATTCAATGTTGCAATCCACCGTGAAGGGCAGAAAAATTAAAAAGGAAAAAATATGCATACTTATAAAAACTGCATTGAGAATAGTAACAGAGCTATCACAATAACTGTGTTTTTTTGTGTGTTTTTTTTTTTTACAATAACACTGATATTTAAAAAAAAATTAAATTTCAATTCTGCCTAATGAACACATGATAATATCATAATAAATTGTGCTGCTGTTATATGCTTTTTGCTTGTAGACTCTCCCATTCCTTCCATGCACACAATCATTAAAGTTACAGATAAATTTCACTGATAAAATTATTGCTTTTATCCTGTAAAGTGATTAGTGCAGCTTTCTTCATTGTCATCTTTTCTTCTCTTCAGGGGGTTACAACATAAATGATGTTATGTTCTACTGGACCAGAGGAAATGAGTCTGTCAGTGGCTTAGACAGTCTCCAACTGGCTCAGTATACAGTTGAAGACCACTACACATCTGTCTCAGAGGCCATCTATGAAACTGGTAACAATGATAACCAAAACCATTGTTTAATTCTTTAAAAAGCAGTGTTTTGTTACTAAAGACTATTGTGCATTACATCAATACATGTAAATGTACTAAAACTTAGTGCACTTACTGTCTTTCTTCTTAAAGGCCATTATCCCAGGCTTGTCTTCCACTTTGAGCTGAAGAGGAGCATTCTGTACTTCATCCTGGAGACCTATGTCCCCTCCAGCCTGCTGGTGGTCCTCTCATGGGTTTCCTTTTGGATTTCCTTGTCTTCTGTTCCAGCACGTATTTGCATAGGTATGGGATAATCCATTTTTCTGTTCATTCAAATGTCAGAATCAGAATTAGAGCATTTCTTCTTGAGCAAATGTCATATATTTTTACACTGCAACTTAAACTTGTGCATTATTATTGCTGCTGTGTCCTGCTCTCTGTCAGTCATCATAGTAAACATTAAGTGATTGAGATGCAATCAAAGTGTAGACTTTGATCTTTAGTTAAGAAATTAAATGCACCATCTGCTGATGAATTACAGAAATATTTTTAATGGCACCGGACAAAATAAAATGCTGATTTTTAACATTGTTGAGTATTGTTTTGTAATGGTTGCCAACTGATGGACCTCACCAGAGGATTCACAAAGGGATTTCTCCTTTGTGATGGTTTTGACTTTTGGAATTTTCAGCTTTCACTCAGTGAAGCTGAGATCAGGGACTTACCGGTAGGCAGTGTTGATTTTGAGTTTGTGATTTTGTGAGTTTGTGATTTTAGATGGCCATTTCTTGAAGTTCTATCTAGTGAGAACATCTAAGCATCGCCCATAGAATGGACAGTCCCCTGTCAATTTTTGATGATGCATTCTAATGTGTTCTCTGATTGTACATTGCACACTATTACTGACTATGTATAAACTAAAGGACACATGAGAAACTTCCAGCAAGGCCACATTATTGTCACGGTCCGGGTGAGTGCTGGTTTTTCCAGTGTGCCAGTGAATCCACCACTGGGCAGAGTCACCACACCTCCTAACGTTAGCTGCACCTGTGTGTAATCAGCTTGCTGACTTTTAAGACCAGTGCTCACAAACACTCCTGTGCCAAAAAGTGATTGCCTGCCAAAAACTGGTTTCCAGTGTTTCCGTGTGTTTTTATGTGTAATATCTTTACGTATGTTCCTAAATAGACTTTGGTGAACAGGTATTACAAAGGGGTTATATATAAAATTTAAAAATTACCGGTTTCTCAAGTATCTTTATAACTGTGTTATTGTACTTGCATTATAATCAATCGGGTCCCTTTTGTCCACTTAAAATATGTTTACAGAACTATTGTTGCATTTGTTGCAATTTCAGCTGTCCTCTTGGCCAGATTACTCTTAAAAGAGACATTTTTAAAGTCAACAAGAATTGAATTTTTAACTGCATAAATAAAGGATACATAAAAGTCACTGCCAAAAACTGATTGCAGCTTCTACCTTGTTACAGGAATGTTGTTTGCTGCTCAAGATGACTTGATATCATTCATGAGGGATACATTTGGCATATGTTTCGCATATTATAGACCAACAAGTTATTTATAGCAGTTTAAATACAAGCAATCAGTTTTTGGCAAATATCGGAAATCAGTTTTTGGCAGACGATCACTTTTTGGCACAACACCGGAACGTCAGCTAACCCTTCAGCTTCACAGATGTCTGGATTCCGCCGTCATTAACCTATCCTACTCACAGCCGCTGGTCTGCTCGCTGTTTTTGGCGTTACTCACCTGCCTGCCTCCTTGCCCAGTTTTTCACAGTGAGTGACCCTGGACTGGTTTAGCTTCACCTGCATAGTTCTAGCCTATTTAGTGCTTCATAGTTCTGCTTTTGTTCATAGTGTCCCATAGTAATACTCTAGTACTGTATCTAGTAACACTGAAGTTCTTGCCTGCCATAGAGTGAGTTAATTCAGTTTCTTAGCCCCCTGAGCATGAAGCATTGCGTTAGTGTTTCAGTTTGAGCAACTCCAGAGGTTAGGTTTATTTCCTCTCGCCTTTAGTTCATATTTAGTGTTTTTGCGTTTTACCATTTTTTTCCCCTGTGTGTCACTTTTGCGTGCCAAAATAAAATCTTGCTTTTCACTGTACCTCCGAGCCTCTGTGTGGTGTCTGCATCTAAGTCCTCTTTCCTGTGCTAGCCACCCGGTCGTGACAATTATTTGCTGTTACATTCATTGCACACTAAGGTCAGCAGTGAGACTAAGGTACTGAAGGCCGAGCTGGAATAACAAGGTGCAGCACAGTGCTCAGTGTCTCAAGGTGAAGGGCTTGACTTGGATAATACTTATGGATAGTACTGTCCATTCAAATATCCCCCCTGTTGTTTCATTCTTTTACAAAATATGTCAGCATTTTGGCAGAAAACACCAAAACCATTACCTGAGTTTCCATTGGTAGTACTTGTGCTATGAAGAGCAAAAGCTGGATTATATTTTTATTTTTTGTTGAAATGCATTGGATAATGATCAACATTTAGCTTTTTATTAGCATTTCTGCATTTACAAACAATAACTCCCGTTCAAAGCTGACCTTGGCCAGAGGCTAAGTCAACAAACTAACTAGTTAGTTCCCATTTAGGTCTTTAGTGGTTCATCAAAGAATCCTACTTGACCACTGTCTGTATGTGTTCTGTGCCAGGAGTGACCACAGTACTGACCATGACAACTCTGATGATGGGAGCCCGGACATCACTACCCAATGCCAACTGCTTCATCAAGGCCATCGATGTGTATTTGGGGATTTGCTTCAGCTTTATCTTTGGAGCACTTATTGAGTACGCTGTGGCCCACTTCTGCACCCTCACTCATGCTGATGCACACATGCTCATGGTGAGATACTCCTGGATGTACTTACATTAACTGGTGATTGTTGTGGTCATTACTGTTGTCACAGTCGTTGTGTTCATCATGGTGGTCGCTGTCATTGTCATCGTCATCATCATGTCACCATGAGCATTTTGGGGTAAGTTGGATTTCTCGGATGTAAACGCATTGTGTTTTTGTTTTAATTCAAACCTAATTTTTCTTCTCTGTCTTGCAGTACGGCCACCGAATGCACGACTTTGATGATGAAATGAACGGCATCGTCACCACCATCTCCACTCACTCCAACAGGGCCAAGAGGCGCAAGGAGCCCGCTGCAACTTCTCCTTCAGTTCCAGCCTCAACAGAACTCACTGTCAGCCCCTCTAGCCCCTCGGGCAGTGAGCCCAAGCCTGAGGCAGCACCTCCAGAGCACACCAACTGGTGCCTCACTGTTCTGGCCACCCTCCGCAAGATTCTGCGCGCCATACACTGTTGTCATGTGGAGAACCCCCACCATATAGACAACTACTCCAGAGTCACCTTTCCACTGTCTTTTGTCATTGTTAACCTCCTCTACTGGACATATTATCTGTACTTTTAGCATTTGTTTAAGTGCTGCATATGTCCAGGAGAGTTTAAGACGGAGAGTGTTTGTAGACAACAAGTGTACCTTACTGTATGTATGTACAGTAAGTGTTATTCAGGTGTGTTCTGGGTTGAGTGTGTAAAATTTCTATATTAGGATTCATGAGCGAGGTCGCATTGTCATATGGGATTGTTCTGTTGGAAAAAGGGAATGCTCATAATTGCAGCTCCATTTTAAATATTAATAAGTACTCAAACTATGACATTGCTTTAAATTTCGTGGAGTTGGTTTGATAAAAATAGGCCTACCTGACTATGACATGGTGATATTTTATAAATTCTGTCACGCTTTAATATTTATTTTAGGATGGAGCTGTAATTGAAGGCTTTATGACAGAATTCACCTGCGCTATTGAGTGAGAACAAATTCACATTCCACTTTGTCTCTTTTATGATGGATTGATCATTGATATTTTACAACTTCATCTCCTGTTTCTGCCTGCAGGCACAACATTTAGAGTGAAATAGGAAAAGTAACAGATGGCAGAAGAGGGCTGAAAACGACAGGCAAGGGAGGTGGAAAAATCACTACAATGGAGCGTGTGTTGAGAAATATAAACCTCCAAAGGACGAGCTTTCTACTCATTGTTGAAAGCTCTCATTCTTCTGTGTCCTTCTGTGAGTTATTTTTAATTCACTACAGTACTGTTTCTCCCAGCCTGCATATGACCCTTTTTTCATTTCTATAAATGTAGTGGCCTTGGATACCTTCAGTTGTATTCTGGAAATCTGGCTATCGTGAACAGTTTAATGGCACTTGTCACGGTATGAATCTGTTCTGCTATTTCATAAAGGGAAGCACCCCTGCACACTCCAAGATATGGAAGTCCAAAGGGATCCATGTTAAATAAATAAATAGCAAATTACAAATGAAAATTCATGTTAATAAATAGTGAGATTTTATATATGTGCTCGGCCTTCAGATATAGAAATATTCTTTACTTTTGTTAAATCCAAGCCTAGAGTATGCTAGCCAGCTAAACAGCCAGATTAGCTTCTCAGTCTTCTCAGTCCAGATTGTTATTTTCTTTTTCATCAAATTGCCAGATTTTAGCACGCTGACTAATCTTGTGAGTTTAAAAATAAAATAGGTGATTATTGCAGTCATTTACTTTTAAACATATAGATGCAAGCTAGCAAGACTGTTGTAGGAACATAATTCCTATAGTCATGTGAAAAAAAAAAGAAACGTACAGGAGTCTGTAGACACAAGTGTTCTAGAGATAAATGTAAGGCCACCTGGAAGCTAAAGCTTGGTTGGAATTGAGTCATTGAACAGGACAATGATCACAAGCACACCAGCAAGTCTCCAGCAGAATGACTGGAAAAGAAAAGAACCAAGGTGTTTTGACTGCACAACATCCTAACTTGACTGAAATGCAGTAGCGGCACCTTAAGACAGCTGTCACGGAACTAAATCAATATTATAAAGAAGAGTTGGTCAAAATTTCTCTGTGAGAGGCTGAAAAAAAATCATACTGAAAATTATTATTTCATTATTTTTTCACATGAATAATATGTTGTGTCTTCTTCCACAGCAGTTTTAGTAAGAAAAAGTATTAATATCTAATGAAAAACATGAACATGAAATAAAGTGTCACTGAAAATGGCATCCTGTAAATCACGTCGTAGAACAAAACATTTCTTATAAAATATAGTAGCTTAATTTTAATACTGTCTGAAATAATCTCATTAGATCAGCCGTATACTTCAGTTTATTTGTATTATTATTTATTTATATTGGAGCTTTTGGGTTTCCATACTAACTGGCAGGCATAATGGAAAACGCAGGTGTGAAAAGAAAGGACAGCAGACATATATCAATACAGACAGGTACTATGTTACAGTGATAAATATATGCAGTATTTCTCTCTCTGTGGGTTGGCTGGTAGTGTTTTCACTGTGGTTTTTCAATGGATAGGGCAGCTGAAGTGTTACAAATATTTAAGATGGATTTAAATATGAAATGGATAAAATATTTAAATAGTCATCTGAACATTATCTAAATGGAAAAATACCTAGAAATGTTTGAGGTACTGTTGTGGTCAGAAGTTTATATACACTCATCATTAGCATGAATGTCAAGGTAAGTTTGGGTTTTTAATCATTTGTTTGAACTGCTCTTTTTCCAGGGTGGAATGATTGTGTATAAGATACATCTTTAATGACTTGAAAAAGCAAGACTTGTGTGCAGTAGCGTAAACCACAAATTTTCAAAAGGGCTGAGATCAGGGTTTTGGGAAGATCATTCCAGATGTTCAGTGTTAGCCTGCTTTGTTCCATCCAAAACCTCTTTTGATGTGTGTTTGGGATCATTGTATATCTATTCTACATGTAGTTGAAAGTTTTAATCGTCTTCTCCTCCTTATGTTATTCTATCCACTTTATGGAATGTATCAAGACCCTTGGCAGCACAACAGCCCAAGCGCATGATGCTACCACCACCGTGCTTGGGTATTTGTAAAGTGTTCGTAGCTTTAAAAGTCTTTTATTTATTTATTTATTGTGGCCAAATAGCTCAATTTTCTCTAGAAAGCATTTGGTATGTGGGCAGCTGATGTGAGCTTTTGAGGCAGAGGTGCGGCTGTTCCAGCGTTTCCAGTTCATTGCAAGCTTGTTCCTTGGTGATTTATTAGTTGTTCCTGAACATCCTAAATAATTTCCTCTCATTTAAAGGTGACGCTTTGGGCCTTCTTTCAGACCTTGGCAAAGTGGTGAAACATTTGAACCTGCACTTATATAGAGTTAATTGACCTGACAATCTTGGAATCTGCAGTTGTTTAGAAATGGCGCCAAGAGACCTTGTCCAACTTGTGTAAATGTACAATTCTCGTTCTCAGATCTTCACTGAGTTTTTTGGACTTCCCCATTTTTCTGAGTATTGGTCAATTGAATGAGGGCTGTCAAAAAAATCCTTTTTGCTCTGACAAAGAGAATCTACCAGTCAATCATGATCACGAACGAGAAGTTAATAGGCCTTGGCCCTGTCAAGTTAAGAGACATTGAAGAGCCTTGAGCAGCACTTTATATTTGAATGCATGCATGTATTTGAGCCTTTATGTGTACGTTTGAGCCTGTGCAGATTTGAAAATATCTAAAGAAATTCAAACACCCAATTCTTTTTTTTTAACATCATTAAAGATGTTGTACAATCATTCCACCTTGGAAAAGACAAGTTCAAAGAAATCCTTAAAAACACAAAATTACCTTCATGAACGTTATGAGTGCATGTAAACGACTGTACTCAACTGTGTAACTCTTCAGTTTTGTAAACTGTTAACTCTCAACTGTTTCAGTTAAGATGATACAGCACATTCTCTGTCAGCGTTGTGAACCAAAGAACCAAAGACTTCAATTTAATTCAACCATTCCTCTTCGTTTCCCTTTAGTTCCCACACGATTTTTCAAGTTATGTCATGTTTGTTATTCATTGAGGAACTCTGAAATAGCATGCAGTTCATATTTCAGATAGAAAACAGGATTCAGTTGAATATCAGAGTTGCATGTTTATTTATTGCTGTACTCAGTATTGCTATGACATAATCTCACTCATTTAATATGAAAACTGGTACAAGTTTCACCATGATACAAGTCTCAGAGGTTCCATTTCTAAGAACTACTTCTCAGTGTGCAATGACGAGCTAAATTGTTCATATTTGAATATGCTTCATTTTAGCTTCACTACTTATCCTTTTATCCATTTTTAAATATACCATCAACTACCAAACTTTTTAATTAATCTTTGCCTGATTATAATACAAAAGTAGGATATTTTTTTTTTGTTTATGTTCTTCCTGCATGATTGTCAATCGTATCTTTTGTTTTTTGTTGGGTTTTTTCCGTTGCTTGATTTGTTTTGGTTCAACATGATAGAGCGGAATCATCATTAAAGAGTAAGAAAAGGCTGTTTCATGAACAAGATGTAGACTTTCATTTGATTTGGGCTCTCATCTGAGTTTAAAGTAAAAATCTGCTCAAACTTCTGTTTTCTTTTTCACTTTTTTTCAAAACTTTGAAAGAAAATGAATGATCTGTGACTGTGTTCTCTGGAAGCACTGATCTGGGAGAAAGGTTAACGTGATAAAACATAGACTGCCAGGTTTTATACAATATAGCACCACAGTCATAGTTCTGATAGTAATCTTCTCAGTGAAAAGTATAAGAAATGAATGCCAATATGGAGCCAAAGAACCACAAAAGCAACCACTGAAGCATCTTGTCAGTATGGACGCACAGAGAATGCCATGCTCATGAGTATCAGTTGTCCTAAGGTATGGCTCCACAGTTGCAACTACAATGTAAATGCTCGTTTGCTCTAAATGGACAGCATTGTTGACGGTGAAGGTGCAAACAAGATCGTATGGACATGTTTGGAGCAACAGTTGGACTGCCCCCCCCACCCCCCTTTTCTTTTTGTCCTTTTGTGGGACCTGTCAATTAAATCTTCCAGGAGACACTGGCTATTATAACAGCCTCACAGTTCTTGGGACATCTTCATGTACAATCTATTTATACACTATAGTACCATGTTAATATAGACATCAGTTTCCTTATTGTAAATAAATAGTAACACTATGCATGTTTAGTCGGTGTATGAATATGAATGATAGCAATAAAAAAGAGGTTTAACGTGTTCATTGTTGACACTCTTTATACAACTATAGCAACTATAGTGTTGTGTATGACTATGGCATCATAAACCAACACAGCAGTCTGAAAGTTGCATCATTTTCCAGAATCAAAATTACAAGTGCAGAATCAGAGACCAGCCAGCCTTCAGACATGCAAATGTGTTTGTGTTGCAGATGTTTGGAATGCCCTCCAGCTCCCTTAGCTCTGACTCAGCAGAATACAAAGTGAGGTCGTCTGAGATCCCCACTCCATTGCTCTCTCTCTCACACACACGCAAACACACATTTCTTTAATGGGTGAATTCAGTAGGTTGCTTGTCTTTAAAGACATACCAAGCCACTTTGCTCTTTGGTGCTTCCAATTGGAAAACAACTGAATTTTTAAAACATTTTCATCATCTAGAGTAGAGAATTTGGGTAAACTATTAAATAAGTCTTCAACCAACTTAAAAAAAAAGTCCAGAAGCTTTTCTTTCCAAGCTTCTTAGACTATTAAATAAATTATTTTTTATTGAAAGGGTGAAGAAAAAAAGTATTTCTGCAGCAGAGTCCAGCTCTGGAGGACTGAGTGTATATGTTTGTGTTCTTGTTCTTGTTCTGCTTGTACCACAACAAATCTATTAGAAGTTAGTCCAGCTTTCTTGTTGACGTGCAACTACAGTTGATGTAGATGTACACAACTACTCACAAAAAATAAACATAAATGAGATCTAAACAGGGTTGAAACCGGGAAAAGTCTTTCATATACTGTTACAGTAATATTAGAATAAAAATTGGTTGGATATTTTAAATATTTTAACTTTATTTTCCTCAGGGCATGAATGATAGGATTGATTGTCTGACCTTGAGTTTTTATTTTTGTGCTATCAGGTGTAAACAGGCTATAAAATGCTCTAATGTCTTCAATAGAAGTGTTCATAATCCTCACACTGTAAATCCTGATCCTCTACTGAATCAATCTCCCAGAATCCAGAAATCCCTTTAAAAGAGATCATGATGTGACGCATATCAAAGGTGCAGATTTGAGCCTCTCCGTGGCAGATGTTTTATGTTCTCTGGTCGGAAATGAACTGCTCAGTGATGAGAGGGAGCTTGAATGCCTTGATGATACCCTCTAAGCAAAATTTTGTGTCATAACCCTGTGGTGCTCACATGGTTGCTAAATGAAGCTGACAAAATCCTTGATATTGTTTACACCATGTAAATAATGCAGTCTTCTTAAATAACCCTGAACAATGCAGACTTGAGGGAGCTTGCATGTCCCCGTGTAGCATTCATCATGAATAGCATCGCTTGCAAAGATAAAACTGATTGGATTTGACCTATCTGTGGCCCTGAAGATGAAAATCTGATCCAATCAAAGCTGACATGGCTTTGCAGTTGCACTTCAGCACTCAGGACTCATGGTTGCCAGCTTGACTCTGTTAGGCATTTTTCTGCAGCTTCAGGTTCTCCTCCACCATTTATATATCGTGGGTTGCCACAGTGACACAGACTACATATCTTCAGCAGGAAGTTCTCTAGAACATCTACAAGAAAAAAAGTCACGTCTTGGCTTTGACGTATCCAGCAAAACATTATCACAACCTTTGAGCATGTACTGGGAACACTGAAAGATATCAGAACAAGTGTGCTCCAAGCAGCATTCAGTCAACTAGCACCAACTAACAACACGAAGCATGCAGTCATATAACTACATGCAGCACCATAATGCATTCACAAGAGCTGGTAAACAGCATGTTACAGCGAAGATGTGGAAACAGTAACTTATGATCCACTGTTTGATACTCAGGAGACTGAGATGTTGTTTGAGTGTGAGCTAGCTAAAATAGTACAAGTCTATCAGTTTAATTGTATTTATGTAGTGACAAATCACAACAGAAACCCCAACAATCAAACAACCACCTTTGAGCAAGCACTTGGAGACAGTGGGAAAGACAAACTCCCTTTAAACAGGAAGAATCCTCCAGCAGAACCAGGGTGGGACAGCCTAACCAACCAATTAGGTTGATGACAGCAACATAAAAAAAAACAAACAGAGCACACAAAGAAATACTAGAAACAAGGATTTCACAACACTTACTCATCAAAGGGTTTTTCTATATTGCTCCTTTTATAGGCAAAAAGAAGCGCATAGAGGTCGATGAAAAATCATGTTTCAATTAAAGGTTTTCTGATGAGAGTTCAGTTCCAGTTGTTTGTTTTAATGCATCATACAAAATGCAAAATTAAGTTCATTTTATAAGTTAAGATCCATATTAGAGCTGAATAAGGATACAATCGAAAGAGAGGGCTTATAATGTGATCAACAAGTTATCAAAGTTATGTTAATGTGAAGTGATCCCCCCACTGTTACATCCAATTTCAAAACAGCGTTGGGTGTAACAGGTTCCAAAGTAAAGTATTTCTGTCATCACATTATATTTTTCACTTTTCTACAGTACATTGTATTTTAATACAGTGGATGAAGTAATTACATTACAGTTACAATTATGTTGTTACTTGTGTTAAACTAGTTTTTCAGCAAACTGCACACCAGTGGGATAGAAAAGAAAGAAGAAATAGAAAAAAGAACTGTTGTACTACTAACACAACTTTGGATCATTGCAACCATCTGGACAGACAGCACTAACGCAAAGCTAGTGAAGAATCCAGAATGATGTTAGAGGTGAATGCATGCCGACCCCAGCCCAGCAGTCAGACCCCGATTTTAAACGGTGAACAGGGACAGTGAGGCTTGAAGCCTCCTTTTCTACCCATACATCTTTCTACGCTAGAATCACTTTGGCGATCAATTTGAAGTCTCTTAGGACTCGTTTACTTTGCTTTGGTTAACAACAAAACTCCCAAATAAAAACTTAACAACGTAGTGTATGCTGTACAGTGTAGCTAGTTATGCTCAGACCTCTACACTGGAGAGACCAAACAGCCACTTCATAAACACATGGCACAACTATGCAAAAGGTCCCTGAAGGCTACACATTTAAGTTTGTGTTTCTACGCCAGAATTTCAAGTTTTTTGGATAAGAAAAATCTGAGCCGATGCAATCATAAAAAATAAATAAATAAAACTGACTTATGACTCGTTTGATTTGCTCATTTGCCATTGTGAAATCTGTAAGCCTACCAAAAAAAAAAAAAAAAAAGGGACTACAATCTCTGTAAAAATAACATCTGTCCTTACAGTCAGTGCATCATTTTTTAGGGTGCCTGTATGCCTCTCGGAACTATCGCTTACATCAGTGTAAAAACTGATAAGATGAGTCATAGTGTGAAGCCTGTTACCCTCCCCACAGGACCTAGAGCCTGAATCTGGACTGAATGCAGCTGAGAAGTGGAAGGTTATCACAACATCAAAACACATCTCAGGGTGGTAGACTTGAGGGTGTAGCAGCCTGAGTGAGAGCAATACAGCATTTGTCTCGACTGAAAACTCCCACGGGAATATAAAATAATGTGTGCAATTGTTTTTCCTCACAGTCTGTGGAATATCAATAGTGGTCCAATCAGATGGAGGGTAGCAGGAGATAGAGGCTGCGAGTAATTGCAATCTAGCCGAGCAGATAAATGTCTAAAGGCGTTTGGGTTTACTGACAGAGAATTGAGCATGCATTTTAGAAGAATGCAGCGAATTGATGTGAACATTTTTGATGCAACAAGAATTCCTGCTTTGTCTTTAAGTCCAGCCACACTGGCCACTTTGTGTCTCTGCATCCAAAACCCTTTAAAGATCCACGTGGCTGCTTGACGAGAAAGGTGTGACATGTCCGTCATTAACTAATTCTGTAAACAGTCACACTCTTTAACCTCCTCAAACCATGGCGTGTTCCTTTCTGCTGCCACCAGGGCGTGGTGCTCAATGTCGCCACGAGATGGCGGTATAGAACCACGATTAACCATCACACACATCCACTGCAGTGCAAGAAGAGCTGCACTGTGCAGCAAACCATAAAAAGATTGACTCGCATGTTGGTGCACTGAGAAATCGCTATTATAAAAATGTACTGACCCGCTCCCCTCTAATATTTTAAGCCAATTACATGTGTGGAACTTTGTTGTTTTGCTGTTGTTCAGGTTTAGTGTTTGTGTCTTCAGGGAGCCGCAGGTTACAGTGACAGGAGAAGACATGATGCTCATTAAAATGGGGTTCAGCTTGTGTGACGGAATGGTTTAAGCAAATTATGAAGCTGAAAATATGACTGCAGCGTTAATAAGAATCTTAATGAATTGACAAAATAGATTGGTTTGACGTTGCTCGTTTATATTTTTTGATGTATAAAACTGAAATGAATCCTTCATAGAAAGAAAAGAACTGTCAAAATGCTGCTGCTGCAGTGTTTACCCTTTATAAGAATTTCTGGCTATGTTTATGAAATGAATAAGCTTGCATCCAGTTAATGAACTGATCACCATAATAAGCATCCTCATTGGTGTGATTGCTGATTGCTATGCAGTCGCAATTACGCTCATGTTGTCTTTTTGATTTTATTTATTTTTTTGCTAACCTGCAGCTCAAAAAATTTCATTTTATTGATATGCATGCAATTTGATGGTGTTTGCTGCGTTTTCATGCATAAAATGTGCATAAATCTGCATTTTTCATGAGATATCCCTGAAAACCACGAAGGCACTTTGCTGCTAATTCATATGCTAAACTGTGCACAGTCCTTTGCACGGTTCTGTTATCTATTTTTCGTTTTTCAAATGATTTAATTAAATTCCCTGACACTCATGTATTAGCCACTGTATACTGCATGACTAATTTTAATAGTATCGCATACTGATTTGTACCTGGGCTTTCTATGATAACATATACAGTTTATTTAGAGTTACATAATGCATTAAGGTCTTTGGAGGATCATTCAGTCTACTTACAGTTAGGTAAAAACATAAAAGACAAGTTTGAACCTTTGACGTCTATAGTGAAGGAATCTGAACCCATTATGGTTTTTGCTGACATAATTTACGACTGTTTCCCTTAGAGGGAAAGGTCACTGCAAATCATCACACAATTGTTTTGAGTGATCACTTTTATCCTGTGATGAAACATTTGTATCCTGTTGTGTGCGCTGGCTATAGATCAACATGTTAAACCCTTCTCTCTCCATCAACATTATCAAAACAACAAATGATTGAATATTCAGAGACATAATAGAAAAGGTCTTGGGACTATATTTTAGAAAAATGGTATTTCATCCCTTTAAGAGAATTACAGCGACTTGAAGACTGGCCAACACTTCACTAAGACATGTACAAGGGGAACAGTAACCCTTTGTCACCCATATTATTATATTTTTAAATGCCCATAACTGGAACAAAATTATGCAAAGTTCCACTGACCACAATTGTAACTCACCACTGGCATTCAGTAAAAATCCAGTCTGAACCTGCTTATTACTGCACAGTGACGAGGTCTGGATGAGCTAATTATTAAGACGTATGGGTTATTATTATCATGATGTCTATAATATGCTGTCTAAGGTTCACTTTCTAAGGTGGCCCCATCATTCTCACTGTACTGTACAAGAATATAGGCTACCGCACACCAGTGGAATTTTTAAATGATCACCACTCCACACTCATTGAAGTATCTGATGATACAACTGTGTGTAAAATAAAGTTTTCACAGGACTCTCTGCAGTCTCATAAAAACACACACACCTTATGATTCAGCAGCTTGTAGAACAACCTTTAGCAGTAATAACTTGAAGTTCTTTATGACTTTAACCGTCTCCTACATCATTATTTACAACATTGATTTAGTTCATGGAGGTTTTGAAAAATTAGTTGACATCTGGGCTTTGACTGGATCATTGCAGCACCTTGATTGTTCTCTTTTTCAGCCATTCTGTTGAAGATTTAATGTTATGCTTGGGATCATTGTCCTTGTTGGATCACCCAATGTGGGCCAAGCTGAATCTTTTGAACAGTTGGCCTCAAATTGGTCTTTGGTTCATGGTCAACTCAGTGACTGCAAGGTACCCAAATCACCTCATGGGGACCCCTGCTTTTCAGAAAGAAGAGGTTTTCCCCTAGTAATCCTTCCAAGCATAACATTTACTTACTTAAGGCCTGTATAGTCTGAGATGTAGCTGAGATGTGGATGTTTTTACCTTTTTAAAAAAATATATATAAACATTTCTTAAGAATTCCTGAGCATGCCAAGATTGTGGCATTATATTAACATACACCTGAATGCTTCAGTAAAACGCTGCTTTTACAGGGGCAGTCACACATGCCGATGATCACTTAATTCAAGTGCATTTATTTGATTACTGCTACTTACCCTCTTAATTCATATGGAAGCAGTAAGGATGTAGCCTGCTTAGTTTTTTAGAGTAAAGTATATACATGTTTTCTTGTGTGCTTTTACTGTAATGCATTGAAATCTATTGTAGAAATCAACTTCAGCTGCATCTGCAACTCAGTCAGTACCAAAAATGAGGTAAAGCATTATAAAAAAAAATAAAATAAAATCATAAATCAGCTTCTCAGTAAATACCTCATTAGACGCAGTTTACCTGAAACGATTAAAAATGCAAAACCAGAATCAATAATTCTTGCAGAGCAATCAATCAGTGAAAACTGCAATTTAAATATTACTGACTATATACGACCAAGTGCCTGACAATTAAGCTGAATTATAACGATAAGGAAATTATACAAGAATATAAGGATTTTGACAGTGAGCAGGCAGCACGTTAGAATATAAATATAATTATTCACACAGTGATTAAATGAGACAGTAAAACGGTAACAAATTGCAAAATAAAACAGCTCAGGCACAAGTACCTGCTAACTGCTCTGTGCCGCAGCACTTGAACTAAAAATAACTTTCCTCACTTCTTGTGGTCCATTCCGTGTCAATCAGATTACCTTGCAATTTGCAAATTTGGACCATTGGGGCCATTACCCTGCAAATTGAATTTCAATTTAACCTTTTAAGCGTTAGCTCACTATGTGTAACACGCTCCCCTGTTGTTCATAAAGTACGTGGACTCTCTGAATGGGGGAGCCTGAGGATGTCCACAGGCTACTTGGAGGACTTATAAAAGGTATATACGGAAGGTATGCATTTATTAAAGCCTGCAGTTGATGCATATCCGAGTACAGGCTTGCTACTATAGCAAATAGGAAACTTGAGAAATCAATATTCATCCGTAGATTTCTTGGACAAAAATGTAATTGTGCCAAAAGTCTGTTTGGCAGACTGTTCATCTTTTGTGCACTGTGTCCCAAACAGTACATTTTAAACATGGTGAAGGTTTCTCACATGAATCACAGATACCAGGAAAAACAAACCAGATGACAACCACATGGAGACATTTTTTCAATTTTTTGGCCATTTCATTCTAGCATATTATTACAGTCTGTATTGATGCTGTCATGACTTTGTCGTTTAAAGTCACGTATGTAATCATGCTGTCAGCTCTGCGAATAGCGACTAAAGTGTGTTTACGTCCAGGCTTCTGGTATTATGCAAGCTCATGGTAGGTGGCAGCACATTCACACAGCTCTACCTTGAGAGACAAAGCATTCATTTAGCAACTTTTCATTTGTGCAAATAAGGGACATGCAGAGTGGCTCCCTGTGGAAACAAACAAATGAATACTTTTAAAATAAACACTCTAAAAGATTTGTTAACTCCATGGATTCTTTTTCTCACCTCAAATCTTATATAAAAACAAACCCCCCCCCCAAAAGATGTTGGTGTGGTCTTTTTGTAATACAGGGGAAAACTTACAATGTGAAATTTGAAACAGACAGGGATTGAATGTTCGTCACATGCACACGCAGGCCAGAGTGTTGCAAGTGCACATGTCAATGCAAACAGTCCATATCCAAAAACATAGCTATGGGCACAAACTAACCTTATGCAAAAGAGGACGGGCTGTCATAGGATGAGAAGCTGAAGAAGATGGATGGATGTATGGAGGAGCTAAAATGATGCTCTGTCCCTCAAAAGGGCAAAAAGAATGCAACCATCCCTTCTTATATGCACTGAAGGAAAGCATAGACATCATAGATGATGTGAACACGTGACATGAACAATCACAATGAGAAAAGTTGCACAGTATCTGCAGGACCTAAAAAGAATACAGATGCCATTCACTGTATTGTTTACACTGTGATTTCCCTACTCTGGCAGGTCAAAATGAGGAAAAAGCACAGCTGCACCGCACCTTTGCGGTTCCTCAACCGACTCAGTAATGCTATTTTGCTGTTATTTATTTTTGTTGACTAGATGAAAGATCAAAATGAAGCAGCAGTGCCACTTAAATATAAAGCCAAGAGCAGCCTGTCTTTATGCCGGACACATGAGCATTTCAAATTAGTCTGGAACCTCATACTTGCGTTTTTAATCAACAAACTCAGACCAAAATCCGTCAATGCAACTAGACTGAGTTGGCCTACAACCAGTCAGAGCAACAAAGAGCTGCAAACTGGACACATGTAAACTGATTACAGCAGACAGAGATGTCAGTCCTTGCACCCACATTAGATAAAGGGGTGTAACTAGCATGGGCAATGCTGAGTGGAATCCGTTTGAATGGGAGATACACTCTGGTAGAGCAAATGAAACAGAGCTCAGCCCCTATCACTTTTGTATTTCTTGTCTTATCTGCAGCCAACACCAAGACTCCCTGTGTAACACATTGGACTTGTCATAGCGCGAAATGTATCGGTGTAATTAACAAAATTAATGACCACTTTCTCATATTCAGGTGACTCAGGGAGTCTTACTGCTGAACCCGGGTGCACAATTTGTACAGCTGTTATGAACTTTGCTCCAAAAATGTTAAAATGTCTCCTTAAAAAAAACCCTCCAGTCAAATCAATTAAAGACATAGAAATAAAAAGAAATCATTAATTGTGATTTAGCAACTAAATTGAAATACAGTGTCTCTCTTGTACTGCAAATTCCCTCACATAATGTCACGGTTTGGCATGGCCAACCGTGGGGAAGTGAGGAAGGAGGACCCAGGCGCGGTGCTCTATGTACAAGCAGTGCGTTTATTTACAGTGGTAAGGAAAATAACAATAAATCCTCTGTGCACTCCCGACTCCCGTGACGTGTCCTCTTCCCAGTATCAGTGTCCCTTCTCCCCGCTCCTTGGTGTCTGAGCACCCCGTACTCGCTGTCCTCTCGTCTCCCCGCTTCTCCTGGGGAGATAACAAACAGGCAGTAAGACACACACAATGCGGAAGAACAATCGTACTGACTGGCCGAGAGACTAACGTGAAGTCACGCAATGATCCAGCGTCGGAGAGAGCTCCACCACACTCTCAAGTAGCTCCTCCGACAAGGCCTGATCAGCTGCAGGTGTGTCACGGTCTTCAGGTGTGGCCAATCACCTGCCAGGGCCACACCCACCCACACACCTACATACACATATATCTACAAGCAGGGAGAACGAGGGACAGCAATACAAAATACATATATTATAATATTAGTCCATAACTGCTCAGGGTCTCTGGGTCGCTCAGACCCAGGACCCTGACACATAAGCATATGAAATGATCAAAGTGATCGTATTCATGCAGCAATTATTAACATTTATATGTTTTTAAAACATATAAATGTTTTAAAATGTTTCTAAATCCCACTTCTCTGTTTTTTCGTATATTCTGTTCATTTCATGATCCCCCTGCAATTGTGATGTTACGTTCTCCATTTGCATTTGTTTCTTGTGTCATGTGCAACGTACATCGCCTGTATGTAACTTAAAGCTCGCTAACATTTGTGTGTCTGATCGAAATTTTGTTCTTGCTCTCTTAACACAATAAAAAATATAAAAAATATAAATATAAAATGAACTTAATAACATTAAATTAATATAAAATAAAATAAAATAAAAAATCTGACAATAATGGCTTGGTTTCCCCCCCCAAATAACATTCATTTAAACAAACAGTTGTCAAAAATTCAAGCTCAAAATGGAACTTACTCTTCAGTTAAAATGACTTTCTGAGACTACAGAATGCCATCAACCTGAAATCATCCTAAAAGAGTTGCATTTAATACGTAACAATGAAAAACTATACAGACATAAAGGGAAAAATACAGAATACACAGTCGGACTGTGAGGAAGCCCTGCCAGCTTGAACTGAATATATTTTGGGGGGATTTCCTTATGCAACACAGTAACAAGACATGAATTATACTAATGGACCAACAGGTATGACTATAGGAGCACAGTGGTGTGTTTAAATGAGACAGAGACAGGAATATGAGTTTAAAGAATAAGCCGGCTTTAGTGAACCGAACCATAGGTTTGACCACCACAGTTTTACGGTACTTACAATTATGAAAAAGAAAAATCACTAAAAACTTAATACATAAAACTAGCAGGATAAAGGCTTGGCCACGTGTTAGTTCTCAGTTCTTAATATTGGGTGTACCCAGGTAAACTGACATCTGAACCTTTCTAGAAAAAAACAGATTACTCAAATTCAATTTCCATTCAAATAAAAATCTCAAACAATTCACTTTTTGTAAATTGCAAAATAAAGACTGTTCCAAAGACTTTAAAGAAAAATGCAACATCCATCTGTTTAGTCACTGAAACTACTTTTAGCTCAGAAAACCGCTGAAAGTAGCTGAAAGTAGCTGAACTTATCCACAGCAGGGTTTGTTGCAAGCTTATATCCAGTGCTTTTTCATCTCAAAACTTCAGTCTCTTATGACTCCTCCTCATGTCAGCAGGTAACTACACACACAACAATGCGGCAGACACAAGCAGGTGGGCGGGACACACACACTCTCTTTCCTGACCTCTATCATTTCTTACAGAGGTACCCTCATTTTAACTGGGTTATATCCTCCCCTCCTGCCCGTCCCTGGGCATCTGCAGTGTGGCACTGAGTCACATGACTTTAACATCTCCAACATAATTGCTATTTGGATTCTCAAACTGCTGTACTGTCAGGTTTGACTGCAAAAAATTGCACGTCTGCAGCTCGCTTAAGGACTATGTAAACATCCTCTTCCCACGCAGCCTCAATGCAGCTTCACATTTTGGATGAGGACTCTGTCTCCAGTTTGCAATGTTGAGTCAACCACTGGCCATCAAATCTGGCTTTGCTGGGACCTGCATTGTTTTGTGCATTACTGGTGGCAACCCGGTAACTTTCTTCCAAACAAGATTTTAAGTTACTGCTGAAGATTAGAACTCTTCCTAATCTTCAGAAGAGAAGACTCTTTGTACACTTATAAGCATGTACCAGAGGCTTGACCAAGACTTTCCAGTGGAGTTTATCTGACCAATTGAGTGTCCCAAGCATCTGGAGAAGAGCACGGTTGAATCTCTCAAGGGGATTTCCTCTGGGATGATAAGAGGTTGTATGCACTTTCTTCATGCCAGTAAGTTCGCAGAGCTCCTTTATGGTCTTCGATTCAACGTCAGGACCCTGTTCACTAAGAAGCTTTTTGGGAAAATGGACAATATTGGATAATGAAGTTTTCACAGATACACTTTGGTACAGTCTGTGCTTGTTGGTTTGGAGTTGGTACCCCTAAGGCATATGATCAGTTATCACAAATACATTAAAGTTAAAATATTAAACAAAAGTAAGAATGCCTGCTTTTGTAAAAGAACAAACACACAAAATTTGGCAATGATAAGGCTTCTCATAAAACACTAAATGCAAGAGGGTTTATCAACACACAAAGCATTCATATTTGCCAAGTAAAGCTAAAATATGATGCTACAGATGATAATAAATTTTGGGAGCCAAAAGAGCCAGCTTTTCTTTGGGAGCCGTACCACAAGAGCCGGCTCTCTGAAAAGACCTGAACTTCCCATCACTGTTACGGAGAGTTTTATTTTACTTGAGGAGTCAGGAGCCAGGAAAACAAAAAAGAAATGTGGGGCGTTGGTGGTGGTGCTGCCTTAGTACGCCCACACATATTATTATGGCAGCAATGCTACACTATCCAGGAGGTACTGCAGGAGGTGCCAGGATATTGTCATCCAGCAGATGAAAATGCCAGTCTGTTGTAAGGCTTGCGATGTCCTTCTGTGCCTCATATCCCCCCAAAATATCTGCTTTGAACAGTGGCACGATGAGTAGCAATAAATGCTATAACTGTAAATATGTAAATATGAACTGAAGGTTTGGGTATTTCCATGTTTGCTTTCTTTCTTACATGTTAGAACTGTGAGTAAAGTGGCATGATGACCAGAAATAAATGGTAAAAGTGTGAATATGTAGTGTAGGGTTGGACATTTGTTTTTGTTCTTGAAATGCATATTGGAATTTTAATAAATGATCTCCAGTGTGAGTCAAACACAATCCTTTGTTATAATGTTATTTGAATAAAAAAAAAAAATATTTTTTTAGGCATGTTACTAAAGTTAGAAACTTTCTGTTATTCAGTAGTTGAGATATTTCAACTTTCACAGATGGTGCCAAATTGAAAAACGCATAAATGCATCTTTACTAAAACCTCTGTAACTTTGCTGTATTAGCATCAGTCTTTGTACAGGTAATGTCCATATGTTTATTCATGATATTCTGGAGTTTGTCTAGCATATTTCCAAAGGGGTTACATGCTATAAAAATGAAAAAAATATTTAGACAAGGGGGAAAAAAAAAATCAGGTTTTTGTGTGTTCCAGCCTCAGTTACTTTGACAGAGTAACATCTGCTGTAATATTTACACCTCTGATGAAATCTCACAAGCATTAGTTTCATTTTGAGATCAAGATTGTTTTCATATAGTTTGTTATTGCAGAGAAATACTCAAATCATTTTGGGCATGTCATTTTAGAGCAGGAACCTCAGAAATACCCTTGGGAATTAAGAGGTTAATCATCTCAGAAGCAGGAGGAAGGAGGCGGTCCAGTATGTCATGTGTGCAGTACAAGTCAGACACAGAAGAGTCTTTAATAAGGACTTCAACACTGGCACGCCATGTATCGTAATCTGCCTCATGACTGGGAAGTGGACTCTTGCCTGAAAAATTTCTGAGTCTATAATGTGAAGCAAACTGCGGTGAGCTCTCATTGCTGAACACTACTACTGCTGGTGGATTGACATCAATTATGGGTTTAGTACTGGATCCAGATGAGACTGGAAGAGTCTGTGAGGAGCTGAGCTCAATCAGGTTCTCAATGAAAACGGGAGCAGTAAGAGGCTTACTTGCATTATTTGTCGCTGTCAAAATCATGGAGTCTAGAGGTGCTGCTGGTTGTCTTCAGAAAATTCAATAATCATGTGCTTATGGTAATCTGAATCAGGATCATCTAAGTGGAAATAGCGTTGATGGAGCCATATTTCTGGAGAAAGGCAGAGACTTCCTCATCAGTCTCTAATCCTGTTAAACTAGCAACTACAGAATGGGGAATTCTGACAGATTCCTGTTGTATGACATCCATTTTTTTCCAGACTTCATGATTCAGATTTGGCACTTTCGAAAACACGACAGAGACAGGAATGTGAATTTAAAGAATAAGCCGGCTTTAGTGAACCAAACCATAGATTTGACCACCACAGTTTTATGGTTTTTAGACACAATTATGAAAAAGAAAAAAAATCACAAAAATCTCTCTCTCACTCTCCAAGTCCAGACGGGAAGGCTTGTCATCTACACTGAAAAAAAGGGATTGGCCATCTCTTGGATTTATGTAAGCATCTTGCGTGTATTCAACGCAATTGCCTCATGCTTTTTAAGTGTAACTATATAGTGTAGAAACTACATGATATGCAGAGAGGGTATATTAAATTGTTCATATCATGTTCGAGTGAAGTAAGTCAGTAATATAACAATGTTAAATCTCGCGACACTGCATGTGATTTCATCTCGACGGCTTTGGATCGTGGTTTGAGGAAGGCATCCATCTCAGTCAAGTTGAGCAGCCGCCTTTCCTTTTTACGGTATATATACCGAAAAAAGGAAAGGCGGCTGGTTGTTACATTTACAAAAGTCTAACTTGTAATTTGAACAAAATAATTTCATGTTTCTATGGTGAACGTAATTAAATCATGTAGGATTTGTATGAAATTCAGCAACTTAATTTGTTCTTGTTGAGATGATATGATACAATCTAGTGGTTAGTTGCTGGACTCATGAAATTCACAAGATCACACGAGATTTCAAACTGCAGGAACATCACTGGAGTTATAAGAGGCAGACAACTACACACACACCATGTGTATGCTATCACTATTTGTTGTGATTTATCATAGCTTTCCTACTTTGGGCAATCCCGGATTGGTAGTGTGGTGGTTAGTTCTGTTGCCTCCCAGCAAGAAGGTCCTGGGTTCAAATCTAGAGCCTTGCTAGTTTGCACTGGGTTCTCTCTGGGTATTCTGGTTTCCTCCCACAGTTACAAATCATGCAGTTATTAGAGTTAGGGTTAGGTTAATTGGTGATTCCAAACTGCCCGTGAATGCAAATGGTTGTTTGTCTCTATGTGATAGACTGGTGAGCTGTCCAGGGTGTACCCTGCCTCTTAAATCTCTAACTTCAGGGTTATTCCCCATTTAAGTGACCAAGTAGTATTGGGGTAAAAGCTATTGAATAGTTTTGGAATAAAATGACAAAATCGTGAACGATTAAAATAATCCAAGAGTTCAACTTACTTCATCTAAACATGTTTCAATCACGTTTAATCAACACAAAATGCACAGGTTTATTGAATATGAATAAGTTGTGTTGATTTAACTAAGTTGTTTAAGTTTCTGCCAAAGCAAAACAGTTGTGTGCAACCAATGTCCATTACCGAATTAAGTAAATCCAACATGGTCTTTTTTTCAGTGTAAATCAGTGGAGAAATCCCCCACAGAAGCAATCCAGGATACAAACAAAAATATAACATCTCAGCACACAGCACACAATTTTGCTGTTCTAGATATAATCCACAACTTAGCTTTTCGTATACATCATATTTGTCAATTTGTAATTAACATAGCAGGTGGGCGGGACACACAGGAGAGGTCTGCATTTCCATTGGTCAACAAAAACAGGAGACTGTGTATTCTGATTGGTTGGACAGGCTGTCTTTCTTTCCTATCCTCTATCTTTTTTTTTTTTGTTTTTACAGAAGTACCCTCATTTTATATAGGTTACACTAACCTGGTTTATTACGCGTGCATCATGAAGTTATTATCTTTAGAGCTTTTGCAGTCAGCATTTCCTTTATTATGCTTTATTTCCAGGTTTAGCAAGTAGCAGTTTTTAAAAGCAAACAGCAAACAGGTTATTTAGCCAGGTGTTTTGCTTTGGTAGTTTAAGACAAAACGGAGCTAAACAGTAACCTAATTTTAGACCGTGGTGAAAAGAAATCCTAGTACAGGTGTAATTGTCTGTTCTTTAGTGTCTGATAATTGTTTAATTATCTTGTAGCCTAGCCTGTAGAAGAGTGTGTCCCTCCATGGATATGAATATGCGTCCCCACAATCAACTGGGCTCCAAATGGGCTCCACAGTGCTGGGCAGTGAGCACAGGAGGGCCTGACTTGAGGATGTCAGGCCCTCAGGCTGCCCTCATGAAGTCTGTTTCTTATTCTTTGGTTAGAGACACTGACACCAGTGTCCTGCTGGAGGTCATTCTGAGGGCTCTGGCAGAAATTAGGCAACATTAGGAGGTAAAGTAGAGAATGCAGAGTCAACTATGACTGAGGCAGTCTTTCCAACATGAATTTCAAGTTGCTGATTTCCTGTGTGGGTGCCTGGTGGAAAAAAGGTGTCTCAAAGTGTTGTCAAAGCTGTACCATCCTCCATGAACCTGGTACATTGTCATTCACAAACAAAAATACACGCACAGAAATCTTTTTAAAATGTAAACATCAAAAAAACTCTCAGCAGGGATTCAACTTGACTTTATGACGTCTGGGAAACTTATTTCCACATCATTTACTGAATGCATCACAGCATTCAGAGCCTTGATGGTCACAGACTATGCAGAGCATACACTGAAAATTAATACATTTCCTTAGGCTTCTGCAGGAAAATCACATCCCAGCTTACGTCACTGCTGAAGATATGATCACTCCTGCACTGAGGGAGAGCAAAAACACACTCGGAGAACAGTGAATTACTCAGACACGTAGAGAGCATCCACCTCACACCTGAAAGTCTGTTTGTAATGAAGAATAAATGCTGAGATAAAACCTTTGTTTTGGCTCTATTTGAAGGCTTTGGCAGTTTGAATTGGAGGATTTTAATGAAAATGAAGCCTAAGACTAGAAAACTGACAAAAATTGCAGTAATTTGTAGAATTCTTGTCTTATGTTCATTTTCCATTTAAAGAAAACTGTGCTTTTTATGTGTTTTTGCTTCAGATGTATGCAGCAAACATCACTAATAAAATAAAGGACGGTGAGTTCCAACCCTAGATGCTCCTCAAAGTCACATTTGATATACAATTATTAACAGTTAAACTACAGTGTTTCAATATTTCTGCGCCGAATGAAGGTAACAATGAGGATGAAGTAAATTTATTAAATACATTTTCTGTTCAAAGCACAAAAACCTAGAGAACAAATGGATATGGGAGTCTTCTCCTTGAAAGCACAGGTGGTTCCTATTGATATAAGCTAATGAATTTAAACCACAGTACGCCTCTCTCTCTCTGTTCATATACTATCAGTAAACATAGCTCACCCAACAGCCTGTTTACTGCATTTCTCTCACTCTCTGACATCAATATGATAGTAATCCTTCAAATAAGGCCACATTTATTTAATTACACTTTGGATCTAAGTGTTTCAGGGATTCCCCGCACTGGTCCTTATAATCCACAGCAAAAATAATAATGATAGATCAGTTGCTGTTTTTTTTAAGTATGCATGTGTGAGTATCTGCTTATAATAAATATAAGTATTAGAAACATTAACTTTTGCAAATACAAGACTTAGCTGAAGTACCTCTAGTACATGTAGCACTACAACGGCCCCTCTCAGAGCCTGGTTCTGCTGGAGGTTTCTTCCTTTTAAAAAGGAGGTTTTCCTTCCCACTGCCACTGTTGTTAAATTTCTTTAGCGAGGCTAAACTTCCTGTTAATGTTTATGTATCAACAATAGTAACTGAGATGGGGAACTAACATAAACTACAGTGGAAAATGCTATGCTACTTTGTTAGAGTGAAGATATCTCAGGACCTCAGTGCTTGTGTGTATTATTTTTGATAAAATATTAATAAAAGGAACATCTACCTTTAAAATACAACAACAATGCTTTTTCCAGTTTATAAATTAAAAAAAACATAATTTTGCTTGTTCTAATGAAACAGCGTCAGGCAGCTTTCATATACTACAGTTAAACAGTCAGATAGATCAGTAGACTATTAGACTGTCATATGTGACGTCTCTAACTTTTGTGTCTGATAAAATAACAGGAACATGAAGAAAAAAAAAAGGTTATTATAATGTGTCATATAGTTGCACATATTATAAGCCTAATTTAACCTTGTGCTTTTAGATATTCTGCTATTACACCTACAAAACCACGGTACTGTAATTATAGTTCAAGTTTCATAAAAAATAAGTTCGAGCACTGATTTAAACTTTCACAAGTATAAATATAATTACCAATATAACTGATAATTGTTGACAATTATTACACTGTGCCTTGATGATGTAATACCATTACACAATAGGTTAGTTAAGCTGATTATTCTTGCATGTTTCTCCAAATAAAAAATGTGTCTTGTTCACTGGATAAAACTTTAAACAGAATAGTATCCTAAGCATTTTCTGGATATGGGTGTAAGAAACCGAAGAATTCCATCTTATACTTACACAAAAATGAAGAAAAATAATGCAATGTCAAGAATGATGCTCCAAGCAAAACTCACTCAATCACAAAATATTTGTTGACGTTTTTTGGTGGAAAAATATCCATTATTGAATTCTGATCAAAATGCCTCAAATGCAACATTTGCAGGCTACAGGAGGCAGGAATGGAGGCAGAGAGCAGATCAGCAGGGGTCTCACCTCATCAGGTTGGGTTATTTATTTGTTTTACTTTACCGGATCACAGCCAGCTCAAAGCATAAGCAAACTAAGCAGTTCCCACACCAGCAGGGGTGCAAGGACCCAACCTCTGCCCACATGTATACAGTTAGGAAGTATTTTGTACATTATCGACACAGCGCTGAATTCATCATTCTACCATACAATTTTAAAACATGTAGTGTATTAAATAATGTACTAGTTGCTTAATAATTCATAATCCAGTCAAACTGTTTTTTATTTTCCCAAATCTCCTCACAGTAGGTAAATAGGACTATTATGGAACAGTACAGTGAATATAGTGACCTCTCTTACAAATAGAATAGTTTCATTTCGAACATGCAAATATAACTCAAATAACAAGAGAAAAGAAAAACTTAAAAACATCATGTTTTCATAAATATCTCTATGTCTACACAATGTTTATTACACGGCTGCTATTTTTAAGATACAGTTGACCTCATTGTTCGAATAAGAGTCCACCACAGATGATTCACAGTCAAATAATCAAGATGTGATTGAGTGCAGACTTTTACTTTTAATTCAAAGGGGTTTACAAAAGATTTACATTAACAGTTTAGGAATTAAATTTCTAGTCACTCATGTTGAATGGTACACTCATATAAATTTAAATATAATACTTCTTTATAGTATTTGGACAAAAATACTTTTCCAGTATGTAAACGCCTGAAATCTAGAACCATGAACACCAAAAAATGCCGTGTTTGTTCCCTTGGGATAATCTGCCAGGCCTTTAATGCAGCAGTAACCTTCAGCTGCTGCTTGTTTGGGGGTCTTGCTACCTTCAGTTTTGTCTTCAGTAACTAAAAAGCATGCTTATTGGCTTATTGGATGGAGATGAGGTGACTGGCTTGGCCACTGAAGAATATCCCATTTCTTTCCCTTAAGAAACTCTTGGGTTGCTTTTGTATTACACTTTGGGTTATTATCCAATAGCACTGTAAAGCTCTGTGCAATCAGTTTTGCAGCATTTGACTGAATCTGAGCAGAGAGCATAGTCCTGCATTCATCCTGCTGCTCCTATCAGGAGTCTCGTGATAGACTGGACTCCTGATAGACATCAAGTGCTCTAATGCAATGGTGAAAATAAAGTGTCCACACTTTTTCTACAAATTGCTGATGAGACCCTTTGTGAGACTGTTACAAGAACTGTAACTCCAAACATGGCAGTCATCCGAGTTCGCTGCATGCATGCAAACAAAGGAAGGGTTATCACAGACACTGCTGTGGTCGTCATGCCACCTTCACCCATTCAGTTCTACACAATCACCATCAGCAGTCTTATCAGATGGTGCTATTAGCACAAAATCTTCCCAAAAAGTGCTTTTCCGCTCCTTGTCATGTGCAGCTGGAACACAAGAATGAACCCCCTCGTATTCACCATCTCTCTCACCTTCTCACACAAAGACACACATGCATCTACCTCTGTCTGCCTCCCACTTTGCCCATCTGCGAGATCACTGCAGAATGGCAGTGTTTAGCCTCTATTGAGAGCCCCCGTGCAGGGTGTGCAGCAGTGAGCCCTTATCTGCTCTGAGATCTGTGCTTCTCCCTATGGCCTGCAAACACCATGTAATTGGGCTCCAATTGGAAGCAGGCTCTGAGCTTGTTTATGTAACAAGCGTTTTGTGTGATAACGCCACCGTGCTGTCTGTCGCTCTGCCTGGCTCTCTGCAGACTTCCATCCATGCCTCTCAGGAGGCAGTGCACACTGAACCCAATATCAGTGCAGGCCAAAAAAGAGGGGCCACACTATCAAACAGATGCATAGCAACTTATGGAAGGTTTGTATTATCAGGTAACTTTGATTCCACAGCTGGTTAATTTCAAGCTTGATGCATTTCTCTTTTCTGTCGTTCTGCATGTTCTGTTATTAAAATGCACATTCTTTTAAAAGCATAGATAAACTGATCATGCATAACATTATGAACATCTGCTTAATATTGTTTGGGTCCACCTTTTACATGATTCATCTGACCAGGCCACCTTCTTCCACTGCTCAGATTGGGCACCCTGACTGGTCTGCGGCTGGTGTATGTGATATCCTCGCATCGGTGTTGTTCCTGGATCAACATAATAATGTTTGTCCAGGATTAACATTGCACCTGATCAATCACATTGTTATGATGTCATTGATGTGTGACTTGGAAAAGCACCTGCTGTTGTCCACTCGGGAAAAAATCCAAAAAAGGGGGTGGTAATGGTTGGGGTTAGTGTTGGGGGTTAGGATGTGATTGCAGTTAGGGTTACGGGGCTATAGGGAGGATTTAGGGTTAAGGTTTGGCGTGTGGTGTGACGGTGTTTCCGTCTCACAAAGCCATGACATCACTACAGTGTGATTAAACACTTGCAATGTTGAACCAACTTTACTACAACACCAACACAACGAAGTCAGATCTAGGGTTGCAGCTATTCAGCCCCATATGCAACAAACTGTGATGCATCGTGTATTCTGTACGGAGCCCTGCAAGGGACATGGGAGAAAAAAAAAATTAAGATGAACTTTTGCGAGATCTCGCAAAATAGACTGCATCCTTCGCAGGTCGCATTTGAAGGCCGAGTCCGTGTATCCTTCATGACCCAACCTATCCCAGAATTCATAGCGTGGCCCAGCCAATTCGTTTCCAACAATGGCGGCAGCTACTTAGTTTTAATATTACTCTTTCTGAGTCACAAAATAAACTTTTTCAGGCATGAATGTAGCTGTGTAAACTTCAAATATCTGCTTGGTTTATCAAGACATCACATGTTTGCAAAAGTGTTCCGACATTTTCGGAGATGTCTGTTACCCACCATCTCAAAGCTAACGGGAGGTTGAGGCCCACTACAGCCGGGGGGGACACTGCACTCCCGGCACATTGTATCTCCACCTCCCTTCGAGCTGGCGGCCTCCATAGGATGCGGCCAAAACATTTGCGAGATCTCGCAAAAGTTCATCTTTATTGTTTTTTTCTCCCATGTCCCTTGCGGGGCTCCGTAATTCTGACACTTTTTTAAATCAGAACCAGCAATACATTTTTTAGCAGTTTAAGCTATAGTAGCTCTTTTCTTGGACCAAACCACACAGGCCAGCCTTTGCTCCCCATGTAGATTAGTGAGCCTTGGCCACCCATGATCCTTTCACTGGTTCACCACTGTTCCTTCCTTGGACTTTTGATAGATACTGACCACTGCAGACTGGAAATACCCCACAAGAACTGCAGTTTTGGAGACGCTCTGACCCAGTTCTCTAGCCATCATAATTTGGCCCTTGTTAGATTTGCTCAAATCCTTACACTTGCCTGTTTTTCCTGCTTTATCAAATCAAATTGTAAGACAAAATACTCACTTGCTCTCTCACATATCCCACCCACTAACAGTCGATGTGATGAAGACATAATCAGTGTTATTCACTTCACCTGTCAGTGGTCATAAAATGCTCTGTGTATAATGCGGTGTATTTTAGTGGAGCGGTTAATACCTGGCAGTGGATTTCAAGTCAGTGTCCAAGCGTTTGTTAAGCCCATGCCTCTCTGTATGTCTCTGTGCCGCTCTCTCTGCCTGTATTCTTTTGTGTCTGACCTCAGAGATCTCACTGAGAGCCCATGATGAGTCATAGCTCAGTCTGGAGCCTCTGCATCACAGTAGGGAGTCGGGAATACAGAGCAGCTCTGGTGTTTCAACACACACAGATACACCCTCACTCAGGCACACGCATTTGCAGATGCATAAAGGTGGGCAAACAAACAGGGGAGCAGCAAACTCACAGGGAACGGTGCTGCACAAGTAACATGACCATGCATCTATGTGTGTATAAATATACATGGAGAATGTGTCAGAGAAGTGTGTATGCGGGAATCAATCGGGTACTAACGTGAACACCTTTGAGAAGCTTATGATCCATACCTTCAAATTAACAAAAACATTCCCGGACACGTACACGCACATGCACACGCTCACTCACACACAGACATTGTCATTCATAATAACACCTCCCTCATCCCAGGCAGCAGATTATCTTATTGTCTAGCCCTGATCCTGTAATATGCAGCACTGTGACGTTCCTGTGATCTTTTTCACTTTTGCGGGAATCGTCAAGAGCCCTCCATGTCCCTGATTAATTTCACTCCGCGCCGTGATTGAAATTCACGCTACCACCTAACGCACCGCTACATTCAGGCACTTTGCGCCGCTGTATTCCTTGCCATCTCTCGCCGCTCAGTGTTTGAGTTTCATCTCTCTGTGACTAAAGAGTGTGTTTTCTATTCTCCCACCCCTGCACCCCCTGAGACTGCAGCGGGATCTCATAAGAACAGCATTCTGTGATGTATATTTCAGCTACTTTCTTCAGAAAAACTCCCCTTTTTTCTTTTCTCCATCTTCCATCATGTCTTGCAGAGGCGGTTATGCAGTCATGACATCGACACCTGAAAATGTTTAGCTGGGAAGCTCCTGGATCCTTTTTTTCACCCTCTTTTTTAAGAAAATCTTTAACATGTTTTCAGCATTGCCCTGATCAGTGACTTGGGTTTGAGCTATGTGATATCACACATCAGATGGGAATAAAGGATTGCACGGAGAAGATCACTCTCCAACTTAGCCAGGTGAGTCACACATGAGTTTAAATGCCTCTGACCTCTAGTGGGTAAAACTGCAGAGATGAGTTATGGTTGAGACCTATTTTGTCTCAGGAAAAAAAGCCACAAGTCCTGCAAAAACAATGTTGTGCATGAGTAATGCCAGTTAGTCAATTCCCATTTACAAAATAGGTCTGGTGTATTTAGACATTCTGAACCTCTGTTGTTACCATGAAACACAGCAAGGGGAGTGTTCAGGGAGGGGAACGTTTGGTTTAAACTTTCTCTTTGGCTTCCAGTGTGTCCTTATTGTTTGCACATAAACACATGCAGACTGAGTTACGGACTTGTTTTGGATTTGCACTTTTATAAATGTGTTTGACTTGGAGAGTTTTAAAATCATGGTCAGAATTGAGGCAGCAGGCCACACACTCCAACAATTAAACTCATCAAATCAAATCATGCCCCTCATTCTTCAACAGTCCTGATGAGTAAATGTTTCTTTTTTTTTAACTCCTTGATACCAGACATTGTAACAAAAATGTCTGACTTCTGGTTAAGCTATAGTCCATCAATGTATCAACCTGTGCTTCACCTTCCAAGCAATGCACTGTAGCAGCACATGTACAGTGTATTAATCAGCTAACTGTGTTTGAATACTTTTATCTTTGAACGCAGGCAGGCTAACTGTTTCCTTCTGCCTACGCTCTTTTTGTTATCTAAGCAGTGACAGTAGTATTAGTCTTCTCTTCTGGGCAGCTATGTCAAGGGGATTTATAGCAGGTAGCCTGTTAATCAGAAAGTGGTGGGGCAATCTCTGTGTGCAACAATCTGCATGTTCTCAAATTGCCTCAGATTATGGGTATGTGCATTATAAAAAACTTAAAGCTATAACAGATAACTTTTTGCCCTCTAGTGATTCTAAACGGTATTACAGGAGGCACTGTTCATGTTTATATTACCATTATGACAATGGATCTTAACTTGTTTTGCATACCAACGTTATAGTCACGTTGGCATACCTAATGCAAAAATATATATTTATTTGTTTTTTCCATAGTTTTTTCCATAAACAGAAACAGTCCTGAAGAAGGTCAATGTAAATTTTTGTTTGTCTTTAGATCACAAATAATTTTTGGGCCTGTCCAGATAGCTGGTTGGATGGTTAGCAACATGGCTAATGCTAACAGCATTACAGCATTACAACATTACTACATTACAACATTACTACATTACTACTAGACAAAGCAAGACAAGATCTTAAGAATGTCTGTCTAGCTCCAATGACACATTTTGGTAAGTTTACATGAAAGTACTAAACTGTACAAGTGTCAGGCAGGTTTTTGCTACTTACTGATCTGTAGATATAATGCCAGGTAACTGTTTTGAAGCCCTTTAAATCTTGATCGTGTCTCTATCGTACAAATGCTTGTCACTGGCTAACTCTTGCTTGCTTTGTCCCATTTTCAGTTGCTCTCTCCTTTCCCTCCTTGTTGTTTTTTTTTCCTTTCGGTGATTGCATTTTTTACGGAGCCCCTCTGATGACATGGTCCAAAAAATAAATAAATTGTGGCCACAAAATACTACTTCGTGGGCACGAAATGGGTATAACGTGCCCACGAAATACTTATTTGTGCCCACGAAATACTATTTCGAGGGCACGAAATAGGTATAACGTGCGCACGAAATGCTAATTTGTGGGCACTAAACACTTGACCGATAACCGTGATCCTGCCCAGGCTCTTGCAGTTGGTTGACAATAAAATCTATCCCGGCGTCCAGGTCGCAATTACGTCTGTAAAGCAACTTGCCTCTCAATATCCTGTTTAAATGTCTCTCCGTAATAATGGTTCCTTGCATTGCCAGGCTTTTCAAAATGCATTTGTAGCTCATTCCCAGCCTAAAATAAAACTCAGTCATACTGTCTCTGTCCATGATGTATAGGTTTAGCCTACTCTTATGCTTACGTCTCTACGCAGCTGTCCAGGAATTGTATCAATATGATGTGCGCACGTTATCTATTTCATTGCCACAAATGCGTAATTCGTTGCCACGTTATACCCAAATCGTGCCCACAAATTAACATTATACCTATTTCGTGCCCTCGAAGTAGTATTTCGTGGGCACGTTATACTATTTCGAGGGCACGAAGTAGTATTTTGTGGCCACAATTTATTTATTTTTTGGACCATGTCATCAGAGGGGCTCCGTACAATCTAACCTGGGTCCTGGAGAAAATTCCGACTCAGATGAAGCCCCCAGTTGTCAGAAGAAAGCAATAAAGGTGTACTGGGGACAAACCGAGCCAATTCCGCTGTACCTGGTGCGCAGGGAAAAATGATCAATATGCTTTTTGTGGCATTTTTGTTTGGTGGTGTGCTGTGTGATTTTTCTAATGTGAAAAATGTGCCGTGGCTCCAAAAGGTTGGGAAACACTGAGCTAGATGACCACCCCTAACTTCGGCCATATCAGATAATAAAAAGGCTAGAAACGGAAGCGGTGCTTGCCAGAAAACTGCTGCGGTATTGACTTCTGAAAATAGTTCACACCATTAGCGTAATGGACTAACTGCTAATTTGCTGTAAACCGTAAGCTGCTTCCGGATTTGCTTGTGCAATTTTCTTTAGAAATCTGATTTGGTGCAACAAAATCTGATTTCAAGTGCCTGGTGGTAGACTAGTGAGAGCAGTGAGATAAGATTTTTTAGGAAACTGAAAATGCTGATTTTTTTCAATAGCTATTACACATAATGATAGGCTTCATAATAAAACAATTAAAGACAAAATGTTATTCAATTTAGTGCTGTATGAATTTGTGTGTGTGAATCAGTGTATGTGGGTTTTAGTAAAAAGTACTCTATAACAGGAATGCAGAAATCCTACCAGATCTAACTGCTGGCGAGATATGAGACTTATCATCCAGAACTACTGCTATAATGACACACAAGCTTAGGATTCTCACAGCAGGACTTGCGAAAAACCTGTAACCTGCTTTGGCTGCCTTCACTGTGATTTGATGCTGTGTGTCCAGCATTAATAACACTGAATGCGGGCCAAAGGATTCGGGTAGTGCTAACCAGCGAAAGAAAATAAATCCTGTTATTCAAAATTGTTTAGGATGTGCGTAATGATGCAACAGTTTAATGGATTAAAAGCCAGTCCTCTCTTTTTGCTCATTAAATGTCAGATGACTTTAACAGCCAATGAACTCACCCCCCATCACCACTGTTAAAAAAGGAAAATAAAATTTCAGTACAACAGTAATTTTAGAACTAGTTCAGTATAAAATGCATGAGTGTTGCTATTTTGAATCAAAGTTGTGTGCTTTTTGGTAAGTGTGTGGTAGGAGAAACAAAAATAGAGCAACTGGTGTTACTGTTTGTTTTATGTAACACAGAATGACTGATTAATGTGCAGTATGAGAATGACACAATGGAGCAAAGAGGGATTCAGATATAGGTTAGACAAGTTTCCAGCTGGCAGCGCTCCAGAACAGGTTGTGTTCTCCATTCAGAGTGACCAAGTCACAGCTATAAGCTCTTGGCCACTGCTGAACTGTTTCCACATGCAAGTTTTCTAAATTCATTTGTTTCTCCTGAAGTTTGTGTTATTCCTCTGGAATGACACCACATCCCAGGTTTGGGAGACAATTTAACTTTAATTTCCTTAAGTTTAATAATTCAATATTGTCCTTAAGACAAGCCTTTAACAATGGCAAAACAAGTGAAAATGGCTTTGTTATATATGCAAGTGCATGTATGAAATTTGCATAAATCCACTATTAAATTATCATGAATGTAAAGTAGAGAACTAAACTGCAGTGACTCACTCAACCTAACTGAAAACCGTCAAAGGTTGGAAGTCAAAAGACTATTCTGCAGTTTATCAAAGCAGCTAATGTTAGCTCAGAGAGAGAGGAATAAAGAGACCTGTGAAAAAATAGACAACAAATCAGCAACTAAAGTAGGATTTACATAGGTATTTGCAACAGTCTGGCTTTTCTGGGGCTTTATTCAGTGCTGTAGCAGCAGCATAACTTCCAAACTGAAATCTGTATGTCTGAGATGCAGCTTGACTGTCTGCTGGATGTATATTGTTCAACTATGCTGGGATGTCCTTGCTGGATTTTCTACCAAAATAAAGTTTCTGTTCAAGAAGCACTTTTATTTGCAATGGGTCACCAGAGTGCATAGATCTGCATACACAATTTTGCACAGGTTGCTGATGCAACCTTCGCAGGGATTAGTGTCTCCTCCTGGTGTTATATGGAAGCTCTCCCGTGTTAGGTGAATGTGACCACTCAAATCATTTTATATGATCTTTTTATCGTATATAGTGACATTAGGAACAGATGGTTATGGTGATGGTTATGACCAGTGTTGGGGTCATTACACAAAATAATGTATTACACATTACTCTTTAATTTTATTAAAATAATGTAATTAATTAATAATTAATTACTCACCTGAGAGAGTAATTTGTTGCACTACTCTTTGCATTAGTTTCTTCTTATACTGTAAAATAACCTGAAATGCATTGTCACCTAATTACCAGTTAAACCTTAGGCTAGAGACCCGTACAGCAACATAAATCCTGAACCTAATCAGGACTCACACAGCATCTTTCTTTTGTATTTACATATGAACACATAGCCGACAACACAAAGAAAACTTTAAAATGAGCCCAAACTCCAAAGAGATAATGAACAGATAGAAACGGGGGCAGCAAGCCAGACTGCTTATCCTCACTGTATTTGTAACCTGTTGAAGATCAGGCTCTGGCTGCTTGACTGGGGTCATCATGCAATCAGCTTTAACATCAGTTTGGGTTCTTACCATGCTGTCTGTGCAGATGCTTTCAAATAGCTGAAGTTCTGTTATTGCCATAATGTGGCCGTTTCTGTCGTGGATGCAGTTTGCACTTTACTGTCATGGCACAGTGGCCCGTGAAAATGGGGATGGACTCAAGCGCAGATTCAAAACCGGAGGCTTGAAGTGCGGTGTAACAAAAAATCTTTATTCACAACGTCTGTAGGGTAAGGAAACTAAAAACTCAGACTAAATTTAGTGCGGAACATAAACTAGACGTCTGAGGCAGGAGAGACTAAAACAATAAGTAAACTATGACAGATCACTGTGACGATGGGATGCAGGGAGCTATGGCAGACCAGGGCACTAAAACTGAGGAGAGAACTGTCAGAGTTCTCTCCAAAGAAAAGTTGTGAGTTAATCCAAGAATTATAGCATTGTGCCGCCTTATGTGCTTGCAGGTGGAGACTGTTTGGAGGGGAAGGCATGAGGCAAAGGTCCAGGTGAGTACTGAGTGCGATGCAGGGAGGCAGGCAGAAAGGACTGGCAGTTTGGGAGGAAAGGAGTTACCGGCAGCTGCAAACCGGAATCCAGGAGAACTTGTAACGGTGAGGCTTGGTAGGTGAACTCCGGAAGCCAACTAAAAGACAGAAGAATGAGGTAAGCAACACACTATGATACACCAAGGAAAAGACGAGAGGCCGGGAACTAAGGTTAGCAGATAATCTGGTGCAGACTGCCGGTGTGATTGCCATCAGGTGAGGAACAACAAGGACTCCACCCAGAGGAGGGGAGCTGATGCAGTGGAAAGTTACTCAGATCTGCCCAGACCATGACATTTACCATCACACTCTTGTCTTTTTGCTTAAATATATACATTTATAAATACAAATGTATAATTTAAGTGTAAAACTGCATAAAAACATAAAATGAAATGGTCACTTTCTACTATGGTGTGCTTGCCATTTCTGTTGTTGCAAAACTAATGTAAAACTGCTCCTCCACAATTACTTTTTCTGGTAGTTAATTCAGTATCTGGGCAGCTTATCATGAAACTTTATAAATTCCCAAATTATTTCAAATAGTTTCTCGATTCATCAATTATTATGTCACCTCTAAAAGTCTGACTTGCAGTCACAGCAGGCAGAGAGAAGGTGCCTCCACCTTTTTCTTCTGCAGAGTACTGTTTATAATTATATTAGGATTCCTAAATCATTCCTATATGCTGTGGATGTATTCCAGAGTCTAATCGACAGTAGGATGTGCCATGTGGAACACATCCAAGCTAGACAAGATATATCCTGATCAGATCCTCAAACCTCTCCTTTTAGTATTTAAAAACCCCCAAACAAAACAATACCATAAAAGTTGATAGGAGACACATATGCTATGCTAGTTTTATATAATGTAAGTGGAGGAAAATCATTTTTGAGTTTAAAGACGGGCATCATCATTTATCACAGAACACATAGAGACAGACAGCTACACCACTCACACTTATGGTCAATTTATTGTCACCTAACATGGATGTTTTTTGGACAGAAGGAGGAAGCCAGAGTTCACAGAGAGAGCCCACACAGGTACAAGCAAACTCCCAGCTCACCTAATAGATTTAAACTCTGGACTTCCTTGCTGTGAGATTACAGTGTTAACCACTGTATCTGTCAAAATTGATTCAAATTCAATTTGTACATTTTTTTTCTATTTGAGTATCAACACTTTTTTTGTTGTTTTCAAATTGACAGTGTTTTTCTTCTTTTGTTTGTTTTCTTTTTTTTTGTACCGTGCACTCACCCAAGGATGTGTACACTCTGTTTTCCATTGCTGTCCCTTAAGGTGACATGAATGTACCACCTAGGAATAATGATCAGACCTTGAAGTCACTATCTGTATGTTTTTGAGGGCTGGGAAGGTACACATGTGCACCATTTGTCCCGGAGTTTCAGATTAAAGAACTGTCAGCAGATGTTCAAAACCAGAATCCGTTATGTACAAGGGTACCAAAAAAGTGCGCCCTGTCAAAGGACAAACAGTTGTACCGAGAGCAAATTGCCCCTGTCACGAGCCTTTGTACTTCCTGAGGTCCAAAAAGCTACCGTATCTCCTGAAAGTGTACTTCCCATAAAACAAGCAATCATTGTTTTCTGACTTTAAGTGGTGTTCCCATGAATCAAGAGATACAAACTAAGCGGGGAAAAAAAGTCAAACCACTGAACCAAGCTCCACCAGAGGACTAGCTTTCAATCTAGCAGTCAAGTGTTTACTGTACAGAACCTCGTCTGTTTGATCCCATTGAATCATCAAGCGCTTGATTATGTTTAACTAAGAAGATTCTCCTTTTTAAGGAATAAGGCACACATTTCAAAAGATACTCAGAATGGTTGGGCGTTTTTTGATCAACCGAGTTTGGGGTTTCTTTTTTAAACTGAGTACCCTGTCAAAGATAGCATTTTTCTGCTTTTTCTCCCATAAATGGAAAGTGTAGTACCGAAATATGCCAAGGTGAAGATCAAGGTAACTCAGCTCAATAGAAGGTTTTTCACGGAATTTTGAATTCTCCAGATGTTATGCTCATACTCTTCAAATATTTAAGGGTAGCGAGGGCGAGCAACAGTATCCTTCACGCCTGTGTAGTTTTTAATTTATATAACGTTTCAAAATGGCTTCTTATAAGAGGCAGGCATAGAAAGGTGTGAAATGTCAAAGGGTTAAAAGAAAAAAAAAAAAACACAGAGAAAGCAATTCTACACCACCTGAAATTCATATGCTGCCTTTGTTCCTGCAGAGAAGCTGTTAAAATTGCCAGCGAAAGCAGCACGAAAGGGAGCAAGGACAAAGAGTGGCAACAGCAGCAGCAAAAGAGAGAGAGAGAGAAAAAAAGCGATGTTATTGAAATCTCTGATATCGCGTTTCATCTGAAGTAGCTGGTCCTTGTGTTGGGTTGAAGAAACTGGGGAAAGTGGGTTTTTATGGCATACCCCTGTAGTGTAATCAGGAGCGCTGGCTAAGCAGAAGTGACAGCAGCGGTTTGGGATTAGGGTCAGTAGCAGCACACGGCTTGCAGCTGAGAGAGAAAAAGGAAAAGGAGGGGGAGGTATTGTGTTTGCCAGTGGGTAGGGGCCAGCTGGTCGAGGGACCGCCTTGAGGTTTGAAAAAAAAAAAGAGAAAAGATCCTAAAGTTTCAATGCTATCAGAAATAACACATCTGCAGCCAAGGCTGATTAACCACCTAGCCACCCAGAAAAAGAAGGTTTCCATTTTTTTTTTTGACTCTCATGTAGGTCAATTAGCAGGTGTCAGAGGACTTCTTATAAAGTGAAGATTACGACAGGACCCTATTTCACCCTGGACTCTGTGCGACCTTGTGCTCATTAATGGTGCGCTGCAATCAAATGTTAGTGCCCCTCTGAGATTTGGGATAGTGTTCTACCCATAATAATGGCGCCATGTAATGCAGCTGTAAATGCAAATGTTTGGCTCTCAGTGACACTTGTGATGGGTCTGAATCCATTTGCGGTCAGTTTACTTTGGTCCGGAAAAGCACACAAATAAGCAAATAAGAGCAAGCGGACCACTTTAGCTTTGATTGCATGCTGCCCCCTACACTGCTTTACTTACCCCGTAATATCTTTTAGTGTTTATTTTTGGTATTTTGACTTTTTGTTAAGAATGTGACCACTCCATAAACCCTCTTCAGGACTAGTCGGGCCTGACCTTATCTCTGCTGCTATAGGGCAAGAAATGCTAGTTTGTTGCAGGGTTAACTCACACAGACAACCATTTACACTACCCCCACTATCTGCATGCCTTGACCAAATGTTAGATTTGAACCTGTGAAACAACAATGCTAACAACCACGCCACCATGTTTAAAGACGTAACCAAAGAAGATTTAACATTCTGGAAGACTCTGAATGTATTCCACTATTAGATCCTGAACAAGTACTTAAAATTCAGTGTGCGAACTCTTTTTTTTTTCCGTACAGAGGAATTAGACTTTACTGTAAAAACAAAAAACCCCAGCTTACTTTCAGTCAAAAATGTAGAGTCTTGTGTGTCTGTGTGCGCATTTTAAGCAAGAAATCAGAGACATGGAGTCTTTATTTGCAGTCAGTAGACCTGCAAATGGTTGGTGTTTGTGTGTTACCAAAGGAGAGTGGTGGAAAAAGTTTTCACATCATATATGTTACTGAAATTGGGCGCACCATGCTATACATCTTTAATATCAAGCACAGTCAGAGAGTCAGAGATGTCAGAGCATATGTGTTGGACAGGCGACCAACAAGGGGGCATTATCTCAACTCACACTGTAATTTTGTCTGAAAGAACAGAGTGCATTTATACCATCACTTACTGTTTGGAAGAGGAATTCCTGTATAATTATAGCCTATACACTTGGCTACCTTTATAGGCTACACAACAAATTCAAGCCTAAACAACTTACTTTAAACAACATCATGAACCCGTAACTAATCACAAACAGGCATGCATAGTATATTTATTTCTTGGTGCTGAAGTGGATTAATGACCTTACCACAACACACAATTCCATTTGTTTTATAGTTTTTGTGTGATATCAGGCACAAAAATGGTCTCTTTTTAGTTCCAAAGAGATGTATACGTGGGGGTTGGGTTATTTGTATTTGTTATATTTTTAACTGCAGAAAAATAATAAAATTTTTCACATAAGTTACATATCTGATAAAGATTAGCTTCCAAAGCAAATCTGGTATTTGGTGTTTAAATTTGAACGGAAATATTTGCAGCAGTTGATTTAAATTAAAATAATTTTGTAAAGTAATTAAATTTTGTGAGGAAATATATTAAAGGCAAATGATTAATGATGATTTTTTTTTCAGTTTCAAAGCTTACAGGTACTAAAACTACAGCATTGGTGTTATGTGAAGCTGACACAAGTGCTCCTCCTGCTACAACTGCTGTCACTGCATCTGCTGAGGCTGTTGCTATGTAACTGCTTTTTCAGTTACCAGGTCAGACAACTCAAGGCCTGTAAGTTAATATTTGTATTAATTTGTGGGCATATGAGAAAAACATTGAATGATTATGTTGACTTATAGCCACAGCAGTATGGAGATCCAAACATCCTGTCCAAACATTTTCTAACTGCTTTCAGTCCGAGCATTTCTGTCCATAGAAGGGTCACAGATAACTTCACCCAGTGTGGTGCTGCTGACCGGACATCATCAGCTCGGAAAGCATCATTTGCTTCAGGTGAGGCTCAATCTGCGGAACCGTTGGCAACTGCACCTTTGTCAACTTCATGTGACTCATTGTTAACCTTTGAAGCTGAGAACATGAAGACCGTTCCTGACAGCTGAAGCAGTGCCACACATCATGGCCGTGGTTAAAATGTGCAGGCTCGTTTCATGCTGCTCTTAGAGTCTCACCCAAATCTTCCTCTGAAGAGTCATCCGTTAATCTGGCAGCGCTCTCTGAGGCTTCTTGAGCAGCTGAGACGGCGTTGTTTCTGCAAGTCATTTCAGATCCAACTGCGGCATCATCTGTAGCAGCGTGAGCCAAAACCGTGGCACAATCTGAGGCTGATTCTTTAGTTGTTGTGGTGTTGCCTTCTCCTGCTGATTTCACCACTGGTGGGGACACTAAGGGTACCTGAGATTATGTCACTGGATGACGAAACTTTAATCTCACTGTAGAAGTGTAAGCCAAAAAGCAATACACACAGAAAATCATTCACTCAAAACTGGTGGCATCACATGATTTACAGGTGCTCAAACACGGGTGTGTCAGCGCATCACTTGGTGTAGTTCTCCTTTGAGGATTCAGATGCAGCATCATCCCCAGCAGGCTGACAAAATTTATCTTGTCCTCATATGTTTCCACATCTGGGTACAGCTGCATTTGGATACATATTTCATGTATATTTAAAACACCCACTTCCTGACTTACAGATGAATTAAATTCGATTTTACATCCACAGTACAAGGACTACCTACCACCACCAGGTCGTACAGACTTTTGAACTCAGTCGCTTTGCCTCTCTGAGGTGGGAATCTAGTCCCAGTCGGTACGCTTCAGACATCTAAAAAGCAGAGAATATATTTGAGAAGACTTTAAAAAAAAATCAAAAACACAGAGAGAAAAGGAAAATATCCTTTGATTTGTGCATTTCAGGACAGCATTGCAGACCTGGAGTCTACGTGAAAACTTCAGGAGATCTGAGAGTGGAAGGCAAGAAGTAGTGATTAGAATGACTTCCTGCAAATGTTTGCATATTGATAAGAGTTATTGACATCAGATCAAATTATCCACAAGGAACCAAACGTAGCCGAAGCTAGAACACAAATCTGGAAACAAACCGGTATCCAACAGGCTGTATGATGTAGCTTTGTTCCACCTCAGCAGCTTTTATGGCTTAGTGAGAATCTAGTTTAACTGTGAATGGTTGGACTTCCTGGTTTACCAGCATGATATTGCTGGGTTTAATATTTGATGCCACCATTCTTCAGAGAGTTGAGCGCAGAAAACAGTTGCACAGACAAAGGAAAAACTAGACTCTGTTGTTCAAATATTTTCAAGCATGCACATTTGCACCCTGAATTAGACTGATGATATCTGCTATGTTATGGGTTTAATCTCATGAAGGGAGAGTGGTTTGCGGGGTAGCTTCTTTTCTAATATGTCTAAATCCGCGTGTAGCATTTCATGTCTAGCAATACTAGACAAGTGTGCCTTTTTGTTGAAAGTCCTCAAAGAACCGACCAATACTCACAGGCCCTCTCTGTTGGGCTTCTGGAACTCATTGGCGAGCTTGAATATCTTTATGGCCAAGAACTCTTAGGTACTTCTGCACTTAGCAACTTTGCTAAAGCAGCCATCAAAGCAGAACCATGAAAACTGCTCTTCATTAATTCTGCTGGACAAGTCCTAAGAGACATGGAGAAAACAGCTAGCTATAGTATATTCAGTCAGCACTTGATGACATGCAGGTATGAAATCAGTGAGGGGGAAAAGTATAAACCAAAGTATATCAGTTGTACTTTATCAGTTTTAAAAACATACATTGTCTCACAGCTCCCATTTGTCACAGAACTGTATAATTTTTTTTTAGATCGCAAGCATTTATTCACCCATTTGATCATAAATCTAAATGTAGCCTGAGGCAGATTTCTCTTTATGTTTAACATTTTCTTTCTGTTTTCAACCTGTTCTCACAACTTTGCTGGAATTTAATACAGAAGCATTAATTGGTAATACTTAGTTTTGTAAAAACGTAAATATGGGAAGTCGAAGATAAGAAACAGTGCTCAATGACTTCTTCTTTACAGGCTACTGTCTACTATATAGAAACAGAAGCATACTTACACTAACCCTATGAAAAAGAAAACTTCAGCAGAAAACAATCACTAAAGAATAGATGTACATATCTCAGCATGCAGCGTAGGACAGGAACATTTTGCAGTCTGTAATATGTGAAAACATGTTGGTGTGCAGTGTCTCTCACCTGTTTGATTTGAAGATCCTGACAGCTGCAGGTTTTGGTTTGCGAGGCTTGGAAATGACATGTTTTTGTCAAGGTTTGTAGTTTCAAAGTACTCGAAAGCAGCTTCACTGTGTTTTTTGCCTGAACAGATGAAACCAAAAAAAAAGAGTTCTGACTGAGTTTCCAAGTATAAAAACCATTTGACACCATTTTGTTCCATTGTATTAAAAAGATGAAGTCTTGAATTTGAGTCAGAGTCCAATGCACATGCATCGCTTTTAATTCAAAACAACTGAAAACAGAGGGGACACAGGAACAGCGATGCAGGCAGTGTTTGTTTAAATATTGCCAATTCTCATGAAGGGATAAGAAAAGTCTCATACTTTTGTCTTTCCTGTGCTCACTCTGAAATAAAACACTATATAGCAGTTCCTTAATTTTTTATACATTTAAGTTATACTCTGGGATGTTTTTTTGCTTGTTTTTTTTTAATTTGGCAAATGGTGCCTTCTAGTTTGGCATACATACTGTAATAATCAGTGCAGAATTTTAATGTTGCATTCCATTGCTTTCTGAGGTGAGATATGCCAAAGCAAGCGCTTAGATCCTGCAGATCAGAGCATTTGAACGTCGACAACACACTTGAAAGGTCCTAAAGTTTGATTTATAGGGTTATGCTTACAGACTGTCGGCTGCCGCAAACAACAGCCACTTTTATAGTTGCTAAATAAACGACAAAATAATCTTTTACCTTTTCTGTAATGCAACAAATTCCAATTTTTGTGATTTATCAAACCCATTACCAGTGGAAACCTTCCTCTGTCATAGCTGTCACTCTATAAAACACAAAAACAAGTAACACCATGTAAAATTTCACATATTCAACAAATGCCCACTGATAAATCCATCATGTGTAGCCACTAGGGTAACTATCTCTCAGCTTCCAGTGAAATGAATCACCTTGTTCCTATTGTAGGACTGGAGCTGAGCTGCACAATGTAAACTAAACCAACTGTTCTAGCATCCACCAAGCTTTCTGTACCAGCGCTACATGTGTTGGAATGCAAACAAAAAAGCTGAACAAAAGCATTCAGATAGGAGGTAAAATAGATTTTGAAAAGTGCCCCATCTTTGCAGTAATTTAAGCACAAAGTTGTCATTACTTTTTACAGTAATGCATGAGCTGAGTTTCAGTTCCCTTGGTGCTAGCGAACAGTTATTTGACATGCTATTAAACTGGCAATAGTGACACTATCTTTGGTGTTGCTTTAAATGAAATTGGCAGTCGGGATTAAACGACAGCATCATACGCTTTCATTTTAAGCACCTTAAGACAAATCCACCCACGTGTGTTCTGACCCAGAGAAACAAATCAGTCATCACTTCTGCGTTGGCTGTGTCACCCTCCACTGTTGCCATCTAGACAGCAATCTAAGTGAGATTTGGCAGCCGCTGGGCTACGCTCGCCTCACCTCGCTGAATCATGATGTATGATATTTACATAGCCATAAAATCCCCTCCAGAAGTGAAATGCTCACTGCTTCCCCTAATTAAGCACAAGCAGACATAAACATAGACACAACTTCACACAGCGTAGGCACACATACGCACGAAGGATGCAACAGTATACGTGCGTGACTTAACGCTCGCACAGGCACACAGGAATAGAAACTTTTCTGCATGCACACATGCAGAAAAAGACCAGTTCACTTAATGTATTACTCGTATTGCTGTAGGCAAAGGGAAAGGGAGATATCAGAGTTAGTAAGCATCGAGTTTTCCATCTGTCAGAATAAACAATAACATATTTAGATGAGATAGTTGTCTCCCCTGCTACTCTTTTCAGTCAAATACCTAATGTGAAATTGCTGATCAGTATAAATCCTGTAATATCACCTCTCAGATAATACTACCGGCCCGTCTCCTCACTTCATTAGTTGAGATTGAAGGCGTTTGGGGATAGTAAAAACAGGTTCAGTGCAATATTTATAAGCGGGAACAGTAAAGTGTTGAGAGAGCTATGATTTTACTGTCAAAGCTTGCAGTGAAATGCAGATTGCTGCACAAACACCTGATGCAGACGCATTTACACACACACACACACACACACACACACACACACACACACACACACACACACACACACACACACACACACACACACACGCATACACATACACTCTACGAATAAGTCCAGTTGAAGAGCAGTCCACTCTAGATTAACTTGTCACTAAAGTTGAGGACTACAGTCCTCAGGGGTTGTCTTATCCCTGCACAGATTGGCCTGCTAGCTGCTCCTTGTTGTTTGGTGAGCTCTTATCTGCCACTTGGAGCTGTGGCAAGTCAGACTTGGATAAGAACACACTCCTGACATCGCCGACACACTCAAAAAATTGTATTTGTGTTTAAAATGGCATTCAGTCTGAAAGCTTTAATTGTAGGGTAACAATTTTACAAAACAAGCTGAAAAGTATCTTTAGAATTTGCATATATACATTTACCTACCACTTTATTAGGTACACCTTTTTAGCTGCTTCTTAATGCAAATATCTAATCAGCCAATCACATGGCGGCAACTCAGTGCATTTAGGCAGACCTTTTTGAATCTGTGCCACAAGAATTAAAGCAGTTCTGAAGGCAAAAGTGGGTCCAACATAATACAGATGGTAGCTAATAAAGGTGTATCTAATAAAGTGTCCAATGTTCATTACACATTTTACAGATTATATTTTTATTTTTCAAAAATTTACTTTTAAGTTTATTTTTCTAAAAAAAGCAGTTTTAATAATAATAATAATAATAATAAAACGTTCTTTTTTAATAAAGCTTATAGTTAGCGTTCTCTTGATCGCCTAAGACTTAAGCGTATATTTATTTTCTTACTCCTTTTATATGTATTTATTAGCTTTTTTTGCACTGGTGTAACCGGAGCTCGTCATCTTCCTCTCTGTATGCTGCACTGGATATCGCAGAGATGACAAAAAAGTTTACTTTGACTTTTGACTTCAGGCAACCCCGAACCATCTCTTAGAGTTTCTTCTTCAACTCATTTCTTTCCACTATCTATTTAAACGCCAGTACTTTATTTAATTATTAGTAATTATTAAACTTTGTCTCTCTCTTCCATAGTTTGCCTTTTGGCGTGTCGCTGTCTTCTCTTTCCCCTCTCCCCCCAGCCTTTAGCGGCTGATGACTGTTCTTCCCTTAGCCTGGATCTGCCAGAGGTTTCTTCCTGTTAAAAGAGAGTTTTTCCTTCCCACTTTTGCCAAGTGCTTGCTCACAGTATAGGCTACTTTGACCCGTGCCAAATGTACAAGCAGCCCCTGGTTTGAAAAACAGACTGAGAAGCCCATTGTAACCGTTCCTATCTTGGTGTTTTAAAACACCAGGAGGATCTTAACTCTGAAACCAAGGGACACTTCACACTCTTGTTGTAGTGACCTCTCAGTCACATGGTATGGATGACCTATTCTTCATTCTTGCTATAATAGGGGACCGTTAATTACTGAGTGAACACTGACTTTATATTCTTCAAGACTTAAAATTAGTACTTGAGCCCATAAACTCATCAGAGTGTTTACTGAGGTCATCAGGCGGTCTTATTGACATCTATGCTATATAACTACTTTTTGCAACCAGAGGATTTGCCCACTACTGGCCATATAAAACATAGCAAGCGGAAGGCACCCACAGGCTTTACTTTTTCAAACCCAGAAGCTAAAAACTATCTTTTGTGTATTGATTGCTGATTGGAATCACTGCATTAAGACACCACAGAGTGACTCATTCAGGAGTGAAGTACATCTCCTCGCTGCCCCAGGAGGCAACAGAGCCTGATGGCATGATAAAATACACCAGCGACCACTGAGCTGGAAAACTGTCAACTACAACCTTGGCTGAAACTGACAGGTGTCTAAAAGCACATGCATGACTGAAGCTTAGTAATAACTTTTCAATGAAGGATGTGCAGTAAAGGTCAAGCAGAATTTGCAATCTCATAAGCTGCAGAGCTGCACGGCAGGTGTGAAGTGTATATAAAAAATACAATTTAAAAAGGCTGACCCATTTTCCAGTGAAGGGAGCAGTGTAACACGCACACACACACACACACACACACACACACACACACACACACACACACACACACACACATGTCTGGTTTGCTGTCCTCGTGGGGACATCCCATTGACATAATGCTTTCCCTAGCCCCTTACCCTAACCCTAACCATTAAAAATGAATGCCTAACCCTGACCCTTACCCTAAACCTAACCATAACCTAATTGTAACCCTGACAGTAAAACCGCATTTTGAGTGTGAAAATTGCTTTCAACCCCGAGGGGACCTGGATTTTGGTCCCCACGGTGCAGAAAGTCCCCACCAGGATAGTAAAAGTCAGATTTTGGTCCCCACCAGGATAGTACGAACCCGTACACACATACACACACACACACACACACACACACACACACACGCATGTCTGGTTTGCTATCCTCGTGGGGACATCCCATTGACACAATGCTTTCCCTAGCCCCTTACCCTAACCCTAACCATTAAAAATGAATGCCTAACCCTAACCCTTACCCTAAACCTAACCATAACCTAATTGTAGCCCTGACAGTAAAACCGCATTTTGAGTGTGAAAATTGCTTTCAACCCCGAGGGGACCTGGATTTTGGTCCCCACGGTGCAGAAAGTCCCCACCAGGATAGTAAAAGTCAGATTTTGGTCCCCACCAGGATAGTACGAACCCGTACACACACACACACACACACACACACACACACACACACACACACAGATTGTAGTGCACTACAACAGTTTCTGCATGTTTATCAGTCTTCATTTAAGCTTGCTTGTAATTTAAGCTAAACAGACACATCATCAAGAAAGCGGAGGGGGTGAAAACATCTGAGGAAGGCTGTGTGAGATTTACATCCGCCCGTATCAGGACAGATTATAAAATTGCTTGAGATCTCATTTATTCAAACTTCTTGGATGGGTGATGACCACAGCAATATTTCACTTTTGTAACTAATCATCAGCCTCTCTGAGAGACACAGCACACTTGTTTATCTGTGTGAGTCACAACACTCCCATCCACAGGATAGGAAATAAATAAGTCAATAAGGTAAATGTTAGTATGACTTGAGATAATTTCTTCAACTCTGTGGGGATCTTTGAAGCTGTTACAGCTGCAAGCGTAATTACGCCGACTGCAACAATGACAAGGTTGCCCTCAGGGGATACGTGCTGAAGTAGCTTGAGCTGGTGCTAATTGAAGAGGAGGTAAATATGAGTGCACCATAACAGCTTCTTCTTTAAATACATAATTGAGTTGAAGGGCGCTTTACCATTATTCCCCTTACAGTTTTTATGTTGTAAATACTACGGGGTGATTTGATTTTGTAGCTGGTTTGTTTTTGCAGGAAATCTGACCTCAATCTGTCTTACAGTGACATCATCATTTAATAAACACATCTTGTTTCCTCTTTAGTGAAAATGGTTTTTCTTCGCACTAATCTTCCTGTCAAAATCTAACGGATGATCAGAGTCCGCCAGAGTAAAGTACGCCTGTAGGTTTTCTGAGCAGATCTGTGTAAATCTCGATAACTGATATGTTTGTAGTCATAAGCCTTGGTAAATAACTGAAATTCAAAACAAGGTATGTAAAAAAATAAAAGACTCTAGCTACAGCTTAGATTGTTTAAAAAAAACCCTAAATACCTCTTCCATTAAAATATTTTTGTTCACTGAAGCCATAAAAAACCCCCGTAAACAAACTGGAAAATGATGGTGACCCGTCAGCACGCTATGTTTCTGAATAACCAGTTTAGCTTAGCCAATTCCATAAGCCTGTGTGAAGGACCTCAGATAGAACTGTGTTTTGAAAAGAGGTAATCCAAGGCCTCAATACATCAATCATGTGATATGGATGTATAGATAGCACTTAAATCAAAGGATACTAAATAAAGCCGATTCTCACCTCCTTACTGGCCAGTAGGTTCTATAATGTGAAGAAGAGAAGGAGAGCTTGTTTGTCTGAAGTACATTTAAAGGCTTGTTTATCTTAAACTATACAACATGCCATAATAAACAAATAAAATAATTGTAAAATCTGTCCAAAAATAAACATTAATAGAGAGAAATGGGTGTATTACAGTTACAGTTCAAACAGTATTTTATTTCAGTTTTTCAGTACCTTTTTTTAGGGTATCTGTGAATACTGGCTTCCTGTCTGATACCAGTGTAAAATCAATAAACTGTATTCATCACTGTAACCAAGAGACTCTGGGAAACAAATCTTTGTGTGTATGGCAACATCAAGCCAAATAAAAAATAAATTAAAATATAGCAAATAAATGCACTGACCAGTATACACTTAATTATTTGAGGATAATAATAAGATAATAAATGACAGCAAATAAAAATAAATCAATAAATAAGGGATGGATGAGCAAATCGATTCTTGAGTGGTTAACTGTTGACACTTAGTCTCTAGTGGGCATTCCAGGCTCCAGTTGCCTAGGTAACCCTCTCTAATGTATTTATCACCCTGTCATTTGTACTCTCACTTTCACCTCAAGTTTAAATTGGGACCCGCCCACTTTACATTGCCAGAGGTTATTTCACCCTCCACTGGTTAAAGTTGTCAAATGTCTTTCACTTTCTATGATCTTTTTAAGCTTTTCAATATTGTTTAAAAAAACTGTCATGCTAATAAAGCACCTTTGAATTGAATTGAATTGAACATGTTTAAGTATCCTGAGGTCTATTAGTTCACTGTCGGTGTTACAGACAGTGTGTCAAAATGATATCAAACAAATCTGTAGCATGCCTGAACTGATGTGTCTTTTTTTATTGGTTACTATACATATATGCTCATACTGACATGTCTGCAACATTGTAAAATGTTCCAACGCCTATTGGTCAGTATAATAACTATTAAATCACCTAATCTGGAAGAGATTAGATAACACGTAAAACCTTTGGCTTCAAACCTCTTTAAAACTAGTAATTATTTATCCAGATGTGTTACATTTTTTTTGTGCAATCCTTTTAAGTCATATATTTTCCACACCTCCACAAAAAAAGTAATTCTATGAACAATTCATTTTAGAAACAAGAACATGAAAAGACAGCTTCATTGCTCTACAATTATCAAGAGAAATAGCATAATTTAATATCTGTAAGACGTAACTAGGAGTACAGGTTGTCAGAAAAAACCTAAGAAGTCAGCTTTATCATGACCCTAATTAGTCAGTGTCAGCAAGCTAAACCTGGTGTCCACATTCACAGTGTTTGTAAAGACAGAAGCTGAGTGTTTCGGGCCATTCAAGGACAAATGTGGTTTAGTCTGGTAATGACGTTCAGCAGATGCAATTAGTTGTACATAGTCAAAGTACTTTTTTTCAGTGCTTACCAACCCATGACAGAAGCAACTGGCTGTTGTTTATCTGCTATGACTCATACGTCTGGACTAAAGTTTGTTTTTCTTTATAGTTTTCCTCTAATTGTGAGTTCTGTTTTTCTTTGTGGACTGAAGGCGGTAAGAGACTTGATTGGGATGTCACTAGCCCACTCTCTGGTCTGCTTAGCTCTGCATTCTCAACACAATGACAGGATGCAGGCTGCAGGCAGTCTGGGCCAGGGCTTGCTGGCGTTTGGGGTACAGTGGTGACCAGTTACCCACAAATGAATATAAAGACTTTAGTCTCAAAGAGAGCCAGATGGAGAGAAAAGAGTTTATTTCGGTCCGTATTTAGATCCTGTGAATGTGCCTGTAAAAATTGAGTGGTCTGTTTATTTTTGAATGTCTTGAGAATTTTCTGATGTGAATTTTGTTGAATGAAAGGAGAAGGAGTTTTCCCTTATTGAGCGTCTTGTTGAATTATTTTTTTCCCACTGGAGTTTCTGAGAATAGCTTGACCCTTTAGTGACTGACCAGCAGGCACATTAGACATGTCAAGCCCCTTTGAGGATAAATCCTGTTGTCTGCCCCCGTCTCCTTGGAGACTCAGGGGCAGCCAGTGCAGAGGTTCTTTCAAAAAGTATAATATGAAAAAGCTTTCCTCTCGCCTAAATCTGAATTCTGGCTATTTCTCAAGTGAGAAATTTGGTCAAAGTGCATTAGCAAATTCTCTAAGGTATGCTACCTGTTCGCTCGTGGAGGCCAGTCGTTGCTCAGTGCTGTTTGCGGCCAGGGTTCAGACCCCGCAGAACCAGCTTTGTGAGTGACGCCGGGGAATTGGCGTCAACATTTTGCTTGGCGAGCTTCCAGTGTCATGAACTGGAGGGAGTGCGAGGGAAGGGAATGGAATGAGCAGGAGAAAAAAAAAGAACGGGAAATAGAGCTAATATTTTTAACTCCTGCAATGCGTCACAGAGATATATGGCCCCATCTGCTGAAAATAAAGCTGAAAGAAAGGAAACCTCAGCCAGGATCTGATGTTATTCAGGTTATGATTCCATGATGTCTGTAAGAGGTAGTAAATATCTCCTTGTCTATTTTTGTAGCTATATTTTTATTGCCTTTCTATGTATATATACAAAAAGGGCCGAGATGCTGCGCATATGTGTGTGTTTAACTGCAAAGACTGTTGATTCAGCTGGAGCCTCCTGAACGCCTGACAGCCAAGTGACATCCTCCGTCACTGGGTGCCGGTGTGCAATCATGACTCAATAAGCCCAGGAAATCAGGGGAGAGCAGGAGAGTGAAAGAAACACACATTGGGACCGAGCAGAGTGAGGAGCAGTGGAGCAGAGGTTAGCCGGCCTCAGGGGTTTGTGGGCTCCAGAGCTGAGCTTCAACTTGCATACATCATGTTCCAAGACCTCCCTGGAGAGTACAGAATGTGTGAACATGAGAAACCCTTTGGGTGTGTTGGTTCGAACCTGGGTTAATCTTCTCTCCATAGGAGCATATACACAAAGTCAAAACACTGAAGTGTGATTGGTCATAATAAGTTACTGTGTCCCAAAAATATCAACAAGGGAGTGTTAAGCATTATAAAACAAGGTTAAAAATCTTGACAAACCACAGTTATTGCACACCATAAACTTCACGCAAAAGATGGACATAGCACAGTGCCCCGCTCCTGAAATTCCGACAATCTCAAATTAAAACCTATTGAATAAAACATGAAGTAAATAATATTCTCCAATATTGTCTGTAAGCACAGTAAAGTAAGGCCTGTGACTGGGGGATTGATAAGTTGTTAGCCTATAAGCAGCCCTTACAATTTGGCCATTATATACAATTTGATTGTAATAGAACAGCTATCGTAAATCTTTGCTGTCTACACACACAGATTCACATTTTCTACTCACATTCAGAGTCAAGCTAGAACCTCATAGATCTGAAGCAGAAATTTAGAAATTCCTACACAAGTGCTGCTGAATTGGGATTTAACTGCACAAAGACTGACTTGGATTGATTGCAATGTGTTGCAAATGTGTCTTTATTAAAATTTAGACGTTAATTGTTTGGAAACCAATCTCTCTGACAGTAGTTGTTATCAGTCCGAGTCTGACCACAACTGTTTGGAGACAGTTTTCCTCCTACCAGATGACCTGTTTAGTTGTCTTCCGATTGAAAGTGGGAGTGCATGGGAAGTTGCTGTCATAATTTTACATGTGACTGAGTCGTTATTCAACTTAAAGAATTTGGATTTTGCTGATCTTGCATGTTTTTTAACCCAAACAACCCTTTAGCCTGCCACCTGATTGGCAACCTGTCCAGGGTGGATGGATGGATGGACGGATGGATGGACGGATGGATGGACGGATGGATGGATGGATGGATCAAACAACTTCCGATGCTTGGTAAATGTATTCATTGTGGGAAATAAAAACCTAGATAAACTCCTGGTAAATCTAACTTGAAGCACTAACCACATTCTGAATGGGAAATTACCTTTAAGAATGTTTAAATTCATATAGTTTACTGATCACAATATAAGCATTAATTTTGCTAACTAGCAGGTTTACAAATTAAACAGGTTTTGTGTCATTTTGTAGGTAAATTACAAGTCTAAAAATGGCATGAAATCAAACCATTACAACCTTTATGAACAGTTACTAAATTACAGTTTCACTACAGATCTCCAGCGCTGTACAGCAAAAATGACACCGCCAGGTGCATGACCTCTCGCTCTGTAAAAACTGAAGAGTTTGTTTTGCCAGAGACCTCAGTACCCATCTGCTGAAGCAGCTCCTGCATTCACTCCTTCATTATTGCCAAATGTTGTCATGTTCTCTGAAGAGGACTAATTTTCCTGTGCAGAGTTTTTTTTTTTTTAAGGTTTATGTGAGTCAGTCAGGAAGAAATATGTTTGCGTCAGACCTCCACCATTAAGGTCAATATTTTAACAAGGGCAGGGTACTGGCTCGTGACAGTTGTGCAATTAAGGTAATAAATTTTCTGCATATTCCTGCGTTACACTGATGTAGTTATTTTAACAGTAAACTTATCCATGCAGTCTGGAGATGCTGAAAGATTTATTTAACCAAAGCCATGTCTACAATTTGCTGAGTGAAGGGAATTAATTGACATGAACAATAAAAATATTTGAGGATCCCGGCTTTGTGTTATGCAGGCCATAAATGTATCACTGTAAGGGTACGCACTGTAGCTGAGACATGGGACGATATCAACTGTAGATTAAAAATGTGGAGACAGACTGGTGGAAATTTCCTAAAAAAAATCAAAAAAAATCAAAAGAGAGCATTTAAACTGATACAGTTTTTGCAGGTGGCAAAATCTTTAGCACTGTCTGTATGTTCCCAGGTTGATAAATCCCACCCATCTGGCATCTCATCTAGTCAAAATGAATAATTCACACCTGCGCACAAGTCTGTTTTTTACCTGTAGTTACTTTCTAAATACACAACATATGCTGAGTGCAGTGATCTGATTTAGCCTGGAGTACGCTCATCCACTTTGGTTGCTGTCAGTTTGGATATTTGTGTTGGGGGTTTGTGTACAGACCCACCAAGAGAAAAAACAAAGGCACCAAAAAAAAGGAGAAAAAACTGGAGGTATGAAAGCTTCCTGCTTTTCAACCGAGCCCGTACGCTCGCTCTCTGCAAAGAATATCTCGCCTTTTCTCGTGGGAGCCCTCAGATTTAATGAGCTCAGCTGTTCAAGGCTATCTGCTGTTTAAGTTCTTCTGGGAATGCTCCATGTATGTTTTTCTTTTTCTCCCGGTGATGCCAGCCGTGCCCCTCCTCCTCGTGCCCACAGGGCCGCCGCTTCCTCCCAAGTCTTTGCTGTGGCAGAGAGCTGGTGGAACATTCTGTGGGGAGGCTAAGCCACAAGAGCCAAATAAGAGGTTTTGACCAATTAGAGAGAATTTTGAGCTCAGGGTTCCGGTTTGGATGGCAAACTGAGCGGTTCACAAAAAAGTGTGAAAGCACTGAAGAAGTTGGACGCAGGTGAGGAGGAGAGGGGGAGGATGGGCTGAGGCCGCCGGCAGATCCTGACCATGAAATGCCAGTAAGAATGTGTCACTAAAAAGCCCATCTATTCTCCCTCTTGGCAAACCATCCCCTTGTTGAGAGAGGACTTAACTGGAGGGGTTTTTCTTTTTTTCGGTTAGCAGCATATGCTGTCTTGATTTCCTCCTATCCATCTGCTTTGATGCGGGTGGGAAACAGAAAAGAGATGTTTTTCGTATGAAGGCCGTGTCAAGGATGAGTGGATTTGCAATGAATTAGGGCTGGTTAAAAAATAGAAGCACTTACTGAGTGCGCGCCGTCCTGCAACGGAGATGGAAGCCGGGCCTCGATACACTTGTGCCAAAGTGCCCAGCTGTAAGCCCCTCTCAGCGCCGATGAAGAAGACGTCTCCGCAGCAGAGCCAAAGCGTGTCTTTTTAATAGAAGAGGAGGAAACGAGATAAAGAGACATCCACCGACAGGCGTGAAATATCTGCCGTGGGAGAGCTTCGGCTCTGACTCTGCGATGACCTATCTCACTACCGAGAACAAGTAGCAATTATGCTACAGAAAGGGGCATGATAGGGCAGGATATGGGAGCCCTGCTTGTTGCCCCTTGCTATTCAAAGTTTACAGCCACTGAGGTCAGGGTTCACATGCAAGACTCCCCTCAGGGCTGTTTTTAGATTCACGCCATCGCACAAAGCATCCTTGTTTGAAATTGAAATCTGAAATAGATTCTCTCTGATTCACAATGTGTTACTGCTTTTCTCTTTCCTATTCATTGTTTGTACTATAAATAGAGGACAACCTGAGAACCAGTGTGTTAAACCCAGTCAGGTTATGCAACTTATGCTAACAACAAATCCATTTTGGTGAAGATCACGTCCTCCTCCTCACCCAATTTCCCCAAGAGGGCCCAGTATTGCTATCTAATTCTCATGCCCATAATTGGATCGCACTATTCATACCTATATATTTTTTCTCTCTATGTGTGTGTGCACATGTACATATCCTGGCCTTTCCCAGCTCTGCGAAATAGACAGTACTGCCCAACAGGTCAGATTACATGTAAAGGGCAGCAGGGAAATATTTTCATTTCGCACTGCTGTGAAAAATGTCAATAGAAATAAATCTATTTTTCTAAAATGTTTTAAAAACAATTGGAAAAGCCACAGGAAGGAGTATCTTTATACCAAAGGATCAGCGTGATGTTTTGTAATATCGCTTGTCTTTTTTTTAAGGAGGGACAGAGAGGAGCTCAAAGGAGCAAGTGAATTTTATGCACCCTGCTGGTAGATTGTTTTCAATATTTTGTTATTTACATGACTTGTTTTAAGACTGGGAATGCAGTTAAAAATTACTTGTGTTTCTTTTATTTCTCTGCCCTTTCCTTCCTTTTTTTTCTCTTTTTCTGTCAGGAAATGTTCCCATGATACCTCATCCTCTCATTGGGTCCCCCGCTCACGCAGCTGGGATTATGGAGAGAGGCTAGAATACTTATAAGGCCGAGTTCAGCGCTGCACCGCAGACAGAGTCGGACCGTGTCTCTCCGCCAATGCTGCTTGTCAAAGCAACAAAATAAAAGCGGCGGTACGTTAGGCCTGTGCAGCTTTTATTTGTCTCTGACTTATTGTTGTGGATCGACAGACGGGAGCAGAGCGACCTCCATCAGCGCTAATGATGACAAATGAGCAGGCTGATGAAATTTCATGATGACCGTATTGAGATGTGAAAACAAGAGAGGAGTTTATGTGCAGAGATTTTTATGAGACTTCGGGGGAAAGAGTGATTACAAATGAATATACTCGACTTATTGTCCGCAGCCTCCCTTGAAAACAATATCATTGCGAAAGCTGTCATGTGCCCGGTTTGTAAATGAGGTGAAAATGACTGGAGCTCAAGCTCATTGCTGGCATCTGGTTTGTGGTGCTCTGCTTGTATTCTCGGGTGACGGAGAGTGAGGGAAAGCTGCGGAGGCAATAACAAATCCGCACTCTCATAAAAGGTCCTCCAAAGATTCATTCTAGACATCTCTGTTTAGGTCATTATACACGCTCCAAACTTTTACTCAAGTCCTTGCGCCGTGCCGCGGTGGTTGGTGGTCAGTGGGTCCACCCAGTCGCTGCAGAAGCGCCGACATGCCAGCTCGCACCGCAGCGTCGTCCATTCTCAAGTTTAAAAGTAGCCCTGGTTTCCCAAATCCTCTTGGCACCTTATTATAGTGAGTCTCAGTTTATTGCTGGTAAATTCATCCCAAGACCCTGTTTAACCAAGAAGGGAAACCAGATTGTTTGGTGTATAACATGTTATTAGATTTTCTACTGTTTTGTACTTCATGCTCTCTGCTTTGAATTACAATTCAACTCTGGCTCTCTTTCACTGTGTCCTTATGTCCTGTTTCCCTCCCCTCATCTCTAATCCATCACAGCAGATGTCTGCCCCTGGGTTGGTTCTGCTGGAGGTTTCTTCCTGTTTAAAGGAAGATTTTTCTTGCCACTGTTGCCAATTTCTTCCTTGTGGGGGTTGTCTGTTTGTTGGGGTTTTCTTTGTATTATTGTAGGGTCTTACCTTATAATATAAAGCACCTTGAGGTGACTGTTGTTGTGTTTTGTGCACTATATAAATAAAATAAAATAAAATGAAATTGCATCCACGTATCAGCGTAGATGTGTGCCACTCTTGTCTCTAAGTGCTGCATTTTCTTCTCCTTTGTTCTCACTCATATGATGAAGCACACTAAAAAAAATCCATGTATAAATAAACCTGACTTGATTCGACTTGACTTTTGTTGACTAAAATCCTCTGGGCTTTAAGCTGGTTAAAAGCCATGGGCTCATGTTGGTGTTAGTTGTGTCACAACAATACATGTCACAGGTGCCTAGTGCCCACTCGCATTTTCTCAGACTCCCACAAGCACATGGGAATATGGTAGGGAAAAAAAGATTGCTTGTTTATGCTGAATAGATGTGTGGACAGCTCATATTTGAGTCACAGACTCATGACCTCTTGGGATTTGAAAATGAACCTGCCACAGTTCTTTAGAACAAGTTTCTAATCAGTAAGAATGGACAGCAATATGCACTAGCTTTGCTTTTAAATGAATGGATTACGCATGCAAAAGACATCCATATTAAATACATTACACATAAAGACACATATTTGTAATAAATACAGAGGATTAGTGGGGACACAGGTTCTGTATTGTTATTTTTATGGAAGTATTCTTAAGGAATAGGATATTAGCATTAGAGAACCACGTAAAGGCACAAATTGCAGTTGTCCGCCTAATGCCTTCAAAGACCCAATTGTGTTGTTCCACTCATCCATGTTTACAGCTGAGTTGTGTTGATCTTTTTCCTTTTTTTGGCTGAACTAACATCGATCATCTCGGCACTCTGGACTGACTATAAATGAAAGCAAAAAAGAATCCTGCCCCAAAAAAGAGCTTTTTAAGCCTCATTTTTAAGTCCTGGTGACATTCAATTCAATTCAATTCAATTCAATTTTATTTATATAGCGCCAAATCACAACAAAAGTCGCCTCAAGGCAGTCCATCTGTACACGTTCATCTTCTTATCCAATTTAGGGCTGTTAGTGGGGCTGGAATCTGTCACCGCTCTTGAGGCAGGGTACACCCTGGACAGGTCTCCCAATCTGTCACCTGGCTAAGACTTTGAGCCAAACTCTTTCCAGGAAAGTTTGAGACTTTGTTTTTCATTAAGGCAAGTGTGGCTGTACAACTGATTAATAAATCTTTGTTCCACTCTTTTCAGTCAGATGCAATAGTCTGTCCCACTGCGCATTCACAAATACCAATTATTGTAGTTTTAAATTTGAACCCTTTAAAATGCTTCAAATATAATATAAATAGGTTTTGTGTGCTTGTGTGTGTCCAGAAGGTGGAGAAACTGAGTTTTGACCAAAGTAAGGAGATTTTGGTGCAGCACTTTCTTTATGACTGATTTCACTTGGTGTCAGCCAACAACCTCCATTTACCAACTGGTTCGGGACATGCATTTTTCCCTTGTGAGGTTGCTGCCCGGTTGCAAACTGGTTTCCTTGTCTGTGAGACTGAGAAATTAAACAAAACAATTCAGTAAATGAGAATGTTATAGTTTATATAACTTTTGTTTGACAGTTTGTTGGACTTGACTCAAGTGCAGACTTATGATTCCACGACTTTTCTGGGTATTGCCCTTAATGCAGGTCCCACAATTTTATTTTCTAAGTCATATAAATATTACATGACTGCTTTTCACATGCCCAAAGGGCATTCGCTTTAAATTCACCTGTATGTTTAATTCTGGGGTCATTTCAACCGTTGCTGTCTTTCTTCCAGCCAAAACACAGATGGGGCATTATGGTACTTTTTTATTACTCTTTCACACCCTTCAGATAACACCAGTATTAACGATCGCGCTATGAAACTAGAAACCACCTGTCACATTTGCTTAAAGCCAAAACAACAGCTTTTTTAACACAATATTGCATATTAACAGCACAAGTTTGAACACCTCGAGCCTTTATCCAAAAAGTCATGGACTAATAATGAGTGACTCTCATCCTGCTGTACCCTGGCCTCTTCAAGTTCAGCAGGTAAATATTTAGTGAGGACTGTGATTGCTGGCAGCCAGGGTCTATTCATCTCTGTCACAGAGTAATAATGGAGAGCTGTGAACACTAATGTGCACGAGGGAAAACACAAGAACATGCTCTGCAGACAGACATGTTTGCGTTGCTTGACCAGGACTGACTCCATCCCTTCATTGTGCACTAATAAGGCTATTTTTTTGAGTTAATGCTGCAGCACTATTTTAACAATAATGTTCAGCGGGATTTCATAATTTCAATTAAAGTTGTTTGTGCCATTCAAAAGAGGCTGTTGGTGTGAAAATATAGCCGCTGCCAGACAGGAAAACCTTTATAGAACACACTCGAGTACATGGATCTGTTTTCCATTAAGAACATACAAGTAGCTCAGTGAACAGTCATGGCTTGCATCCAAGGAAAGGTTTCCTTAGGGTCTATTAAAGATGGATCACTTCAAATGTTGATGTCAGCTACATCAAGTGACTTTTCTTTGGCTTCCCCAGAGGTCAGCTGGTGGGTAAGATTCTCCTCTGCACTTAGAGGTAAGAGGTAAATATACATCTGTGTAAACAAGTGTGACTGACAGTCTGAGGCGGTGTCATGGGAGCACAAGGGCCTCCATATGTGGATAAACAGAGAAGGGAGGGTTGTGTCTTTCTCAGTATAGCATGCTCTTATGGAGAGAAAGGGAGTCCATGTTTGCCTGTCAAAACGGAAGAATAGGAAACACGGGCTGCTTGCAGGGTCAGTGGGAGCGGCTTCAAACCCTCCTTTGTGCTCTCGGGCCTGTGCCGGAGACAATGTGGATAATGAGGGAGGTTTTTGGCCCAGGGTGCAATGCACATGGACACACAAACACACAGGGGAAGCACCTCACCCTGGCCCCGGGGAACCTAACTAGCCAGCTGTCTCAGCTTCTGTCCCCCTGGGGCCAAGCCCTCTGTACAGATTATGCCCCAGAAAGAGACGTGATTGATGTCACTGGATACATCGTGTGGGCTGTTCAAAGTCACTATTGCTTGATAAGAATAAGTGCACATTATAGGACAGATATTGGCCCACATTGTTTGCTTTCTGTCTCAAGAGGAATCAGATGACATCTTGGACGGAATAAAAAAAAAAAAAAAAACTAGAGTTCATCCAAGCTCATCAGAGTTAATCTAATTTCAAAGAAATGCCCCCCGCCTCAGTTCACACTCTCTTTTAAGTACCTCTAAATCCTAAAACATAAAGACATTTAAAGTAGTCTTTTCTGTATTTACTCATTAATCATCTTCATGAGGCCAACGATGCCTTACTGTGTCAACCTTTCCAGCTCATATTCTTAATTTATTGCCATCAGTGAAATGAACGCCAGGTTTACAAGTGTGTCCTCTGCTCGTAAAATGCCAACATCTGCAGCAAATCAAAGCAGAGCAATATGGAAACTAATGAGTTAAAAAACAAGATTCTACTTTCGTTTAGGGGGCATGTAAAATAGTAGAACATCATGTTTCCCAAGATCACAATTCAAGACATTTTTTACCCCCGAAAATGTGTGTTTCGCCTGTTCACCAGCGCTGTGGCTCATTTTCAGTTTGTGTACAGGTCACGGGAATTGGATACAAACCGGTTCCTTCGTCCCTGAGTGACTGAAGAGACTAAAACAAACAGCAGCACTTTTCATCAGGCAGTGTAAATGTTTGTGTTTGAGAAATCATGGGTCTAGAGGACCTCCGGGGACTCTCTGAGGTGGCAAAGACGAGAAAATAGTTTAATTTAGCCCATCTGTGATCCCACTCATTGATTATTATTTGGATGAGAGGATGGGCTTCTTCCCCCTGTTGCTTTCAGTAAGCGCAATCCGAAAGAAAGAGAAGCCGAAAGTCTTTTTCAGGACGTTATCTAACGGCCTCTTGTAGCAATGAGAAGTTTATGAGCCCACACCGACGCCTGTAAGGACTGGACGGGGAGGGACTTTCGGGACACTACATGCGCAACAAGTCCAAGGGCGCATAAACTGCGTGATGACAAAGAATGACAACACGGTATGCAGCGGTTCAAACAGAAGCACTTTAAATGGATCGTGAAGGGAATATTTCTTGATTTCTTCATGCTGCCGGCGCGAAAGGTAGTGTCGCCGAAAAGTTTACCCGGACTGTGAAAACGCACTTTTGGAAGTTTTCTCCAGAGCACATGACAGAAGCCGGTTTGTAAGACTGTTGTTCAGAAATGTCAGCATTTAAAACCAGCGATGTTTAACTTTATTCCTGGTTTAAAAGCAAAAAAACAGCGAAAGTATTCAGCTCATTACAGCGCAGCAGGTGACGAGCGGGGTTTGGGATCTGGACTTCGGCTCAGGAACGGAGGAAACTTTATTGTAACGGGAGGCAATGTGAAATGGTCCCTGTTCGTCACAGAAGTTGGGACGACATCACTTGAAAATAGCGGGTTTCTGTCCTTTTTTGTTTCTTCTTCTTATATTTTAAGTTATCTCAGTCCACAATGAGGGCGCTGACTTTATTGTGCGTAATAGTCCTGCTGTGCAAGTCGAGCCTGAGCAATAGAAACTGCCCGGATCTGATCATTGACAGCTGTCACTGCTCCGTTGAGAGGTCCAAGGAGTTGAGTAGGCAGCAGGTCCGAATCAAAGTTGTGTGCGACGACGTGGATCTGATGGACACCCTACAGCCCAGCTTCTTACCCAACAGGACCGTTTCGCTGTAAGTAGGAGCAGTCAAGACTTTCACGTCACTAATATAAAGCCCACACACGAGGTAGTTTGTGTTTGTGAGACAACATATAACGGATTATCAGGAAGAAAACAGTGTGGGAAAAGTACAAAGATAATTTTATTTCCTCTATTTTCCAATTCATCTACGGGGTCCCCGGGCCCAGTTAGGGCGTCTGCCTGCACGAACAAGAGCATTAAGTGTTATAAATTGATTCCACACAGTTAAACAACTTTGACATAATTTACCAGTAAGTCATTTATCGAGTTGCAGAAGAATAGTACACATCAAAGAATAATGTTACCTTGTACTGTTACCATAAATATGTTGTGAAATATGTGGTTGGCAGCCAGCCTTTCTGCAACCTTATTACATTATTACCATTACTGCCCCTGCCCACCCAGCCCCACTGCATTAAGGATGCCACTGAAAGGTCACTAAACTTACCCAAGATGCACTCTTCTAACAAAATGATTAAAAAAAAGATACACATCAGATTGGTTCCATTTCAAAATCAGAGTGCTAGCAAAGTCGCTGAGGTAATCCCCACAGTCATAGATGTGACGTATAATAAGTAAATAATAATGTATAATGTAGTGTACCTAATATTCTTCTTTATCTGCCAAACCTTGAATTAACCTTGTAGTAACTTGCAATTTAAAGAATCTCTTTGTTATCATATTCTGTTTTCCACACTGTAACTGATTTCTGTGATTAGAACAGTATTATAGGGGAGCGCCAAAAGTAAGATACTATTATAGGTTTATACGGTACGGTTAATACTGGCATCCAGCTGCCAAAAAGTTTCTGTTAAATATAGAGAAATCTGTTTACACTTCCCCGTTTAAAAAATAAAATCAGGATTTTATTATATACCGCCTTTTCAGTTTGATTTACTCTTATTGCTTATGGTTAAAGAAATGAGGCCGTTAGTTAGCACGTCATAATTAATTAAATAATAAAGAGATTTTATAACTGGAAAAACTGGTCAAAGACTGATCGATAAGTGAAATGAGATCATTGTTAACTCTGATGATCAGTCTATTATTTGGATGGATTAATTATAAAATTTAGCAGCATTTTTTTTTTTTAATTTTTGAATATAACTGTAAATGAAACTAATGAAAATGATTGCAATTCTAACCCTTTTAACTGTTTTTAATGTGTTAGTCTCACATTTCCCAAAAGATCAGCAGGTGAAGAAAGGAGAGATAATATGTACAAAGAAATGCAAGAAATGGGTTGCACATACACACATATCAATAGAACGAATAACAGTCACAAAACATCACAAAAAATGGTCCAAATGAGATGCTCTAGGTTCAATAAGTTCTGTAATTCATTCTGTTTATATGGTGCAACTCAGTCTGTCAGCGTTCTCAGAATGTTTTCTGGTGGGTTACTGGGAATTAATCCATCCTGAACTCCGCTCTGATGAATGACAGTTTTACATTACAGTCTTATGCACTGGCAGAGTATGCAGGAGGCATTTACTTCTCTTCCTGTTCCTGTACTGACGGGGGTGTTTAGTATGCTGTAATGAAGAGTGATCACTGTTTGTCTACATGCTGTCTGTAATTTCAAAAGGGAGAGAGCAGAAGCTAGTCCTTGTAAAATCCTGCTCTTATTACTAGATCACTAATTCAAAGAATAGTTTGAAAAATCTATTCCTTAGTGTGTTTCTGGACCCACTTTGAGATCTACCTTCCCCCTGTTAGTGACAGTCAGACCTCATCCATTGCTCACATCTGCATAAATCGTTCTCCCTACCCTCGGTGCTGTTTAGAGGTGCAGTTACCTTTACTGTATTGAAAGTCATTTAAACATTCATAGATTTTGCTCTTCCACACCATCTTGGAGAAATCTCTCTTAGTATTCATCTGTGTCTCTCTTGTGGATGAAATAGCACTTCAAACACTTGAGGGGTTGATAACTTTTCCCCCCACCTGCTCCCTCTCCCCTTCTCTCTCTGCAGGTGCACAGATTGACGGCAAGATTAATAGACTGCTTTATTCACGGAAACTCGAGGTCTGCCTTTGGAGTGTAAAAGCAAATACTTAATGTAAAGGCCCTTGACAAGTTACAGGCGACTACTCATTCTGAACCACAAGCATAGTTGATTAATGGTAGCACTTTGCTTATAGCAGTTTATCTGGAGTGGTGTTTGTTTCCGTGCAGGCAGAGCTGCTTTTGTTTCTTTTAAGTGGGGAATGGTTAAAAAGCTTTGTTTTATCCTCGGCGTTAGTAAAAGTGGAGGCGTTTTTAAGGTTTCGCAGGTACTAACGAGGTTTGATTTTTTTCAAAGCGGTCTACACAGAAAGATAAAGTAAAGGTTAACCTTCACAGTACACAGTAAGTAAGCATCAAACTACAGCGATGCAGATCGAAGCGTCTCCTTCTTTCTGAGTTTGCCTGAGAAATTCGAGGTAGTGTGTGAGCTGTGCTATGAGCCGACATGTACAAGTAATTCTACACCTCACCCAGCACTATTCCTTGGTGAACTCCATTCTACAGCAGAGCTCTTACCGGCCAGGAAGCAGTTTTCCTGCGTTAGGAAATGTGACCTTTGTCAGGCTAAAGTGACCTCCCCTGCGTGCTCTTTTGTTTAGATGTGCTGTACAAATAAACATATATCAGGGGAAGCATGTACATACCAACCCCCCCCCCCCCCCCCCCCCCCCCCCCACCCCATAAACTGTCAGCAAATTTCCCAAATGTCCTTCGGCATGCTCTCTTTATTTTCTCCTGATCTCACCACCTACATAGACAATGAACCCCTTGTAGAGCCATTTCCTCAATGACAACCTGAGCACAGTATGTCACGTTCAAGTGTACCGGCCCAGATCCGAGCGCCACTTCTGATTAGAGGCACAGATTGTGCTTTGTTGGTTTTCTTTTTGCGTTTCAGTATTGTATCTATAAAATGTTTATGAGGAACAAGCCCTGCAATAATGCGGCGCCCTGCGACTGCCAAAGAAAAACAACTTAACGAGCAAATGAAAGAACATTTGCATAAACGAGAGAGATGAAAATGAACTGTATGAGAGAGCGTGTCAGTAAGTCTGTGAGCCGCACAGCGCCCTCGATTAACACCTCCGCCTGTTTTCCTTATCGTCCACGGGGAGGGGTTGGAGTTGAAGAGTTTAGAGCTTGTCCTGACAGCTCTGTTGACCTTGGGACCTATCTGGTGTAATCGTTTCAGCAGTGCACAGAAGCACGGGCGCCATTTCACTGCAGAGAGTAGCGGCTGAGATCGTTGCTGACACTTGTCTTAGGCAGTGGTCCAGCAGGACCACGCCTCGCTCATCTCAGGAAGAGGAGGAATAGATTGTGGAAGAGATGCATGGATGGTTGTGGGAGGGGGAGATGGGAGATTCAGAGTAAAAAAAGCAGTTAAAGGACTTAAAGGAGTGACAGAGAGGATGCTGGGAAAGTGAGGATGTCAAGGGTTTGGTAGAAAATCACCTGAGGGCTTAGACTGATGATGAGAGTGATACTGAGGAGATGCGACCACTGCAAACAGTTGGGATGTGGAGGTGCTTGCACACTCCACACTCACAGCTTACTGTAAGTGAGCTTGTGAGTCTCTGCTCTGCTGGAATCTACATTCAAAGACATACTGCACATACAGTGCACTAGCATAATTGACAACTTTTAATAAACATTACAATGTTTGTACTGCTGCTTTTCTCTCTCTTGCTGAGTTGCTTTGTTGCAGCCTGACCCGGGTCATGTACTATTTGCATATTGTTTGAATACTCATATATTACCTGCTGAGAGTAGCTCAACATGTGGAAGCTTAAACTGGATTTCACATATTTTTCAGCTGACTGTTCTACAACCACACTTTCTCCTGTGGTCCTGTGTGTTAACATAGTACAAAACAGGTAAGTCAGGCTGCAGTTTCTACACATGTTAGAGTGATATGCATGGATCTAGAGCCCAACCAATACAGGACTTTTAAGACTGATACCAGTACCAATAATTGGTCAGTTCAATTCAATTCTGTTTCATTTAAATAGCACCAAATCACAACCTCAAGGTGCTTTATATTGTAAGGTAGATACTCTACAATAATACAGAGAAAAACCCTTACAATCAAGCTACTCCAATCACAGTGACAGTGGGAAGGAAAAACTCCCTTTTAAACTTGAAGAACCATGCGGCAGAACCACCTCAGGGAGGGGGAGCCATCTGCTGTGATCAGATGGGGGTGTTTGGAGGAAGATAAAAATGAAATATTCCAACATACGAAAAATAAACAGATTACAGCAGGTTGTTGTGTTTACATTAGATAAACAAATAGTTAGCCAATACCCAATAATATCAGATCACTAATAAACTGGTTGGGGTCTACTTCTGGAAGGAGTCACTGGCTCAAAATAAATAGTTTAAAATATTCCCCTTCTCTCCAAAGCCAAAAATGTATTAACAAAGTTGTAAAGAATGGTTTAAGGTGTCAAGGGTTGCCCTGATTCAGTATTTGACACTGGCCAACATCATTAGAATGAATATAGAGAAAAAACGTGCCGTCTGATTCATTAGCTTTAACTATCATTTAAATATATATTCCATAACACAGCATAAAAAGTTCCATAGGTAAGGATGGCAAAACAGCCAACTAAAATGTGCGACTCTTGTGTGCAAAGGGTAAATAAAAGAAGGAGCAGTATTATTTACGGTCAAGTTACTGTACAGGCTGTATTTCTTCATTCAGGGGAATAAAATTCTTGTTCCACAGTTTGAGCATGATGTTTTCTCCACGGCGAATTAAGCAAAGTGCATGTTAACAATGAGTCAGTTTGTACACTCAAGCACATTTCACAGTTGACAAAGCTGTCAGTACTGCTTGCAGCACATAGTAGTAGTAGAGACAGAATATTGCCCGTACCTTGATTTCAGTACTCACGAAAAATCTGAAATCCACACTCTGTTGCTTTATTAGAATTAGCATGTAGTTCACCCAACAGGTTGGTTTTCAACCTGTAACATAATGTTAATACTCAAAGTGTTAGTCTATGAGATGAGTGGCTTTGAAATGAAATGCATTCAAGTGTTCCTCAAAACAATGTTTCTGTCTTCTACATGTTAGAAAGTGATGAAGATGCACCCCAGCCCCAGTCTGATCCAATGTTATAGAAATAAACCAAAAAACCTTCTTCTGTTATGCAGTGACTGATTTGCAAAGCATAAAGTTTTTTGTTTTATGTTGTTTTGTTTTTTTGATTTTTTCCCCCTTATGAAAATAACTCATTAACCACAGTGGTGTTATATACTCTGAATCCTGTAAAGGATTTATTATTATGAACTTCAAGTAAATAAATTCAGAACTTAAACAATACCATGTTCAAGAAAATTGTAAGACGCTTTTTTAAATTAAATTAATATGTGCAAAATTCTGAATGTTATATTTTCAGTCAGTTTGCCAATCAAATAAAAGCCTCTTTATTGTCCTTTAAATGGTGCCACATTTGTCAGAAAAATGTGTTTGTGGGTTGAGCAGCAGAATTGAGTTTGTGGGTTACATCTATGAAAAACCAATGAAAAAGCAATGTCAGTGCCAAACAGCTTATTCTTCTACTAACTCTTGTTTTGAGCTTCTGATACCTCAACTGCAGTCAGGTTTGGTGCCTTAATAGCAGCACTGGTGAGCATGGACCCTGCTATAGCATCAGTTGGTGTCTGCTCCAAACACACCATGTTGGAGTGATCTGGATAGGTCAACTTTTGGCTGATGTTCCACAAAAGCAAGTTACAGCATTATTTTTAGTGAGCCTTTATATCATCTCCAAACTGAAGGCCAAATTATATAACAGGGGACTATAACATGCCAGATACAGGCTGCGAAGTTGGCGTCCCAAGAAGATGACGCTACAAGAAGACTGTTTCCTCACCCTGTCAGAACTTAGGAACTGTAGGCAGTCTTCTACAGATATGCAGATAAGGTTTGCAGGACAATATGGCCGACAGCTCTCTACCCAGACAATACAGAACAGAGTGCACGTAGCCAATCTGTGGTCTCAAAGGGTTGCCAAGAGGCCTGCCGCAGCTGCCCTTGACCGTCGGGCCCATTTGTGCTGGTGTCAGCACCATGCGCACTGGAACCTGAACATTTGGAGAAACATGCTCAGTGATCAGTCCAGATTCTGCCTACTGCAGTTGGATCAACACGAGGCATCTGTTTGTTAAATGAATAAATAGTTAAATTGCCAATATGTCTCGATTCTTCAGATTTCAGTCATCCAATCCAACAAAAGGCACCAGAGAAGACGGAGAACATTTGACAAGTTTTTCACAAACACAGCTCACATACTCAACGCTGTTGCTCAATCCACAAATGCGTTTCCCTTTCCAATGTGGCACCATTTAAGGGGAAATAAACAGGTTTTCATCCTTAGTGCATCATTGTCTTTCACCCACATCTGCAAACAGGGAAAAAGGCAACTTGTTACATTAAATGCTGACATTTCAGCCAAATAAATCCCTTTTTAAATATTCATCTCATATCACACAGTAAATGGTTTATTTTTTCTTCTTTCGTGTGGAGCCCAGTATTGTCCTTGTTGCTATCAGTTTCCAGAGTTAAGAGTTCAGCGATAATCCATCCATCCATTCGCTTCCGCTTCTCCTTTTCAGGGTCGCGGGGGTGCTGGAGCCTATCCCAGCTGTCATAGGGCGAGAAGCGGGGTACACCCTGGACAGGTCGCCAGTCTGTGACAGGGCTAACACATAGAGACAGACAACCATTTGCGCTCACATTCACTCACGCATTCACACCTATGGGTAATTTGGATTAATCAATTAACCTATCCCCACAAGCTGCATGTCATGGGAGGAAGCCGGAGTACCCAGAGGGATCCCACGCAGTTCAGCGATAATAAAAAAATATAATTGCAGTAGTGCATTATTTGTCTTCATGTTGTTTTTAATATCTTAATTAAAAAAACACAACTATAATAAAATGTTTGTGATTTACAGAAGTGTCAGCTGAAATTGATCTTCTTAATTGGTGCATGTTCTCACACGCTAAGCTCCTTGAAAGCCTGGTTGTTCTCCAGTTTGCCAGAGAGAAAAATGAGGGCATCTGGCTTGGGCTAAAGCCAAATCTGTAGTATCCTCCTCTGTGGACCTTCGCCACCATCATCATCCTTTCAGTTGAAAGACAGGAGGGATGTTTGTGGTGTCAAGAGGGAAGTGATCAGGATAGGGCGGTAGCTCCCTCCAAACCACTACAAGAACATGTCAGTCAAAGTGCTGGCAGGGAAACATTGGAGGAAGCGTGGCCGTAAAATAGCGGGTGGATTTTAGATTAATGCGCTTCTTTGCTGTAGATAGACAGGTTGTGATTAGCATGATCAAAGGATTGAGAAGTTTATATTGATCTGCATTGTCACTGTGAACAAATACTGGATGTCAGAGCATTTTATTTTTTAGTATTGCTATAAATATAATTCTGTATATTCTTTACCCCCCCATTATATTCACTCCAGCTCTTTTCTTCCTTGCTGTTATTCCTTGGGGGCTTTTCTCGTCTGCCGAGGTGCTGTTTGTGCTCTACCCTCCTCTGAGTTCTGAGTACTTCTGCATGAATATTTCATTGCACACATAGCCTGTCCATATACTCCTGTGCATTAACTCATTGAACAACCTTGTGAGTGCACAACACATCGGATCAAGACATTCAGAGTGTTAAATGCCTTAAATGATATGACATTCAGATCCACAGAGAGCTGGATGTTATTCTAAAGAGATGTGACCAAAATGACCCTGATAAAACATGGTGTATCTACTATCTCACGCTGTGAGGAGTCATGCCAATCTCTTGGTCTTTCTGTCTCTTTCTACTGGCTTTTCTCATTCTTATCTCCACTGATATGGAAGATTTTTAAAAAGCAAAAGGTTCATCTTTAGTGCACTCACCAGTATCAGTCATCAAAGCTTCAGAGGGTGCAATATTTTAGATCCCCAGCACTTCTATCTTTGCTATTGCCAAGAACCTCTTTCCTCATGTTATCCATGTGCTCAAGAACAACAACATGGGCATTGAGCTGCTGCGTATTTGAAACATTAACAGAATATAGAAGATGTAGCTGCAGGGCTCGTCAGGACTGCCATGTTTGTTTGTTGGAACTTATTGTAGGAATTTGTTGGTTTGTAGGCAGAACTAACATTTGCTTCCTCGCTCCCACATCCCACACCACAACTTGCTAGCTGCTATTTTAATAATTAATAAAAAGTTGATTAATGCTCATATTTGGATTAGAGTGTGGTTTGCAAGCTACATTCATAAACTGTAAAGCTCAATTCAAAGCTAATTTTACCTGCTAATTAGAGGGTAATGTCGTCACCATGCTAGAATTTCAAACTTGATATCAATACCCAGGAAAATACTCTCAATACTCTTTATTTCTTCCATCCATCCGCTTCTCCTTTTCAGGGTGGCGGGGGGTGCTGGAGCCTATCCCAGCTGTCATAGGGCGAGAGGCAGGGTACACCCTTGACAGGTCGCCGGTTGCCAGTCTGTTGCAGGGCTAACACATAGAGACAGACAACCATTTGCGCTCACATTCACACCTATGGGCAATTTAGATTAATCAATTAAACTATCCCCACAAGCTGCATGTCTTTGGACTGTGGGAGGAAGCCGGAGTACCCGGAGGGAACTCACGCAAACACAGGGAGAAAATGCAACCTCCATACAGAAAGACACTGGCCTGATGGTGGAATTGAACTCAGGACCTTCTTGCTGTGCAGCAAGAGTGCTAACCACTGTGCCAACCACTGTGCCACCGTGCTGCCTTTTTATTTCTTATTCTTCTTTCTTTTTTTTTAGCTTATGTAAATGTATTCAGTAACAGCCCTGTTCATTTCGAGTGCTTCTGGAGACCTGGCACCATATTTCATTGATGGTAAAGCAGGCTGCCACCATTTCTGCCTAGGTGCTGGTAGATTTCTTCAATTTGGGTCTTTAAGGGAAGCAAAACTCTTTTTACACTCTAATAACTGCGCCTGTTAAATTCCATTTGCTACCTAGTTCCCACATAACTGTTATGATCGTATTATTAGAATTAGCTTGCTAACCGCTGTTTTAATGACAGCTCAACAGTTGGCTAATGAGGGGTAACTGCTAGAAGTGAAACAGTAACATTCTTGCTGTTTAATACTTAGGTGTTGCTGAAATAGGGGTTTTACTGACCACACAAAATTCTTCATAAAGACCAGGATGTTGGTCTCTAAGGTGATCTGCAAAGTTTGTGGTACTCCTGTTCATGTGTTCAGCTGGTGCTGGGAAATCTATTTTGCAAATCTTGGTCATGCCATATTTTAAAATGAGAGATTAGCTACAGTCAATCAAAAGTCACTGGCCAGTTACCAAGCAGTTTCTCAGTCTGGCCCCACCCCACCTTGTCAAATGTCATAAAGGCTTGAAAACAAGAATTCAGAAACCAGTGAGTGATGTCACGGTAACTATTGTACACCCATCTGTGGTCAGCATAAGTGAAGAAAACCTAACGTTGGTCCTTAACAAAATCTAAATGGGTGTAAATGAATAAATAAATAAATAAATAAAAAAGTCACTCTCTGTACAGTTGTGTTAAAGGGGGAAACTATGGAGGCCAAAATTTTTTTGTTCCTGTTGTTAAAGTTCTTAGGGTGGGCATTTTTATCAATAGAGTCGATAAGAATTGACATGCTTTTGGAGCCAGTCTCAAGTGACCACTCAAGTGCGGTTTTTACCACTTCCATGTTGGCTTCATTTTACAGCCACAGAGGTGGCTGCTCTTTAAGGAAACTGCCAGTCTTCTTAATAAATAGCCATTACTCAATCTAGTTACCAGGAAATGCCAATGATATTGTCAAGGTTTCTTCAGAGGCTACAGATATATCACTTAGAAGCTGGCCTTCACACTGGCTGCCTGAAAATCTCTCTGACCGCAGTTGACGTGGTTCAGGTCTGATCAGTTCTGCTTTAGACAATAATGATTCAATGATCGAGAGTTCATGACCACTGGAGCAGTCGCTGTAAATCCTACCGTAGCATGGAAAAACCAAGAATGTGTCAAAACCCAGACCTACTACCAAAAAATATTAAGTAAAGACAAATACAGTGTCTGCCAAGGATACTTCTTTGTGCTGCTCTCCCTGCCTCCTTCATACGCCGCTGAGTAAATACTAAAGTTACTTAAAGGGCCATAAATTTTAGAGAGCAGTGGAGGCCAGCTTAGAAGCATGTTGTCTTTACCCCATTTTCTGACTAACTGTACAACAAGGTGATTAAAACCCTGATGTGTGCTGCTTCTGTTGCAGTGTGTGATCTCAGTGGGAATCGTATTAGCTGTTCTCTTTGTCTCACAGGAGCCTTGGCAGGCTTTTATCAGCGCTGTGTGCTAGTTTATGAGCGTATGCCTGCCTCTGTGTGTGCACGAATCAGGGAGTCACTGTGTATCCATTTGTGTGCATATGTAGGAGCCCTGTGCTTGCATATGTGTTTGTCGCTCAGCCTCTTCACATTTTTCTCCACTCAGTCAACACAAGTCACTGATGCTGTATGTCTATGTCTGTGGTGAGCCTAATAGTTAGAGACTGCTTAGGCTTCCAGTCAAGTAGCTTCAGCATTTAGCAATGCCTGTATTCACAAAAAACAAACTTTTAAAAAATGCTGATTTTCCTATCGAGCTCTACTTTAAATAATTATTAGTGATGTGGCCTTTTTCTTATCTAAATATTATTGCTGGTTAATATATAATTCAATGAATGAACTTTTGAACGTTTAGCTTTTATTATTATGAACTCAAATCTCTGATCTCCAATTGCCTTTATGGCTCAATCAGACTAAAGTTAAAGTAGAATGTCACGCTCCTTGTCAGTAGGAAAAATTGTTGAATTTTTAATTGGATTTCTGTGGTGATCAGTTGGTTGTCCTGAAGTTGAGCAGGACTGACTGAAGTCACCCTGAGACTCAAAGGTTTGCAATTACCTGACTGACTATCTACTTTATGGACACAGACTGTTTGCTAATATGTTGCAAACAGTCAATCTGAATCCGTCTGCAGTCATCAGTGCAGAGTGTAGAGCTGTTGATAAGGTAGTACACTAGAGGTGATGAAATCGGAGTTTATTGTTGTGCTGTTTCTGACAACTTAGCAAATTATGAAGTCACATAATTAAAATCAACAAGACATTCCTAAAGGTAAATTCCAAATGTAAGATATGTTATATTTTGCCCTAACAAGAAGATGAAATTTTGCTGTGCTGTTCAATAGCCAGTGTAAGTCCAAACCCAGCGAATAGGGCACTTTGCACAAAAAAGGAAAGTAAGCGAAGACTGCACTCTTCTCTCTGATTCACTCTGATCAGAATGAAGAGCATCTAAGGCATCTGAAAAACTATATAGTTGCATGCAATAGATAATAATAAAGATTATGATAAGAGCTTACTTATTTGGAATTCTCCAACTGAAGAACTCAACTAAACAGAACTTTCTCTTTTGTGAAAGATAAAGACAAGATAAGCTTCATTTTATTGCTTCATATTTAAGTCAAATCACAAGAATAACACAGAATAACACCTTACTTTATAAAATTCTGTAAACACAAGTAAACAAATCTGACTAACTGATCTGCAACGGTAGAACAATTGTGACTTCAAATTCAGTAATGTGAAGGAAGGATTGTGTCTCAGTCAGATGACCTTCACCATCATTCAGAGGCCATGTGAACATCTGTTGGTAGCTCCTAAAGCAATTTTCCATCCAAGGTCAATGTTAGTAGATGTGAAATATGTTATTTTGGTTAGCCCTGTCTAGTAACTTGATCTTCTAAAAAAACACTGGGTTTGGCTGTTTGAAGAGAAGTGGCTTGAATCCTCGAGGCCAGCAGATCTAAATGTTTGCCATAGTTTAGATTGTGATCTTTACTCCCTTTGCTCCTCATGATCGGTGTGTTGGATTACTTCCGTGGGAGCTATTTTCGTTTCTATTCCTCCATAATGATATAGCTGAACGTCTTTGCTCCAGCCAGACTGGTTTCTAGAGCACTGACTTTGTTCGGCCTCACAGAAATATCCCAGCTGTGGTGTGGAAGGAGATCTTTCAAGAGTTCCTGTTTAAAGGAAGAATTAATATATATCTCTTGGGCCACCCCTCCTTTCTTTATATTTGGCTAGGAAAATGGGAAATAGGTGCAGCTATTTATTGAAACATGTCCAGACATTAGGCAGCTTTCTTGTCATTTCTTGAAGTAGTTCTCCGGGCTCCTTGAAGGACATTCAAAGCTCTTCTTTAGATGCTGGCTGTCTTTTTTCTGTTCTCTATCAGAATGATCCTAAACTACCTCAGTTATGTGATTGATTAGTGTTCTACTTTGTGTTTTTCTGTCAGGTTTGCGTTTACAGAGGCAGTGTGTTTAAAATAAATAGTAATAGTAATAAAAAAAAAATCCAGAATGTTTTCATTTATTACATGGTAGATTAGACTATAATTTTCTGTGTTTATAGTCGCATCACTTTTGACATTTTGACAAGATACCCAACACCATTGGAATGAAGTGCAGTTCTAAACAATGACAGAGCCTTCAATTTGTTTTACAGATGACTGTAGGCAAGCACTGTCGTACCTCTCTGCTGACGTCCTCCATACATACTGGTGACAGTCATCGGTTTTGCCTTTTACCCCTGTTTCCAGTTCTTAATAATGGCTCTTTGGCAGCCATCCTTCCACTGAGACTATTTCTAATAAGGCTTAGAAACAGTAGATGGATCAACTAAAGGTCCAGACACGTCTCTCAGGTCCCGTGTCAGGTCTTTCCTAGATTGCTTTTTACTTCTCAATGACATGACTTTCAGATACTGTTCTTAAGCTGTACATAGTTTTTCAGATATGTCACTTTTTATCCTCAACTTGTTCATGTTCCTCAAATTTTTTAAGAGCTCATTGCACACCATGCTTAGACATGTTTTCAGCTAATAGCTCTTTGGGAATCACCTTGTTGGGAAAAGACAAAACAACACACAACAAAAACAATTTTATGCCTGTTAAACTGTGTTAATGGGAACAAATGATATGTTTTTGCAACAGGCTGCTAATAAGTGCCCAAAGAAACATTTGAAAACTGATTTCCTGTCTGATATGTGTAGACACAACACTTGCTTATCTGTTGAATCAGATGTCTTTTTATTCTTGAATTATTCACAGGTTATGTCCAAAAACTTAAAAAGACCTTCCGAAAGTCTTGAGAACTATTACTCAGGACCACTTAAAAAAAAAAAAAATGGGGGGGCTGAAGACTTTCGTACAGTACTCAGTTCTCATATTTCTCATCAAAACCTTGGAATTTTAATTTGAAAAATGACTCCAGTGTGTATCAGTTATCAAAATACTGTCGCACAAATTTACTATCAATTAACTAATCAACTGTTTAACCTTCTGCAGTGCTTCAATCTTCCAATTTTACGCTTGCAAACTCAACATTCACACAAATGAATGCCCTATGCCATGTGGGAATTTTGTGAAAATGCAGCATTTACTAGATAAACTATACACATCTGGCTGTGGTTGGCGCTGGAACACAGTAAGCAATGACATAGACCATTTGCTGCAGCCCACAGAGACAATACTGAATCACTTCTCCTCGCTGAAAGCAGCTTATCCACAGAGAACATAATTGATAATGTAAATACAGAGTTGGATGGCTCCTCCACAAGTTTGTCATGGCCTGTTTACATAATGTTCAATTCTGTTTTTCCTGTGATTTCCTGGACGTTGCGCAGAGGCCTGAGATAGGCATGCAGGGGTCGGCAAGCAGGCACATCCACACAAATCCGCACACACATACATGCAGCATAACACAGCACAGGACACGCTTGAGTTTGCACAAACAGTGGCTGCCTGTCCCTGAGTGGGACGTCCGTCCGCAGAGGGAGGTGTAGGAACAGAATGGGAGACACTGGAGAAAACACAGCGACAGCAGTGAGCGTCTCAGCTCGACCACCTTTACCCTGCCACATTGTTCATATGTGGCTTTAGAAAAGAAGCGCAGCAGTTTTGCCACAATTTATAGTGCTAGCATTTAGAAAAAGCTCAGGAAATACCAGAATCAACTCCACCTGGCTCTTCAAACTGTTTGAGCTCTTTGGTTATCTTTCAGTAATTCTCTGTGTGAAATATTGTGATATTGACCTGCTCGGTTTTCCAAGGAGTTTCTCACCATGTCCGGCTGCTTCCATGCTGGCTTGTATCTGCTGCAATTTTCTGCATGCAGAGAGCTTTTTGTCAAGATGAATTCAAACTGACACAAACGCAGCAGGATACTGATGTCTGGATCAACAACAATAGAAATCCATACAAACTCTTGCTTACTCACATTTGGTGGTCTATAAATCTTGTCCAATCTGACTCAGCTTAAAGGATCAAATTTACAAATTTACTGCACCAATGAAATACTCTCTTTTGGTATTAAAGTGCACAGGGTGCCGGTATTTTTGTGACTGGGCTTGTTGTGCAGGTCTTTGTAGGAGTTTCAGTTTTAGAGTGGAAAATCAGAAAGGTCTGATAAAGCAATTCATTGCAAATTGCACTAAATTTAATGCATTTAACTTTAGATCATGTGTTATTTTGCACCGGGTGTGGCTGTGATAGTTGCCCCTAGGAATGCTGATATACTCAAAATGAGTGAGAACAAATTTGTATATAGTGGATAGCTCAAAGTTACACTGTAAAAAAAAACTAACGTAATTTTCTGTGAGCACATTATCCGTTTTTTAACAGTTTCTGTAAGTGGTAGTTGTAATTGTGAACTGTAATTGTTATTTGTAACATTCAATTATGGTTTAAAAATTAATCGAGAAAATTCCTTCATTTGAAAATGGCACATCATAAAATCTTCACCTTTCGTGATTTTTTTTCATGCACGTATTACCATATTGAAATGACTGTCAAAATGCAAAAATGAATGGGACTCATACACTTCTAGACTGATCTCTGATGTCTAATGGGTTTTATAAAAAAGTCTTCCTAAAATGAGAGAATTGCTTGCATTATTGCACATAACACAGTAACAGCAAGTTCATCGACGCACAGATGGGTAAGTATTTGATGGCAGATTATGTTTTGTGTTATTCTACACATCCTACAGATCAGCTGTTGCAGATTTCAGGTTTACACTATGGGATAGTTTGTAACAGCCCTTTTTCTACACAAATCCTGTGCTCCTCTGATTTATCCAGAACATAAGCAGCCCTCAGCAATTTCTAACAGAGAAGTTTGCATTAAAAAAAGACACGAAATTACCATTAAGTTGGCTCTCAGTTATCTAAATTGCCATTGCTGTTATTGGAGACTGTTTTATTTTGATTACTAGACTGCTTGTCCATTATCCAGTCTGCTTGTTTTTGATTTGTGAATTTAGGTTTTTAGTAAATTAGCCCATTGTTAGTTGAGCTGAGCACCCACAGAACTTTTCCCCCCTTCAACCTATGAGTTAATTTGGCCCTACACTTTCTAATTGACTGATTTTGCCAAGCCCACATAAATTGCAAGCCTTTGAATTTCACCATGTCCCAAAACAGTAGACACAGGGCTCACTTGATGTAAAAAAAAACATTTTTGTTAAAATAAAATAGCACAAAATAAAAGTGAGCTAAACAGGACGTTTTTGGCATGGGTAACATTTAAATTACGTTTTTACTGATAATTGAGGAATTAGTTCAGGTGGGATTTCAGTGCAGACAGATATTTGACAGCTGATTGGCAAATCTCATATAGGGCATGTTATTTACATTGCTGAGCAAGGTTAGCAACCCACCTCCATTCCAGCTCCTCCTCCTCTGCCATGTCTGACACAATCAGTGTCTTTTCTGTCATGTTAATGCTGCTCTGTTCTGTACCACCGACAAGGTGTGCTCTTCCTCCCACAAGCAGTGGCACATAGCAGATGGAAAAAAGTGGTACTGGCACAAATGTCATATATAACTACGGTTAACCATCTCTACAAAACATGCCCATGCTCCTCCTTATTCCATACCGACGCTGATCATCAGCTGGTGACAGTATGACTTTATGCGGGTGACGAGCAGCTTTGGCCTCAGTCTTCTAACACTAAATTCAGTGGACTGTCAAACGACAGTCGTTCGTACAGCAGATAAAATAGATTTTCACTTGTTGGCTGGAAATGAGAAGCCTACTGTTTACTTCCATGTGAAATCAGCTGTCATATCACTGTTTAAAGAATTACTGCAAATTTCAAATGATAAATGTGCCTGTGGTATCAGTGTGTAAAGTGCTTTGTGCAACAATGGAACGCTTGACAGCCATAGCAGCAATAACTGGATGGAGGGGCTTAGTGAAAAGTCTATTATCTCACCCGATTATTTCTATCTTTTTTGTGCATTCTTTGTCTCTTGTATTGGCTCTGCGGATTTTGTCCTGCCTGATCTTCCCACTAGTTCTCTGTCAAAAACAAAAAAAAAGTCATTTTGGAAGTAATTGAGATACGATCTCCTTGGAAGTTTGCTTTTGGGGGAGGTCCAAATATAAATACAAGCTTAGATGTTGACACAAATTTGCTGACACGAGTTTGCGTCCATCCTGGCCTTTTGCTGAGAGGGGACTTCCTGTCATCAATTTAGCTTTTCCTGCCAAGACAACTGTGAGCAGAAAGAGGTGCTTTCCCCAAATATCACCCAGAAGCAAACTTGTTCAATTAAATGAGACAATTCTCCAGTGCAAGTGCAAAAAATGGCAAGTGCATTTTTTTTTTTGAGTAAGCAAATATCATTTTTTAACCTTTCTGTCAAAAACAGAGAGAACTCTTTATAGAATTGTTTATTCTCATGACCAAAAAGACCAAATATTTATTTCCTGTTGTGAATTCATGCCTAGTTTGCATGTCTCTTTGTGTCTTCACAAGAACATTTTCATTGTGCACACTCTGCACCCTGAGCAGTTTGGCCAGCGATTTGCCCGTTCAGCACAATGCATTGTGGGATCCCGCTGCTTAATCCTGGGGTTAAAAATGAGCATGTAGCCATAACGAGAGCACCGTCGTCACAGAAGAAATCAACACCACATTCTAATTGGCCCTCTCTCCTTAAACCTGGGTGATCATTCCCACAGCCCATTGTGTTAAAAGAAGATGGGAAGGTAGTGGTGGAAGGTTATAAAAGGATCTGACCTTGTGCAAATCTGCCACTGTCTATCCGTCTGAGTGTGTGTGGGTAAGTGAGTGAAGTGGCCATTGGCTGACAAGAAGATGCACAACATGCAAAGGAGAGCTCAAGGCAGCAGATCACATGGGTATGTACGTATTCACAGAATCACAGAGCGAGAGAGAGCAGCCCTGCAGCAGATGATTTAAGAGCTGGCTGGAGAAATCAATATTTTAGCAGATATAAAACCTTGAATCTCCATTGGACTTGTATTTAAAATTATGTGAATCTGGGCTGCAGAATAAGCGCTGCGTATATCATCATCCCCTTGACTCTTGCACCATAGCCTACAGCTATATAAAGTTGCATCCATGTGTCTGTAAGGGCAGAGAAAATACCTTTTTTTTACCCCAACAGTCCCTATAAATACTATTACCTTTAATTACTCTAATTAAATGTGAATGAGAAAATTATGTGTATTAATTTCAATAAATTTATTACGTTTATTGAAATTTTTACTTTACTTTTTCGTTTTTATTTTTTTGTTGCTTGACACTAATTAGCAGGTGTTTGCATTCATATAATGTGTAACGCAATTAATGCATTCATATTGTTCATGGAAGCTTGGTTAGCAAGTTTGCTAGCATTAGCTAATACTAAGGAACCCACCAATCTGTTGAAAAAAAAAAGCCTCTTTAGCCACTAAACAAACTCACAAGACGACACAAAATACTAACGCAGAAGCAAAACTAATGGATGATCACGTGGTGGCTACCTTCATCTTTTTAATACAGGCTATGTAATTGTTACATAATAAACAGTGTCTCTCCTTTGAGCTCTGTTTGGGCTTTCATTTTTGCATCACTGCTGTTTTTTGTGGTGAGGTTAAAAGATATAAAGTAAAGGAGAAAGTCAACAACCTCTGTGATCTGAAACTACAGAATAAAATCACTATTCTCTGTTGGTTTTTAACTACAAGCAATCCTCTTCACATAGACAGTGAGTAGTGTAGTGAGTAGTAGTTTCTCATTTATAAAAGCTTTAATCTCCTTTGACTGTGTCTGTGTGGTTGCATATGATTGATTGGCACCAGGCTTCTGAACTGAGAAGCAAACCCTAGGTGTGGCGTGGCGGTGCAGTAGTTAGCGCTGTCTCACACTGCCAGGGAAGTGTTTGAACCCATTGTCCAGCCTGGGCCCTTTTGTGTGGAGTTTACATGTTCTCCCTGCCTGTCACCTCATGACCTCATGGGACAGTCTCCAACCCTGAATTGTCTAAATAGAAGAATAAAGGGATAATTGGTGCATTGTAACATGCATCATGTATTACCACCATCTCGCTGTTTTAAGGAAATCTGAGGAAATCTGTATAATGAAAAAAACTCAAAAAGTCTTTATTTGCCAAAACATATTGTGCTCATGGAAGTCCGGCTTGAGAGAGAGATTTATTTCAGAGTGGAGCCCTGAACTACCTGTTCTTGTCTGTTGTATCGTTGTATTTCCAGCAGTAACTGGCTCAGAGGTGACTTTGTGTGGTCATGTTATTCTCGACAAACATAGCAAAAGTAATTACTGCAGCGGGCTTCGAGGAGACTCGGGCCCTTATCTGAAATGCCTCTCGCACCCGCAGCAGGCGCCCAAGCTTTACGTGGTCTAATAAGTCACTCTGGGTTTTGTTTTTTCTACAGTAAAAAAACCCCACCTGATTACCTTGATATGCCCCATGTGTGTTTATTTGTTTTAGCTGTGCTCATTTCTGCGGATAGATAACAGAGGTTTAACAGAAATACCGCAAGTGTAGCGTGCGTTAAATTGGATTTGCCTGCGTTTTCGCGACACGATAAGGTTGTCTGCGTGTGTTTGTGCTTTCAAGTACTCTCCGAGAAGTCCTGTCCAGGCGCTATTTTTCTATTTCCCCCAAACACATGCATCACTCAGAGAAACATAGTTTCTCATTTTACATTCAGCCAGACATAATTCATCCCCAAAAAAAGGGGAAAAAAAGAGGAAAAGTAGTGATGGCTGTCATAGAAATAATCAAAACGGAGGCACTGCGTCTCTTCTGAATATTAATTCATCACTTAAAGATCCCTGCAGTGCATTTCATTGATTTGTTTGCTGTTGTGGTGTGAGCAATGGATGACTGAATTGTGCTGACCTGGCGTTTCCTTAAGCTTTTCTATTAGGCCGATATTTTGACATGAAGGAGTGCAGGAGGGGGCGTGTGGGGGGTGGTGGATGGCTTGGATCATTACACATCTTAACCACAAATGGCCATAAACAAGTCCAAAACGTGGCTTGGATGAGTAATTTACAGCTGCAATCTCATCAGACATAAATCCTTATCTCTTGCCAACATATTGACAGGCAGAGGATAAACAATTTATCAGCCATTTGAATAAGTAATCTCCCCCAGCTCTGTTTTTGTGATATTTACAAATGCGCCTCCCCTTACTTGCTCTGCATGCTCACCTCGACTTTCTCTCTCTCTCTCATATCTTTTGCCCCTAAACAGAAACCTGAGTAACAACAAGATCTCTCTGCTGAGGAACGGCTCCTTCTATGGCTTGGCTGCCCTGGAAAAGCTGTGAGTACTTAAATCAAGCACTCTTTAATGTTTTGTCCTCCCCAGAGTCCTAATAGCTGTCATCGCAGCAGCAGTATTGCACTGTAGCTGGGAAAAGGCAAACAGGGGACATGGTGGGAATTAGGAGATCCTTGTCAGGTTTTACCCTGCAGGAGGCTTGCCAGTGTGGTTTTTTTTTTTCTTTTACCTTCCAGCCCTTGCGCTTAACCACAATTGCCACAGTAAATGTCCTAAAAGCGATAATATATAGCATCATATTAGGGACTAATGCAGTGTGAGATCAGGGTGCTCTGACAGTGTGACTGACTGTGGCGGGCCCGTGTCGATGACTCTCGCACCATATGCAATCTCCCAGAGGGCTGTATTCATACAGCCTGATGATGAGCTCCATGATAGCTCTTCCTGTGTCCCCCCCTGAAGTCAGCTATTGATTGCTTTCACCTCCGTGCAGCCCAGTGATAGCTGCTTTTCTACCTGATGGTGACACAGACACTGGCTGATGAGGAAATCAGAAAGGGGCTGAAATCACACAGAGCGGATGGCTTGATAACTTGCTCTGTTCAGTCAGTCATTCCCAGAGGTATGTGCATGTGAAAGCACACATATTAAGCTCACCACTCACACCAAAACACACACACACACGAGTGTGCAAACTACATCAGTGACTGCTGTGAATATTATTACAGTCAGTTTTGGCCCCCGTCTCCCCTGACTGCTGACTGACAGTTAAATTTAGATTAGAATAATGGCAGCGGTATAATTCTGCCTCTCTTTCACTTCTTTTTGGGTGGCTGTGTCGCCTGGTGACCTACAGGATGGTGTCACCTGTCTCTCCGGGCCTTATTAGTGCCATTAAATTGTCTGACTCTCTCTCCAGTTCCATTGGAGTGATGGAGATGATGATTGCGAGGCTTTTAAGGACATTCAGCCAAAGGTCTGTCGCGCCTGACCTTTTGGAGCAGCAGTTTGCGTGGCCTATCCCTTCCTTCACCTCACTCCCTTGGTTCAGTCTTTCCATTCTTCCTGCCACATGCAGCATTTGGCAGAGATACGCCTGTTGCTGGAAGCTGATGCCAAACCAGGTAGCCTCAGTGAGTTGAAAGTGGCGGCCAGCTGTTCCCTCGTCTGGCACAGCCGACTGACTGCCTTCCTGTACGGCTGGCTGACTGAATGGATCTGAGGGTTGTGGAGAATTGGCAGCTGATTGACAAGCTTAATAAGGCATGTGTATATGTTTGCACCACTCCTGCTGCAGCTGCGCTCTCAATGTTCTTCAACAAACAGACCGTTTGGGGCAGGAATGGAAACTTGGATCCCACTGCAAGTTTTTTTTTTTTTTTTAAATGAAACAGAAACTGATTTGCACATCTTTTCTTATTTAACGATGGCTCTAGATATGCAGATAATTTTAGTTTCATTCATTTTTATTCTGAGGCAATCTGTTTCCTTTCTAATTCAGTTTAGGCACAGACATAATAAGACAGACAAAATACTCTGTGAATGACGAACTGAAATCCAGCAAACATAGAAGGTGGAAGTTGGTAGAAGTTTTTAGTAGATTTGACGGTTTATTCTTTATATGCAGTTGTTATGTCCTGTGGACCACTGAAATAAAAATAAGTGCTTCAAAATAACCCCCTGCACTGCATGCCGGTCTTTGCTTTGGTGTTGGTTCAATAAACAATAACTGTCAACAATAACTGTCACTTTTTCATCACTTTTTAACCTCTCTGCCATAAAAGACTGAGGGGGTATTATCATCACTCCACCAGGCGGGTGGGTGGCGTGGACACCCAAGTTTGTGAATGTGAGAACTCAAGAACGAGGAGATGTGGGATTTTGAAATTCGTTCCATAGGTGCATCTACTAAAAGTCTGAGATGAGTTTGAATCTCAGTGACGTTGACTTCAAGGTTAACGTCAAGGTGAGAGTCCAAGTTTTCTGAAGATCTTGTGAACACCATAAATCGAGAAAGATGTCATGTATGATTTTCAAAGTGATACCACAGGTGTATCTACTAGGAGGCTGAGGGTAGCCTGGCAGCGTCCAGTAGTTTTTAAAATCGTGATTACATGAAACATTTCGCAGATTTTCATTTTAGTGTGTGTGTGTGTTTGTGATATACTCTGCGTGCAAATATATGGTACCAGATATATTATTGGCACAATATACTAAGCACACAATTTAATAATTTATTGATGGAAGATCTATATACTGGTAAATTTACCAGAATACTGACTTATTAGATTATTTATTAGTTGTCAAATCTAAACAATATAAATTAGTAAAATGAAGAATATATTAAATAATATGTATACTGCAAAATTAATGATAAATTCATATAGAAGATTTAATACATGACGGGTTGTTCATAAAGTCCCTTATAATATGATGCTTATCCAAACATTGTGTTCTTATCCCCACAATGTTGCTGCCTGCTCTGCTGCAGTATTTTCTAAATTTTAAATGCTTTTATAGTGGCTTATTTCGATAACTTGATCGATAATCAGCGGCCATTCAGCTGCACCAAAAAGTTAATGTATTTGCACTGACGGTTAAAATGCATAACAAACACAAAAACACACTCAATTGAACTATCAAATGTATAACTATATATGATTTGGGGATTTTGTATAAGATATTTGTATAAGTCATATGTATGTTAGCATTCACATTACCCTAGACCAGGGGTGTCCAACTTCAGGCCTCAAGGGCCGGTGTCCTGCATATTTTAGAGATCCCTGGCTCAACACACCTGAATCAAATGATTAGTTCATTACCAGGCCTCTGGAGAACTTCAAGACATGTTGAGGAGGTAATTTAGCCATTTAAATCACCTCTGTTGGATCATGGACTGGGAAAAAAGTGGACCACATCAGTCCAGCTCTGAGGTCTTTACACTGGCTGCCTGTCAGTCAGAGGATAGACTTTAAAGTTCTGATGCTGGTCTATAAAGCTCTGAATGGTTTAGGACCAAAATACATCAGTGACCTCCTGACCCAGTATGAACCTTCCAGATCCCTCAGGTCATCTGGATCCGTTTTTTTATCAGTTCCCAGAGTCAGAACCAGACACGGAGAAGCTGCATTCAGCTTTTATGCTCCATATATCTGGAACAAACTCCCAGAAAGCCTCAGATCAGCTGAAACACTCAGTTTATTTAAATCCAGGTTGAAGACTCACCTATTCTCAGTTGCTTTTGAATAAACCACCAAATCCACACTTTTAAGCTTAAATTTCAAAACTTACATTTTAACTACTGACTTTATCTACTGTTCTGATTTTATCTACTGTTCTGATTTTATCTACTGTTTTGATTTTTGATTTTAAATACTGTTTCGTTTGTTTGTTTGTTTGTTTGTTTGCTTGTCTTAATCAATTTTAAATCATGCTTTTTATTTGTTTTTGCTTTTAATGTCTCTGTAAAGCACTTTGAATCACCTTGTTGTTGAATTGTGCTATATAAATAAACTTGCCTTGCCTTGCCTTGCCATGGACACATCTAAAACCTGCAGGACACCGGCCCTTGAGGCCTGGAGTTGGACACCCCTGCCCTAGGCAGTGTTTATGCAAAATTACATCAAGATTGGTCCACTCATCTAGGAGTAGCTAGAGAACATGCAAACATATATTGTATTATTTTCAGAATCTTAGTTTAGTGCACTTGCTCTTTTGGACAAGCAGAGCAGAAAAGAAGAGCGTGAAAACTCGATGCACTCATATTTTTAGGTTTAGGCATCAGTTGAATGTTAATCAAATGTAGCACTTTTCATGAAAATCACTACAGTGGTTTTACAGTGGCGCTTGGGGAAAAGTTAGGTGCTCTGGAGACAAGGTCTGAGGAAACATTTTAATAGTAATTTCACTCTGAACCAAATGAGCATTAACTTTTTCATCCGAGGTCATGGGGGAGCATTATTAGGCTTCCCAGTCCAATTCCATGATGAGAGTATACTGTTTTCCTTGTAACTTACTAATCCTAGCTAGGGGCTGGACTCATATATATCATCATCATTGTTATCATCGTTGATGAATGATGGAATTTATATAGCACACTAAGCGACTTTATTAATCCCCCATAGAAGTCTCTTTTGATGTGATTTGCTTGCCCCTGTAGGCCAGATAGAGTCCTTTTAATGGAGGGTTCCTGTATTGTGGGTGATGGCCTGAATCCCCCCCCATATGGACACCAGCCCACTGCCGTCAGCCAAGCTGGGTCCCACAGGAGCAAAGCAGAAACAAAGCCCATCACTGTTCTCTGGTCAGGACACTAAATCTAGCTTTTGCCACTTCATCATGTGTTTCCACCGCAGAAGGCCTCGCTGTGCGAAGGGTCTGTCTGAAAGAGACGAGGCCGGCATATCCTTCTCATACTGATTACACTCATGAGCAAATGTTTTTATAGAAAGATTGCACTTAATTTGGAACTATTGCGGACATTATAATATTCTATTTACATTCTTTATGTAACATCTAGAGTCCAATGTAACAATCCAACAACAACTACAGAAAATAAATGATTCTTTAATGATAAGGTCGAGATTCTTCGAGCACACTTCTGTTGGCTTCAAGCATGTTGTTGATTATAGGTGTCAGAGAGAGGAGTGGGTATTTTTGAGATCATGACAGTGGCTATGACAGCAGATTTATCCTTCGCAGACTGTCCAAATGTTTTCTTTACTGAAAGCAGAGGATCTTTTTTTTTTTTCGTCTATTTGACCAAACATTATTTGTCTAGCCCTGAGGTGTTTAGAGGCAGGCCGTCAGACTGAGCGGACCACGGCTCAGGCCGGAGACAGTATCAGAATTCAGAGTAGCATCTGCAATTGCTCATCCTGAAAAGTGGATGTCAGAGGTGTGAGGCAGCGTCCTTTAAAAAGTTTTGCGAGTCCTGTTGTTCGTACTGACAAAGTGACGTTTATTCAGTCTTCCCTGTGAACGCCTCTCCTTGGGAGGTGATTGATGATGGAGTGGCAGGTCGCTGAAGGACACATCGCCCCATCCGGTTGTGCATAAGAATGTGCGGCCGGGTAAAGTCCAGGGCTCCGAGTGAGGAGTGCAGGTCGGGAAATGCTCGATGATTATGCTATCATAAACCAGACTGACCCTGAGGTTTTCCTGCAAGGGTTAAAGGTTAAAAGAAGGGACAGCTGAAAAAATGAGAGCAGTATTAGAATTCTTACAGTCCACATGCAGTTTAAAGGGAAAAAAGCCTAAGATTACATGTGTTAGTGTAAAAGAAAAAGAAAGAAAATCAAATATTCAAATGAACCTTTCCATTACTGATTGACAATTGAATAAGTTCATTTTGTTTTCTCATTAAGAACACTTAATAGATGGAGTGAAGCCATCTGATTAAAGACTCAGAACACATTTCTAGGTAGTGCCACAGCTACTTGTTCAATCTATTTCAATTTGTTAACCATTTATCTGTAATTATTACCAACTTAACTCATAATTGTATTTATCCTCCTTAGGTATGCGCTCTAGTTTTCATGTAAGACAACACTGCAGGTGAACTTGGGCTTGCTAGTGCAATGTTAGCTTGCTTGACATTTTCCAGATTTCCCCGTATCACACAAAAGCATTGCTATAACCCCCTCAACCCCCTTTGTTTACCTAAGAGAAGACGTGGAGTATGATCAAGCCTTAAATGGATCAAAGCGCACGCTTGAAATATGAATGCTTTTATTGTTATTTTAAAGGAGATCATTGCTGGGTCGCAGCTGAGGTAAAACATGTGAGGAGCATGGGTGTGACCGACTCACTGACCAAGTTTGGAGAAACAGAGGGGGAGACAGAAGAACAATCCGTCTCCCGCTCTGTTTTGGTAATCACAAATAACCATCTCCCACAATTAAAACAAGCAGCAGATGAGGAGCGTTGACTTTCAGCACAGATTGGTTATAATATTCAGGTGTAACGTGGGAGTGTTGGGAGTTGTTGTTTGCTTTGTTGTGCTATGCTATTTAAAAAACCAGCAAGCAAGAGGGCATCAAAAGCGTCTCTTAAAAGAACTTCACACTCTCTTTGACCTTTTGTTTTGTTCTAATAGAAATCTCTCACACTGATGAGAGGGGTAGTTCCAAAATTGGATACCGACACTGAGCTGTTAACAAAGAAATTTTCTTCACATTTCTGGGATCCTTAGAAGCATTTCCCCCAGTCTGCTGTAAAACCGCCTTTGATGCTTTTGTGCAACTCTTTTAATTTTAAATGTTGCTTGACTAAAGGTTATTTTTTTGCAAATGTGACTGCTTTTACTGCTTCTTTTCTTCTAGGTCAGAAGTGAAACCTGAAAAAATCCCGACAAATATTTCATTTGCACTGCCGATTGACCCGCTAGGAAGGAACCTGCACTCCATCAGTGCTTGAGAAATATTAAGTCGTGGCTTTTAAACCACCAATGTTTAAACTTTTCCACCCAAAAACAAATATATTTGCAGTTCATACAGATTATTTTTAGATTTACATGGGTCTACAGTTACTGTTTGAATAATTCGAATAAGAAGGTTGAATAATTAATTTGTGCCCACAGGTGCTGTGGTGCCTACTGTATGTAATATTTTATAATGCAAACACACACAGGGAAGTCCACCGTTTTAAACTCTGGCAACGGTAGCTAGAAGCCTGTCACAATGCATACACATTCACTCTGTTTAATTGGACTGAACTGTCTGACTGTCTGCCTTTTTCCCCTTCTCAGTAAGCTTTCAACACGCATTTATTTACAATTCAATAGGTGGTTATCTGTCTCAGTGAGTGTTTGTTATAATTCAGTGGATGTGACCAGGCCTTCCCTCAAAGCACCTGCAAACTCACCCATGAATATTTAACATGTGAATAAATGGTTTTAATAAACACCATCCACATTACAATCAGGTCTGGTGCCAATATACTGTAGGTTACATTTAGTCAAGTTAATGACAGAGTCAGTTAGAGTTTTCATGGGGACAGCCTTTCATCCAGGTTTAGGTTTAGGGAAGGCTGGAGCCTAGTCTAGTTGAGATAAGGGGAAAGGCAGGGTACATATTGACACAGTTCAGTACCCACAATTATTGCAATTTTTGTTATTTTGCAACATGCAAAGTTTTGCGATTGAATGGGGTCGGTTACATAAATAGTTGAAAATCACACATCTGTTGTTGTCTTCATACACCGAAATTCACAGAAATATAACTATTAATGTTATGCAGAAATAGTTATATTTCTGTATAACTATTACATGTGCGTTCAGCAATCTTCATGTTCTTTGAGTTGAGTCCTCTCGAACTGGACTCACTGACAAAGACTGATGGCAACATGTTGGCGACCTTACACAATCTGTCTAACAGCCAATTAAACAAAAGTTTGCTCAGGTAACTTTATCTCAGGATGATGTTGCATGAGAGGAGCCCTCTTGTTCATAGTATTTCTAAAGTATTTTCATTCTATAAAATGTTGATATTTGGTGTCCCTGCATTGATACAATATCACCACACAACTTGTCGTAACACTCAGACTGGACTCATTTGAAGCTAGATTTTGCTATCTTCTCCTCTCAGATTACAACATCAGAAAAAAATAAGCGTAATCCACAAAATTGTCATCGAAATTTAGATCACAAATTTGTTATTTTTTTAAACACACGCTTGAGTGTGTGATTTGATCTGAGGTGGATTTTTTTTACACAGCCATATAAGGGAGGAGAGGGTGACTATGAAGGCGGGATGTAGAAAGAAAAGGTAAAAGAAACAGTATAATTCTTTTTATCTGATATTTTTTAATTTGTTGAATACAAAGGGTAAGTGGCTACAATCCTCTGGAAACCACAAATTTGGTTTTTATGTGGCAATTCATCCAACAGTTGCTAAGATATGTTCAAGTCCATAGATCCATTTTCTTAACTGCATATTAAACTCAAGGTCATAGGGATGCTTAAGCATAACCCAGCTGTCATAGGACAGGAGGCAGGTACATCTCCACAGGTTTACCACAGAGAGACAGACAATCATTCACATCTACAATTTAGAGTCACTAATTGACCAAACATCTGTGGACTTTTAAAGGAAGCCAGAATGCCTGAAAAACCCATCCAGGCACAGGGAGGAGATGAAAACACAGAAACGCCCCAGAACCTTCTTGCAGTAAGGCAAGAGTACTAACCACTGCTCCACCAATACAAAACCAGTTGGAATCACCTTAATAAGAAATCAGTTTTAGTTTATTACTGATCTAAGAGAAATAATACCAACTGAATATCTAGTCTTTTATACACTCTCAGTTCTCAGAATTCTTTCTTAGTTAAGGAAACTCCTCTTTTGTTATCTGTCAGCCTCTATCATCACTTTGTTTACCTACTCTCACAGTGGGGAGTTTTCTACAGTTATGGTTCAGTCACACTAGGATAAAAATAGGACAGCAACCTCCTTGAGACTTAAATAAAAAACACTGGTTGCAGAGAGAATGCACTGAATTTTTTCAGACTGGGTGACTTTCTGCCAGCAGCTGCAGCAAACAACTGATCGCCGAGATGATGAACGTGTAACACACTTAACTTCTGCATGACCACTTTCAATTGCAAGACAGTTACACAAGTCACCTGGTGGGATGCAACCGGTCTCCAAATATTTGCAGTCCCACAGACTGAACGCAGTCACTATCAGACAGATCAGACAGTCTGCACTGACGAGCGCAATTCGTCTGCGACACATCACTGTGCAAGACAGAACTCGAATGGTTCCGGTTTTACTGCTATATTAAACTGAGGTTTCTGGACACCTATGTGACTTTGCAGTTAAACTGCCAACCTGCAGCTACTGCATCACTGTTTGTGGAGGAATTTCAGTTCCAGATCTATGAGGATCTGGCTGGACTCTGAATGTAAGTAATTTCTGTGTATGTATACACACTAGATTTGCTTCATATGGCAACATTTATTCATAAACAGGTTGCATGTAATTGTTAACGTGGCCCCATTCAGTCACAAACAGATAGCAGACTGACTCTTATTGCCGTTTTATTGCTTGGCACACTTATTCACTCACACTAACTTGACACACAAAGCAACCATTTCAAAGGCAACAAACTTGTAAGTTAATTATACATGGTATCAATAATTTTGGTCGTATTGCAGTCCCCAACCACTTTCCCCTAGTGTGACGGTAGCGTTACTCTGGTCGTTCCACTGGCCACCATTGTAGCTACATGGGGAGAGTGATTAACAAAACTGGGATGCTCTTTCTGTTTTGGTTGAGCAATGAGGCCTTTATTTTCCTGCAAGATTTTGTAGCTGATGGCAGACTGATTTGAATCATGAAAATGAGTTTTAGTAGGAACCAGTCAAAATGCAGGCGTTCTCATTATCCTAAGACCACTGGACTGTACAGCTGAGACTTCTATTACTAAGTAAAGATAAGTGAAAAAAAAATCTGCTTGAAAGCTTGGGAATCACTAAAATAAAGTGTGCACAGCATTTTGAAATCCTTTGAACAGTTGTTTATTTATTTATTTAATTTTTTGGAATAAAGTCGATGAAGAGGTTATAGAGTTATCCAAGTTGGTGCACTGTTAGTTAAACCATTAAACCATTTTTAACTCTACCCCATCTAGTCTTGCCTGCAGCATTATGTGTGGGAGTGCAGTATCTTTGTATCGTCACTATTCTGAATATTAGTCTTCTGTTCTCTAAAACCAAGATGGCCTTGCATTCACAAATGCTGAGACAATACCGCGCCACTGAGAAATACGATGCAAGTTCAGTTAATGAAAGCACGTTGTGGTCTCATTTCATTAACTGTGCACAAAATTGAATACGTCATGCAGCATCACTTTCCATTTGGACAAGTGCCCGAGTAGCCATAGGAGGCTGCAGTTTTATTTGCTTATGTACTTCAAGTAGAATTTGACTTTCAGTGAAACTGATGGCGCTCTGATAATTCAATCAACACTGAGATTTATTTATCGGGACTACGCATGATTAAATATGGCTTGCTTTTAAAGAGAAGGCAGTATTGTGTCTGGAGCATGTGTGTGGTGTGTTCTGCGTGTGGAGATTTATCACAGCGACTGAATGCCTGTGCACGCTTCTTTATTAGTGTAACAGTGCGGTGCGGTAATCATTTGGATTCGTGGAGGAATCCACCCATTAGTGTCACATTGCAAACAGGCTGCTCTCCTCGGGATCACGCGCGTCAGGAGAACCTGAGCTGCCTAAGATATACAGTCCAGTTTAAATTAATTGGGAAGCACTTCAGTAGCTTTTCAAACGTTAACCACAAATGGTGGAGTTTAAACTTAGGGTCGCTACTGCTACTCAAACAGGCAGGACCGGGGGAGTAGAAAATGGTTATTGTTTAAACACTCGTCTCATTTGAGCTACTCCAGCTGTATCTACAGCGGATATGTGGGGCAAGTCTCCCAAAGGTAGTTATCATTTGTTTGTGTGTGTGTGCGTGTGTGTGTGTGTGTGTGTGTGTGTGTGTGTGTGCGTCATAAATACTCAATAGTGGCCAGAGCTTTTGTTTACCTCAGCTAAAGAGAGAAGTGGGCTTTTATTTGAGTCGGGCTATTATCAGACTCACCACTTATATTCGATTTCCCCTTAAATATACTCTATAAGTATATTTAATGTGCTGAAGCTAGGGTACTCCTTTCTTTTCCCATTTTCTCCACTTTGCTGTTATATGCTGCCACTGTGTCCTGTTACTTTAGATTCAGAGCTTAGAGCTTGAGGTGACATAATCTCTTTTCTTCCTTAGAAAGCATTTGCTGTAAAACTGCAACTGTTTACGCAGGAAGTGTGGAGCTTTTTTTTGTCAGTATACACTAATATGTAGATTAAACCAGTGTGAGATATTTTCTTTTCTACATTACAGCCATAATGTAGATTTTACTGAGTTTACAATATAAGTTATTATAGTTGTATTAGCTGTATTTTGTGTGGTTTGTCATTATGCTTGTACACATCTTCTTTGTTTGCCCATTTGAACAGGTCTCTGCTGCTGGTCACTTGCCTCACAGCTAGTTTTACAGAATTATGGAAGTTAATGGAGGTTTCCTAACTGGTGAGTTGCAGGCCAAAGTTGCCTCACTGTGAGTGGATCTTGGATGGGTTACAAACATATGGCTTGACTTTGTCAAAAAAAAGAAAAACAGGTCTGAGTGTTGGTTCTTGCTGTGTGCTGGAGTGGTTTTTCCACTATCAGAGACAGAAAAGAAACAAGTTCACCTCCTAATCTAAGTCACAAATGACATGGAATATTTGGCACAGATGAGACAAAGACAAAGAACATTTCTTTTCAATCAGATTTAAAAAAAATAAAAATAAAAATATTACCACTCTTAGGTACAGTTATTTTAGAAAATTGTTTGAATCCTGCAGGGAGATCCTAAGTTGGACTGACCTGAATATTACATGCAGAGCTTATAATTCCTCCATAAAACTCTGGAGCTGTATACAAGTCCATATTTTTCCCTACATGTTGTTACGGGTTCGAAATTGAGGACGAGAGTAAAACAATGATGGTCCAGAAGAGGTCGGTCAAACAATTGATTTTAATGAATGCACGCAGCGTGGAGAGGTGCAAACTGCAAAACAGTTGTACATCTCTGCCCAAAATACACTCCAGATTGCTTTTATCCCATCAGGGTATTGTAACGCCCCCTCTTGCGTTTACAGTCACATAATTTGCATGTACAGAACATTCATGTATTTTAAGAGATAACTGCAGACACAGAAGTTCCCCATCCATCCAAATATGGTAATGATCTCAGGCCTTTGAGGTCCCCGTGGACTGGACATCCTTTCGTCACCTGTAACTAAGCAAACTCAACTACCACAAGAAGCTGAATACATTCAGGCCTTTGCTCAGCTACTATTTTACTGTAACCATATACTCAGGCTCTGAGTTATGATATATATATTTAACTCAATCATTTTAAAGTAATTATAACCGCACCTGTAATAAACATGTTAATATTTGATTATGATAACCCCTATAATATAACTTATGCGAGCAGCTTCAATAAACACTTTGATGAAATGATAATTAATGTAATGTTAAGGATGATGGTTATATACAGTTCAGCAGTGACCTAATTTCTTTAAATATTACAATTCCCTCTCTTGATGTCTCTCCAGAGACATCACCACACCATTTCCTTGGGTCACTCCTCGACCCACTCTGTCACCTCTACATCCATTAATGGCATCATGGGCCCCGAAACCACCATTCCCAGGTCCACTGCCTTCGCTCTGACCCTCTCTAGCCGTCCTCTGACTCAGCAAATCAGACAACCACCTCATGTCCTCTAGGTGGTCCAGTAAGAAAACACCAGCTCCCACTTGAAAACACTTCATGCTTAAGTGGTCTCTGCTCCTTTTCTGGGTCCCTCTCTAGTGGAAATCTTCTCCTGTAAGGGATAAAAAACAAACAGCCTCTCTCTGCTACACCTCACTAACCTACTTTGTTCATCTAATGTTCCTTTAATTATTCAAAGTTGGTTGACAATATCATGTTCTGGGCTCTATCCATTATATTAACTTTACTTAATCTCAATACTCTTTATGTGTGTGAGCAACGCTTTTAGTTCTATTAAAAACACCCCGGGTAAAATATACACCAGCCCTATGTCAGCCTAAATGTCCGCTAGAAAACACACTTCAAAATTTTCTATCATCATTTACTCCTCTTTTTGCTTCAAGCATATACATAACATGCAAAAGTTACTGTTAATACCAGTTAGACAAGTTTCTATTATCTACAACATTTTGTTTCACCCGGCTCAGCAGTTGCTAAGCAGAAACAAAGCAATATGTGGTCCACCTTTACCCTACAAAATAAATCCATTTCATGTTTGTGTCTGTAAGCATGTTTTGCATTCATTCATTACACTCCACGCCATTCCTGCAAGTTAGGAGCTGTAAATTTAAAAGCTACATACAGTCCAGGCCTTCGGCCTGGCCTATATTTAAATCATGTGTGTTTGTAAGCGTGCATGCAATTAACCTGCTATGTTCTCATCTTCCCTCAACATGTATCACCTGGACACTCTCACCCGTGAAGCTTAAAACCCTTTGGACGGAACATCAACTCTAAACAAGCACAGTTATGCTTTGTGTATGAAATAAACTCAACCTGTAAATAGAGACATCACTGTTATCACAAACATATTCAATATTATTAAAATTATACTGTACAACCTGTTATTAATGCAGTCATCATAAGGCACATTATATCATAGCAATAAAAGAATCTCTAAATCCCCAATCCCAACAGGTCCTGCTTTTAAATCTTCCCTGACTCTCCCTTCAAGTTCTGCTGTCTTAGTACAATAATTAGGTCCTCCTAATCCCATTAAATCTGCCATATTGATTTCTTCATGAGTAAGTGTCAGATTTCGAGCATCTAAAACTTTACTCAGTCTCTGTTGTGCTAATGATGTCATAGTGAACGCCTGCAAGTTCACATAAGCCACCACACTATGTGTAATCAGAACTTTTAGTGAGTGTTCTCTCCCTACATGTGCTGTTTCCTATATTATTTTGGCAACCCCTGCTGCATGCTGTGCACATTTGGGGTGCCTTGCTTCTGTTGGGCTCAACCTTATGTTAACCTACATAAGTACCTGTCTTAAGAGCGACCTCTGCACAGCTCAGACGCCAGTTGCAAGAGCTCTCTAACATTAGAATCATCAGCTGTGACTTATATAGTGTTATTTCGGTACTTTATACTTCACACAGTTTTGAACGTTGTTTATATGGGGAGTTCCTCTTTTTGTGTCTATATTTATTAATATGCCTTGTGCACTAAAACTTCCTGTTTTTCAGTCTGGCTGAGCACTTGTTTGTGAGTAAAAGGTGGCCTTGCTCTACAAGCCAGCCTTCATTATTAAAGTACATAAAACAAGATAATGGGCAGGTTCATATTAAAAATATAGCTTTTGTTCCTAACACCAGTCCCCGTTTTTTCATTTCTCCCCTGAGAAATGAACTAATTCCTAGTTTATAACATTTAAGTTTACTTCAATACATTCCCATTTAATTTTATTTATATAGCGCCAAATCACAACAAAAATTGCCTCAAGGTGCTTCATATATACAGAGAAAAACCCACCAATCTTGTGACCCCCTATTGAGCAAGCACTTTGGCAACAGTGTGAAGGAAAAACTCCCTTTTAACAGGAAGAAACCTCCAGCAGAACCATGCTCAGGTACGGGCAGCCATCTGCTGCGACCGCTTGGCGTCAGCTAACAGAGACTTTTGAAGAGAAATACTTAATATTTAATAATCCACATTTCACTATTTTATTCTTTGGTTCAAATTTTTATTCTGTATTGTTCTTTATTTGTTATTATTTATGTTTAGATTGTTTATTGCTAGTCTTGGTTTGTTGTTGTCTGTTTGGGAGCTGACATGGTCTCTATGGATAAGCGTCTTTTGGTGGGGTAGCATCAGGAGAGAAGCTCCAGAGAGGCATCTTTCATGTTAAACACTAAAATATAACATAAGAGATCTCCTCAACGTGTTCTATATTTTTAATGTTTCCTTATTATTTTGTCATAAAATAAATCAACCAAATAACTTAAACTGTGTGACAGCACCTTGCGTTTACGCCGGGCTGTGAACTGCCCTGAAGCTACACCCCCTTTTACCCCATTTAATTTCTCAATCTTACTTTAAAGTATTCCTGACCTTCTCCTTCTCTCATCTGATCATCTCAAGTACGTCCTGTACCAAATTTGCTTCCTCTTTTCAAGTCCCACATTTAATTACAAGCTAACACATTTGCCCTATATGGCTATTCCGACATGTTTCCTGTCAACTTAACAGAGTTATTCTCAAAACTCAGAGCTGAAGTTCCCCTTTCCTAAGTCTGTATATTCTACAAGAGAGCAAGTCGGTAAACAAGTTTATCATCACAAAGGTTATTAGGTAAAGGTCACGTAGACATTTGCTTAGTAACCCTAAAAGAGCACATTTCATGTAGCTAATCGCATATATTAAGACCCCCCTTTTTGTGACACATCTCATGTGTTACAAACTCAAAATCCTTCACTCAGGTTAGGGAATTAAAAGAAAAGTTAATCATATCATATTAGGTATAGTTGCTCCGGGCCTTCAAACCTGTGTTTAAGGAATGAAATCAAATTAATCATCATGTCAAAATCCCTTCTTGGCTCCATCCACAGCCTGCATCCTTGAAACGTCCTATAAACAAAAGCCTATATGTTAACTAGAACATCACCTTTTATACTCACTTTCTCCACTTATGATCCAACCTGTGTTATAAAACAAAACTTAAAACATAACAATTATCAGTCCTGTGTCCAACCTTAGTCCAGTCTTTTGTCAGTGTCCAGTCGGTCCAACCTATGGTCTGCCCGATCCGTCCATTCACCCACACATTCACCCACACGCATTAACATCGGGTGTTGGTAAACTTCCACACAAATAATTACATTTCCCACTTACAGCAAACTCAGTTTATTTATATGATCATTTATTTTCTTTGTACTCGTTTCTTAAGAAGATAGCTCTTTATACTTTTAGACTGGATTGGCTCGCTGCAATCCTCTTAGACAGGGACCCACAATCTGACCCATTGTAATTCGGAAAAGGTCACCTTACTTTTTGTTTTCCTGAGACTATTGTCGGCGCCGTTATTCATTGTTTTCTTTTGCAGGCCTGCTTAGAACAAAAATGAGAAAAAAGAGAGCTGAGTATTAGCTCATCAAAGTACAAAACAAAATCACCTGACAGGTTTTTTCTTTATAAGTGCACTGTTACAAAACCCCTTAAACATGTCCATGTTTATTAAAACTCCCTCTTTAAAAATAAAACAACAACCTCAAAAATCTTCAACAATCTTAAATTTCACCCATAGAACACACCCAAAACGTAAAAAGCTACACCGTTTCGTACACAATATCCCCCTTGAAGCACTTGACCAAACTCACATTCAACCAAACATATAAGCACGTTCTCACAATATGTCAACACTAATTTATAAACCTCTTAATCAAATTTTCACCTCTCAACTGTCTACTTTGCTTCCTTTCCTCAAGGCCTTAATCACACACACACAGCAAGCTCCTCTGTCATCACTCACATTAGCTCTCCAACTAATTTTCATACTCAGTCACAAGATAAATGCATGTTTAAACCTTATCACATTATTCAATTATTTTCATTTTCTTTCTATACTAATCACTTGTTTTTACCAATCAGTGCAACAGCGCTCCTAAGTCACCCTTTTAAAACTGCTTTAATACTTTTCTTGTGTTTTTTCCATCTTTTTAAATCTTTCCATCAATTTTATTAACCATTCACACCATTCTCTCACTCATACAAGCAGCAAGCAGATCTTCATTGCATATGCTTATGTTCTTAGCCAGGTTTATTCAATGTCTCTATGCATTAAACTTCATGAGCTTATTTTTTTAGAGTTAATGCATTTTGTGTTTGTGTGTGTTATTTATGCATCTATGGCTTCGCAGTCTTTCAAACTCCTTCCCAATTCTCCAGTTAAGCAGTCAGTTTTTTCTTACCCCGAATTACTAACCCTCTATTTTAATTTCCCACCTTAAATAAGCACTCCTAATCTTCAGCCAGGAGCTAGGGCCTGTTTTCCAGGTTCATGGACACATGATTTTGTGAACAATTCAACCAGAGACTTGCCTTAACATATCCATTGGCGTTAACCTACAATTTTCTTCCAACTGCTGGATCTGGAGAGTTGGTCCGGGTCTGCTTTGCTCCTAAAAATAACAAACTAAAACATTTGCATTATTATCACGGGTGCCTAAACGACCCACTAAACCACCCATTTCTCTTTTTCTAGTCAAAAATACCAATTATGTCATGTATGTAAGCGTGTTCTTCCTTGCGTTATGTTGTCATGTAAATGCAGTGTAAGCTGTTTTCTTCATTGCATGCCAGGTGATCATCTTAATTAAGTGTAAGCAGTTTCTTCATTGCATGAGTGTAAGCTGCTTCTTCATTGCATCCTTATGTATTCATTGCATTTTCATGTATTCATATTTAATTTATGCATCTTTTCACTGAGCTCTACATTCAAGCTATCTCACTTCTGATTCGTTTCGAAAATAATCTCACATGTAACAGTTTGTATATGTGTGTTTTCTATTCATTAATATAATTGTCAGTTATTTTGATTATCTTTACCTTTTGTATTGTTTACCTCTTTGTTGTGATGTGGTGGACATCCCTAAACCTCAAGAGTCCAGCGTTCAACTTCAACCCAATCATATCCTATATGCTCGCAGTCAAACTTGTCCTGGTTCACCTGACCTTGGTCCCTCTCTTCCCACTGTCCTGTTCGGCCTTCAAAGCAAACACAGTCTGTTTCTTCTCTGTCTTGATCTTTCCGTCGTCTTCTTTTACGTTAAGTTCCAGTCTGGCAAAATACCACATTCAGTTCCTTCGCCTCAGTGCCCCCCAGTCATTTGACACTGTTCTTGACCAGCCTCCAGTTCCCCCTGCATATTTTATCATGGGGTTTCCTCCATTCTGCTTCTGGAGTCGTCAGTCAATCTTATTTTCATATGCTGTCTTGCTCTTCTCCAGCCATCTTTCAGTCTTCTCTTTCAAGCATGGCAAACATGAAACTCAGTGCCCAATGCTTTTCCACAGTTCTTTATCCCACTGTTCAACTGCCCAGCCTGTAATTCACAGTACATGTTGCATACATGCTGCTGCTGGCGTCGTCGGTGTTAATAGTTCGGTTCCTTTTGTCTGCTGTTGATCCACGATGTTCTGTCGGTCTTCATCAGGAGATTAGCTGGCCTTTGAGCTTCTTCTCAGAGTCAAGGACAAAGTGCCAGGTGAAGCTATAATTTGAAGCCAAAGAGTGGCCTGTTTTTCCCAATTGTGTTAATCTATGCTTTTGCTGCTGTGCTCAAGGGTTCCAGGTTTAGAGACGTTCACCTGTATTAACACACTAAAGCATATAATTAGTATCATAATCATTATTTATCTTAAAACCTCCCTTTTGCTTCATCTGCCCAGAGTTAACTCTCTCTCTCGACTCTGGGTGCACACTTGTCACCGTGAGCTTCCCTTTTATGGGCATGCATTTCCTGTCCCAGACACACACACGGTTTCCTGTTCCTACAGCTTCTGCAGAGACTTCTTTTAATTTCACAGTCTACAAATAATCAGTAATTCTACTAAATCTTTATTTAAAAGCAATATGCCTCCATTTCACTCACACACATTTTAATAGCGCTCTTTCACTCATGAGGACAACTAACATTATCCACACACATCACCATTCTTTAGGTCAGTTTTGCAGCATCAGTCACACAATCATTTCTTGAGTGGGTGTACTAAGTGCATATACTTATGTGTTTTCAATCAGCGTCAGTGGGATTTAGATTTCTATCCTGCCTACAGTATAATTCCAGGGCCCGAAATATAACAATACTACTCCATGCAAAATCTAATAATGCTTCTTCTGATCGCCTTATTACTGAAGTTACTAAAAAGCCGTAATGAGTATCTGAAACCACAGCGTGACATCGACAGGTTACATCATAAACATCTCCTGTCCATGTATATTCAACTACACACGAACCGTTATCAAACATTTGTACGTACGCAAATCAATACCAAACTTCATGCACAAACACCATGTCAGTTCAAGTCGTCAGTAAAACAGGAGTCCTATCAATTTCAACAATTATTACGTATTTCGCAGATGTATAAAACAATAATCTTACTTCCAACTTACGTTTTTCATGTACTTAACCTCATAATCAACAACAATAATGCAAATTTAATATGCACAAACACTTTTCTTGCCTTAAAACACACACGTAAGTCACCCAGAACCCAGTCCCGGCAGTCAGTCGTTAGTCACTCATTAGTAAACAGGAAACGTCACTCTAAATAAGTCACAGGCATCTCATTTACATACACACAGACACACACTCTCAAAATAACCGGCTTGCTGCAGTACCCGTGGCAGACAGAGCCTATATACAAACATAGAAATTATAACAACCAATTATAACACCGAGACGTCTTATAAAATATACAAATATGTACAAGGCCTCAAAGCGAACAACCTACCGAATTTAGAAAAATTTAACTTTAACGGTCCAACCGATGAACTCCCTGAGTTTTTTGTAATCAATTAAAACCAGTCTCGGCCCCGGGCCGTGGTCAAATAACTAATAATCTAAGATAATTTAAAAGCGGCAACCAACTATACTTCCCCGAAGTTATAATTGTAACGTTACACGCCCGAAACCCGGTTTCTATCGACCAAAAAAGTGCAAAATACCGTCCCGGACGGCAAAGTGGTCCAACCACTAGTTATTCAGGAGTGCCCCAGGCTCCACAGTGACCAACTGACTATCCCTCAAAAGAGGACAAGATCTAAGCGTCCTTGACCTTGGCAAGCGTTACCTCTGAGCAATGCACTTCTTAGAACTCCCAGAGTTCCGTTCTACAGAAATTTAATTACTTTTGAAGACACCCTATGAAACCACCAAACCTACTATACTGATGTCCAAGCCCAGCTTTATAATCAATTAAGACTGTATTACCATATACAGATTTCAAATGACCTATATCCTAAATTCAGTAGTCCAACTACTGTAACTTTTCCTGTTTCCGTTACTTTTTACTTATTCATATTCAGTAGTCCAACTACTTTAACTTGTCCTTTACCTATTTCCGTTACTTTTACCTATTCCTATTTAGTAGTCCAACTACTTAAATCCTTGTAGCAGTCCAACTGCTTTTCCTTTAATCAGTACTGTCACTTAACCTTACATTATCATTACTTCAACTTCAATTCTCATGAGATTTTCACCAAAATCAAAACAGACCTTTACCAGTAATTTTCAGTGAGTAGACTTTCAATTTTGTAATCGTCAATCTGGCACAGTTTGGAAATAATTCAACAGGTAGTGCCTTACCTTTAGATAAGCCGGCTTATGTCAACTCACTTCGACCACTGACTCGCGTCTGCCTGTTTGAGCACCTTGGACCCTCTCAGTCTCAATCTCCAACTTTCTCCCTCTCTCAACCCTTGGCCAATGCACCAAATGTTACGGGTTCGAAATTGAGGACGAGAGTAAAACAATGATGGTCCAGAAGAGGTCGGTCAAACAATTGATTTTAATGAATGCACGCAGCGTGGAGAGGTGCAAACTGCAAAACAGTTGTACATCTCTGCCCAAAATACACTCCAGATTGCTTTTATCCCATCAGGGTATTGTAACGCCCCCTCTTGCGTTTACAGTCACATAATTTGCATGTACAGAACATTCATGTATTTTAAGAGATAACTGCAGACACAGAAGTTCCCCATCCATCCAAATATGGTAATGATCTCAGGCCTTTGAGGTCCCCGTGGACTGGACATCCTTTCGTCACCTGTAACTAAGCAAACTCAACTACCACAAGAAGCTGAATACATTCAGGCCTTTGCTCAGCTACTATTTTACTGTAACCATATACTCAGGCTCTGAGTTATGATATATATATTTAACTCAATCATTTTAAAGTAATTATAACCGCACCTGTAATAAACATGTTAATATTTGATTATGATAACCCCTATAATATAACTTATGCGAGCAGCTTCAATAAACACTTTGATGAAATGATAATTAATGTAATGTTAAGGATGATGGTTATATACAGTTCAGCAGTGACCTAATTTCTTTAAATATTACAATTTAAAGTCTAGTAAACATTGTATCGGACTAAATATTAGATCTAAAAGGTACAAATAAGTTTTATTAGATTTTAAGATACAATGAAAAGAAACTACTTGTGTTCAGCCCAGTACTAAAGAAAATGAGGTAATACATTAATTTAACAGATAAATCATTTCCTTATTTATTCAAGTTGACTGGAAAACAGATAATATACTCTGACAGGGTGCAGCGGTTCATCAAGACTTCAGGGTAGAACTGGCCTACCTTGAGTCCAGAGCTTTCAGGAACTGAAAGCATTTGGCACATCATGAAATGAGAACTATGACAAAGAACACCCTGGACTGCTGAGAAGCTTTAATCCTATATTAGGCAACCGTCGGGCAGTATTTGTCTTCCAAAAGTCGAGTGGCTGCTCTCATTAAATCTCAGATGTTAATGGAGTGTTGTTAAAAGAAGAGGGGATGCTACACCGTGGTAAACATGTTGCTGCTATCAAACTGAAGACGAGCTAATAGTTCTTTTTTTAAATGGCTGTTTTTCTCAGTTTAAAGATTTGAGATGTTTTCCGTGTTCTTCTTTGAATGAAATATGTGTTTATGATATTTTCAAATAACTGCATTCTCTTTTTAATTTACATTTTACACAGTGTCCCGACTTTTTCAGCATTGGTTATGTATTTTGAAGGTGAAAGCTCTACATTTGTGGTTTGCTTTGCAAAACCATGGCCAGGCAGTCACTGATGGGTCACTACACCTGCATGACTGGAGCTTTAGCAATTTCATAGTGACAGCCACCAATTTCTAGCAACCACTTGCATCCGGTTGTGGAATACTCATTTTTCCGTAGTGGCCAGTAGTTGCCAGGCGATCTTTAACCAGTTCTCTGGGCCTATGTGACTGAGCCTTGGTGAGAAACAAATGCTTTATTTTGGTGATAAATCTGGGGTACCTTCACTCAGTGTGTGTTGATTTTTTCCCCTCCAACTCCTAAACCCCTAAGCCCTAAACAGGATAAGCAGCTAAGAGAATAGATGGATGGAAAATAACCTTGAATGAAACTTAAGCTCTTCGATGTGTCGACTTTACTATAATGACTGAGAGCGAATGTAAATCAAGCCGCTGGGAACCAGTGATGTAAGTGACAGTAAACTCAGCAGGGGTCTCAAAGCTTGTAGCAGGGAAATTACCTTGGCAAAATTAGGAATGCTAAAAACAGGGCAGAAGACATTATTGCATTTTTTTTAGGGTCCTTAACCAACAACTACAAATCCTTCAAGCTTTACACTATGATGAATGAGGACATTATGTCAGGCTGTTAATCACAGAAAAGGATGCAAAACTCAATTTCAAATAACTTCCTCTGATTGTTCTGACTTTTGGCATCCATTCTGTTGCATTATGTAGCAGACTCCACCCGTCCTGAGCCAGTTAATGACACAGAATCATAATTTATAACATTTATTTGCAGATATTTGTTGGCTCAGGCCTGATGACCTTAAAAGGTTTTGCCCGTATTGTCATCTGTGGCTTTAAACGTGACCGTATACAGGAAACCACTAATACAAACAGGGCCACAGCTGGCATGGTCTGTGAAACCAGGACTACAACATCATAACAGGACAATTATTCTCTTAATATCCAGAGGAAGTTCAGACACATGAGTACCCACTGTAGGAAATGTGTAATTACAAATCAGCCAATTGGTTGTTTTCTGTACTTTATTCAACTCAAATCACAGCAACAGTGATTTGCCTCAAGGTGCTTTAGATTATAAGATAAAGACCCTGCAATAGTAGAAGGAAAACCCCCAAAATCAAATGAACTCCAGTGAACAAGCACTTGGCAACAGTGGAAAGGAAAAACTCCCAGTTGGGCGTGAGGGGAAGAAAACAGGACAAAAGAAACATTGTGAAAGAGAGCCAGAGATGAATAATGACTAATAATTAAATGGAGAGTCATGGATAAAGACAAAGAGAGTGAAAAGAGGTGAGTGAAGAAGAAATACTCAGTGCATCATGGGAAGCCCCAAGCAGCCTAAGGGAAGGTTCAGGGTCACCTGATCCAGCCCTATCTATAAGCTATATCATAAAGGCATAAACACTGAAGGCTCTGCCTCTAATTCTTTTAATTTAAATTAAAAGAATTAAAATTTAAATGCAATTCTTTTTTACTTTTAAAATTTATGACACTGGTTCTCAAATTCGGGTCCAAGACAGGAGTCAGCAAAATAATTTTCTCTCGATCATAAAAATGTGTTATATCCTGACTAAAATGAATATCTAAGTAGTGACCATTTATGTCAGTCATCCATGTCTGTCATCCATCATCCACTTGTACTTCAACACAGAATACACATTATAAAAAAAGAAATAAAAAAATGGGGTAAAGTCATGTGGTCTAGTGTATTTTGGGGTATTTGTGATGTGAAAAAGATGAAATGTGACATTATGTTTGGATGCAAACTATAATGTGATATTTAGAATCCACACATGTCAGTATCATTTCCTAAATGTTGTCAGTAGAAACAATGGCAGTAAGAAACATAGTTTTGACAAAGCTTTATGTAGGATTATTATCACATTGACCATCAGATCAACCTGCTGACATTGAAGGAGAGGTCAGAGGTCAAATGTGACATGATATTTTAAATCTTTATCTGGTACTTTCTATGTGTTGACCATATACACCACACTTGTAATAATCATAGTTTCTAAGTTTTAAGGCTTTTTGTCAATTTTGTCAAGTTTCATCAGAATTCATTTGAAACTTTTTGAGCTATCCTGTTTACATATAATGACATGCTCGCACAGACGGACATAAAAACATGCTACCAAAAACATTACCTCCTTGGTGGAGGTAACAAGTATGTATTTTTCTCAAATTAGTTATAATTTCATTCAGTAAGTTAACGGGTCATTAAAATAACAGCAGGAATGCTTTGCACCTATTAGCCAGTTAGGTAGCTGGTGAGAACAGGCAAAACTTTTACCTAGTCCACATCATCAAGTGATGACTGACCCATGCCAGGTTAATTGAGAAACTATGCAGGTGGTAATGTCGTATTTAGTTTTAGTGACAATACCATAAGAAGACCAAAGTGCACCACTGGACTAGAAAATTAGACACTTGAAAAGTCACAGTGCTGTCAAGCTGAATCCAAATGCAATAAGATTACCCTCAGAAGTATATAATTGATATAAGCATGATTTAGAATGCATTATTGTGTTTAACACTATGAATTAGAAATATCTCTCTGAAATATGCAGTTTTTACAGTGAGATTCAATCCAGTGGCATAAGAGTATTTATTGTGGTAAGATGGTATATGATACTATGTATATTTAATCAGTGTTGGGATTATAAGGGGTTTCTCTCATGAAATCTTCCTCCACTCCAAACCTGCTTTGTGTGGTGCTTTGTGGGATTTCACATTTCCCAATAACACTTGCAAAGTAACACATTTACTGTGCGTAGACTCACACACACAACAGTGATCTCTGCCCTTTGGTAGGGCACTCAGTCGATAAGGTGGAACGTTTTGAACGTTCAGCAAATTCAGAGGCAGTAGAGCAGCGAGCTACACGACTGTTCGGGATAAAAGGAGGTGCTACAGGCGCAGTGGATGACCTTTTGACCTCAGGCCTGCACCGGCTCTTTTGTAGACTATCATACATAATCAAAGATAACTTTGGATGAGAGCGGAGATGAGAGCTAGCCGTTGGCTGACCCTGTTGGACTAGGAGGTTAGTCAGTCAGGAAAGGAGCTTCAGTATTCTTCCTAGAGCGTGGTAGCCCCTTCCTGTGTGAATAACAAATCCTGGAGGATGTCCATACAAAGTCTCATTAGTGAGCAAGAGGCATACAAAGCTGGCATGCTCAGATGATGAGGTGTGTGAAGCACACATGATCACTCATATATGATGAAGAGCATATATTTTTGCATATAACACATAGTTTGGATGAAAGTCCGCTTGGAGAACTTGTTACAAAGTCTTAAGAGTACAGACCAGGCGTGTGTGTGTGTGGTTTGTGTGTGGGCGTGTTTTTTAGCATGGACCAAACAACAAGACACAGATCATTAACCCTAAATGAGACTCATTTTTCTGCTGCTAATGATGGCTTGTATCAGTATGACTAACTAATGCTTTAAATCAACTGAATTAACACCAGTTACTGTAAAACAGCCACAACCAAAGGTTTTCTTTAAAGTCCACCAACAGTAGGGATATAGCCATCAACGCCTTCAACCTCTAAGGGGAAATCTGCATTATTGAATGGCTCCTATAAATCTTGCAAATCCATTCTGAGCTTTTTGCTCCAAAACTGTCCCATATGTCAAATAGAAGAGCTGAAGCGTTAATTTTATTTTCACTTTGGGATGATTATTGTGTCCTTTTGGTTTTATTTTGTTTCTTCTGGCTGACCCTGAGTTGACCTGACAGATAATTTGCTAAAGTTTTAGTTGAGCTTTGTTGTTGCTCACATTTGGAAAAAGGCACTACCCTTCATCTCATTCTCATCACACTGGACGTACAGTTCAGAGTCAAAGGAAACCAGGGACACAATTTCAGGAAGTTTTCTTTGGCCATCTGAGAAAACCGGAGAGGAGATTTTTCTGGAATCCAATTTTAGCATCGTCCGAGGTTTTGGGGTAGGCAGAGGGGGTGGATTAGAAGTCCTTGGCTGTAACCGCAACATGTGTGTTTTTGTCTCCTGGCTGGATGTGGTCTGGGTCTCCAGCATGCAGGAAATTGTCTGTGTCATCCAGCTAACAGGTGCTAGTTAACCCACAAATATTGTCTCAATTAGATGTCAATGTAAAATAGTAAATCTAATAGAAATTTACAAATAGCGCAAATATTTAATTTAGGGTTTTTTCCATTTTAAATTCCTTGGCTGTTTAGTTCTTCTTGAAAGCTTAAAAAAACACAATTCTTTGCTTCAGTTCTAACTGCAAGCACGCTATTATAAGGTGAACTGGACTCTGCTGTGTGCACATTGTGAAAGAAACATGTTTTGCAGGATGGTGCTGGCTTATATGGTCAGATTTCTTTAAACCAAGCAAATTGAATCTCAGAAATAATCCCTAAACATCCATAGATAGATAGAGAGATAGACTCCTATCTGACTCTTTTTCTGTGTCTCTTTTCTCCAGGGACCTGAAGAATAATTTGATAAGTACAGTGGAGCCTGGGGCTTTCCGTGGTCTGCTAGCACTGAGGAGACTGTAAGTATGATGAAGCCTTGTAATAGCCTTCTCCAGGGGACGCGGGGAGAGTCCTTTGGCTTTAGAGACAACGAGAAAGACTGTTTTAAAGTACAGAGTTGAAGAGTGGACTGAAGTGTTTAACTTAGGCAAAAGGCCTGCAGTACAGTTTTAGACATTCACAAACCTTCTGTGCCTGAGCAAAGGTAACTCAGGACACAGAGTTATGGGAAGAACAGAATAGCTGTAAGTTAGCAAACTGACTCAGAAAGCAGTCAGCTTCACAGGATTGTGTAGTTACAGTTTGCTAACAGTATCTACCATTGGAACACTCTCAATTGGACTGCTGCAACCCCTTGAGATGAGGATGGGGATTACGGGATTGACTGAGCTTGTGAGCCCCGGCACTCTGCTGGCATGCTAACTGCCACTGTCTGGTTTTAGGACCTTACCAGGTCTGAAAAATGCAACCTCAGATCATCAACAACACATGACATAACACCCTTACTGCTTCCATACCAGCAAGTGTGAGCACCTGTATAATGCAGTGTGCTGAAGGTGTGTTAACACAATGCCAAGGAGAAAGGACATCAGCAATGATCTGAAAGAAGCAGTTATTACTGCCCATCAGGCCATTTCCAAGTACATCTGACTCTACAGACCTTAGTTAGCATGCTATATGCTAAAATCCATTCATTTAAAAGGACTGAACAAGTCTGACTTGTTTGGAAGGGCTGGCATGAGGAAGCGTCTTCTTTTTAAAAAGAACATAGCAACACGACTTAGGTTTGCAAAGTTGCATCTGAACAAACCACAAGACTTCTGGAACAATGTCGTTTGGACAGATGAGACCAAAGTGGAGATTTTTGGCCACAAACCGCAGTACCACAGTTGTTGAAAACCAAATATACATATCAGCACAAGCACCACATACCAAATGTCAAGCACAGTAGTGGAGGGGTGATGATTTGGGCTTGTTTTGCAGCCGCAGGACCTCGATGGGCACCTTGCAGTCTTTGAGTCAACCACGAATTCCTCTGAATACCAAAGTTTTCTGGAGTCAAATGTGAGGTCATCTATATGACAGCTAAAGCACTGCACACCAGCAAATCTACACCAGAATGGCTGAAAAAGCAAAGATTCAAGGTTTTGCAATGGCCCGGTCAGAACCCATACATCCTCAACCTTGACATGCAGTGTCATGACCTTAAGAAAGCCATGTATAAATCATGGCCTGCAAACTGAAGCAACATTGTTAATGAAGAGTGGGCCAAAATTTCCTCCACAACGGTGTGAGAGACTGAAAGTCATACAGAATGACTTTATATTGTTGCTGCTAAAAGTGGTTACTGCTACTGAAGCTACTGAATCATGGAGTGTACTTAGTCAGAAGGTGTATTTTCTTTTTGCAATGCCTGTAAGTAAGACTATATATAGTCACCAGGGTGTATTTTATTGCCTGCAAGTAAATGTTCTGAGTATAGAAATTACATAGCAATTTTAAAAACTTTGAATGTTACTGCCTTACTAAGTTAAAAATGGCACTATGCTTACATCAAATGAATTCTTCTTTCCAATTTTCGATTAAAGTTATGCTTCTGTTAAAGTTACAGCAACATTTCAAATGTTTTACAGACTTAATTGGAAGGCAAATATTCAAAAAGCAAATGCAGTATTAAAGGTTAGCTTTCCTTTGTTTGTGGTTTTTGTTGATTTCTTCTCTTTGGGTAATTCTCTCAATGATTACCCTCATTCTTTCTACATATAGGCTTAGGGAGTGAGTGACATGATTGCAGCCTGATAGTTAGTGGGATCTGGGCTGGCAGGGATGCAAACAGTGAGTTAGCTGCGCTGATTTGGGGCGCGTGTGCGCAAGGCTCGGAGTGCAGCGGAGTGCTAATTTAAGCGCTCCCCAACTGGTGATTATTCGAGTGCTCTGCTTATTTTCCCACAGCTGCTCCAGCAAAGCAGCTCTTTAATTACAGAGTGTGAGGGCACAGAGCCACGGACGCGACAGCGCTCAGCCACTCGCACATGGAAGCCCAATGCGTTTGCACATGTTTGTGCATTTCGTGCTCTGTGTGCCAACAATGGTTATGTGACGAGTAAAAGGTCAGGACAAATATTCCAGGAAGTTGAATAGGCTTTACAGCTGTTTAACTTCTCTGTTCAAGCAGCCATGAAAACAGACATATTGCTTTCCAGTTGGCTCCTGTTCCAACTCGTTCTGCACAATAATATCAGCAAAATTCACCATATGAACAGAAGCATTTTTCTCTTTGCCTTTTTGTTCATATAGGGATCTGTCCAACAACAGGATTGGCTGCCTTTCCCCTGAAATGTTTCTCGATCTGGGTAACCTCTCGAAATTGTGAGTAATCCCCTAAAATTGGAAACATGTCTTGCATCTCTTTATGCTTTGTATTCACCAAATCTGTAGAGGATATGTTTGATATGGTTTCAGTAATGTATGAAAAAAAAAACAGTAGTAAAGCCTTTTTGTATGTGAGGAGTGATCTGTTTCTCTCTGTGTGTTTTTCCCACAAACAGGAATTTATCTGGGAACATCTTCTCCACTCTGACCATGGGACTCTTCACACACCTAGCTGCTCTCAGAGTACTGTAAGGGAAACATACAAGTGTACAGTATAATGGCCTGATCCATTCAGTTTTCTACATTTCACTTGTTTGTTGTAGTTTAGAGCATGGATGCAGTGGTAAAAATCAGTTATTGGCTGTTTTCACTGCAGTTATTTTGGCTTGTTATAGGAAGAAAATGACATTAATAATAGCTATGCAGCACACACAGTAGGTTGGAAGTCTTGCCAATGAGTGACCATAATACATGCACTCAGCAACTAAACCAGTTTTTCCTGTTATGACATCAAATACGTGTTAGATGAATAAAGTCCAAACACAGGCACATGGGTTGTAACAGTATGCTGTATTCTCACCAGGCACTTCAGCACTGAGACTTTGTTCTGTGACTGTCAGCTGAAGTGGCTGCTCATCTGGGCTAAAAGCAACTCCGTAAAGATTGGCAATGACACGGTCTGCGTTTTCCCTACCCACCTCCACGGCCTGGAGTTTCGCCACCTACGCGAACCGCAGCTCAAATGTGGTAAGGATTTAGCTAATGGTGGTGGCTGGCATTACTGTCTCCTAAAACTGATGTAAATGTCGGGCTATTTAGAACAAAAGAACTTGACTGTTGAAAGTTTTTAGCTTGCAAAACAAAATAACACTACACACTAACCTGTTATTTATATAGGTCATATTAAACATGGCCAAAGTTTCACATAATGAGATAATTTTATTTACAAGTAATCCCCGTGAGCCAAAACCTCAGACTACAGACTGCTCTGTTGCAGTTTCTTTCATGATGTATTTGACATGATACAGCCACTGGTAGCTGGTATAGGCTCCAGCCCCTCATGACCCTTATAAGGATAAGTGGAAGAGATGGATGGATGGATGAAAGGATGGACAACAACTGGTTGCAAGGGAAATTTGCGCATTATCTGACTGATTGCAGTGGTCCCTGGAGGTTGCTGGAAGTCACTAGGTGAAACTGATTGCAAAGAGAATGCTAAACCAACATCCCCCCCGTGAATGCTTTATTTGCTGGCAGCTTGCGGTGGTTGACTGTAGTTTGCATGAAAGATGCCAACTTGACTGCAAACACTCACAAACTACTGGCTAAGATGTAGTAAAACCTGAGAAAGTATGGTGCAAGTTGGAAATGGAGAAAGTTTGCCCCACTAGGCACAATGTTTCCAGTTTGTGCTGCACGTTTCACAGTTTCACAAGAATAGCTAGCGAGTGTTTGTAGACAAGTTAGCCTGTGATTGTCACAACCAAAGCAACCACAAGGAAGTATTTTTTAACTGGTTGGGAATACAGATTTTTTGCTAGCAACTGTGTGAGTGAGTGGAGACTGGAGGTCACTGACAACTCACTAGAACTTTGTTTTTAGCTTGTCTGTCAACATCCAGAAACCACTCACCAACCAGTTGGGGAATGGACATTTTTCCCTTGGTACTGGCACATAAGGGTGGGTTTTGATTATCGATTCATTAAAATCCTGAATCGATTTTTTAATATAAATTTATTTTGCCCGAAAAGCCAGAATCTCAGGTTAAACCTCACAAAATTTCAACAACCACCAAACAGCTGAAACAGTAAATGAGAGCAGGTACACGGATTCTGCACAAAGACGTAAACACAAAGCGCGGACCCACCGACGCATCAGAATCAGTGAGATGTCGCCTTTCTCACCCGACGGCACGGACACAGTCAGGGCTGAAAGCCGACAGCTCACTGATTCTGATGTTTCGGCGGGTTCGCGCTTTGTAGTTTACGTATTTTTTGCGCTAGATTCTGAGCTGTAGGTTTTATCTCTCTCCAACCAAAGTTCACTGAACCAGCAGCAAAAGAAGCAGCAAACTACGCTTCACATTTGATAAACATCGTCATAAATTCCCTCTTACGTTTACTGTTTTGCTTCCACCACGATAAAATCACACTTCATGCACAGCTCTCTCTCTCTCTCTCTCTCTCTCTCAGTATACTTCAAGAACAGTTTCCCATCTAAAAATCTGTTTTCTTCATTATTCGCTTGCGCACAAGTCTACCGTTGTTTACAGCGCTGTCGGCCGCTGTTTTTTTCCCTTTACTTACTTCCGAAAAGAAAGCCTCATTTCTGTTGTTCAATAGGCTACTGAACAAATTTAAACTTTTGAAAATTATGCAAAATTGCAAAACGCTAGCTGTGTCTCTACCTCTGTAACTTTGCTCTGCTTCACTTCAGCAGCATCAGGTAATGTTCATATGTTGATTAATGGTTTTCTTTCGTTTTTGATCTACTACAGAATATTTTTATAAAATCCCAGGCCAGGAAAACCACCTTCATGTTTTTCTGTGTTTTATCCTCAGCTACTTTGACACAAAGGCATCTGCTGTGATGCTTACACCTTTGATAAAGTCTCGCAAGTGTCAGCTTTCTTTTTATAGATATAAAAATATCGAAATTTACTTATGCATGATCTGAATTATAATATTTCTGACTGTCTGAGGCAAAATTTCCCCGATTCGAATCGAATCGAATCGAATTGAATCGAATCGTGGATCGAATCGATTCGGGACCTTGTGAATCGGAATCAAATCGATTCTAGAAATCAGTGACGATACCCAGCCCTACTGGCAGATCCCAGATGGTCATTGACCAGTCTCTAGGCCTGTGTGGCTGGAACCTCAGAATTGTCACACGCTCAAAACGGCTGAGACATTAACGGCATGTGGTTTGTGGTCATTTCTGTTTGCAACACCTCACTATGCCCCAATTCATATAGTTTTTTTTCTACTCTTGGATATCTATGATGAAAATGATGGCTTGTCTTTAATATGGCCATCTCATGCACACAGCTTTGGCTAAAAGTTGACTTTACAATTGACAATTACAACTTTACAGTGAGAGGAGCTAAAAAAACACAAAGATATTAAAAAAAAAGAAATAACTATGTAAATGTCTTGTTTCTGACAGAGGACAGGCTAATGGGACACTACAGCACAGTAAAGGGTAAAAAATAATTAGTTTGAACTTTTAAGTAACTACTATTATTGAGTCCAAGGATAAAGTTATGAAAATACAAATTAATATAGAACCACTTTAGAATAATAATAAGGGATTTATATTTAAACACACATACATTTATTTTATTACTAACGTTACGCATATTTTAGCAGATAGAACACAGATGCTGAGACAAAGAATCTGCAGTGAAGTTAAGTATTATGGCCGAAGTGACATAACACTGCAAATTATGGCTGTATGATTATGATGTTTTATTCAAACACTTGACATTGTCAAATTGTTGTACTACGTGACTCAAAATTAGCATCTTTTTTCATAACTTAAGAAAGTGAAGCAAAATATTATATAAATTCTAAGTGTACTTCATTTTCCAAGTAACTGGAGAGTGCAGCAATGTTTTATTTAACGCAAATAAAACTGTGAGTCAGCAGTTTCCCACATTAGTTGTAGCACTGAATTTGTCCCCGCAAAATGATATCCAACAGTCCCCAAATAATGCTCAATTTAATTAGCACTTTTGTTAATTTCTTAATTAATTGAGTCCACCTGTCATCCCAGGCGTAAATGAGTTTTTCAGTCTCAGGCCAGAATGAAAGCCAGCAGGTCTCTGAGTTTTGTAATTGACTGTCTGACAGATGTTTACAGGGAGAAAATGTGTGAAAAGTATTATTTTTGGCAGCGGGACACAATTTCATTATTGATAATTATAAAGACAAAGCAGTGACAGCATATAGCTCAGTTTTTTATGGACGAGAGTTATCATATATTTTTAGTACTTGCAAATGAACAAAAGTGCATTGTACCACATAACAAAGGGCACTTGGATGTGGCACTGGAGCACCAAAGAAACCTCCTCCTACCTTCAAATTTACAACCAGAAATGTTTTGTACACTGCAATCAAAGCGGTTACAAACGTTCACTCAAGATAGCATTGTAAATACTCTTAGTGGCCATGCTATGCTGTGAGCTACCTGTTGAGCCCATCGCCATGATGACAGACTACTGCTGTGTTGCTGGTCTCCCCTGCCCGCTCCTTTCCACGTCTGCCTGCACACACTGTGAAACAAAGACCAGAAAGGGCAACAAAACAGATGTGCAGACACTGAAGTGAAACAAGTTTGCTTAAATAATGCTACACAAATAAAGGTAACATTTTCTTTGCTATCTACAATCCAGATTGCACTCTGCTATTCTGATTTGAGGTCCACTTTTAGTCTCATTGGGTCTTCATAAACGATGCATGATATGTTACAAAGAAAAAGCAATGTAGGTCACTGAGCCACTGTTTTGAAAGTCCCATATTATGAAATGCAATAATTTGGTTTACTTTAAATGATGCTTAAAGCAAAATCTAAAGAAAAAAGTTACTCTCAAACTGTGTATGAAGTTTCTTTTCACTACAGGAGAGTAAATACGATTTGAGGGAAAAAAGCAAAGCGAAAGACTGAACAAAGACATATTTCAGTTGTTGGGGTTAAACTGTGGAATGATGTTGACATCAATATAAAATGGTTTTGGTCTTTAAAAGAATGCTAAAATATATTTTGGTGGGTTCCTTGTGATAATATTGTTGCTGTCTGTCTGTTTCTTGTTGCTGTTATTTCTTTTTCTACTTGGAAAGTAGGGTAGCTTTAATGATACGAACATAGGCCAGGCATCTATACACGTTCAGTCACTATTTGTGATATAGCTGTGGTTCCTATATTAATTGTTTTGCACATTCTGTGTAGTCTGTGATGACTGAATTAATAAATAAATATCAATATATAAGAACTAGTTGATTTTCAGACAATAAGGGCAGTCTCATAAGCATTTCAGCATATTCTGATAATAAGAAAAAAACTAACATCGTCATCATATTTTTTATTTGGCTGTCTGACAGCTTTATATTTTCAGGTTTGCTTTTGGTGACTTCTCATAACAAGAAACTCTAATGTCATGAAAACTGCGTTTTCAAGTGTTTTACCCATGAAAACATGATTAAGTAGAGCTATTTGGATGATAGGTTTCCCCCTCTGCTGTTATCTCTCCACCTACTGTGAACTGTTTGACAAGCTTAACATGAGCCAGTGATTTAGTGCAAATTTGCTCGACAGAAAATTGCAGGCAAAGATTGTCTCATAAAGGTGTTTTTGTGTGGTCTTTGGCCTGTTAGGCACCGCTCGTTCATCTGTAAATCCGGCGTCGGTATCCCTAAAAGGAGAAAGGAGCTCCAAGATTTGCTCGTTTCTCTTTTCCTCAGATAATCATAAATGCTCTATTCTTTTCCCTGACTCACACACTGATGCCAAAGGACCTTCAGAAAAACCTGCTATTCACTCTGTTGAAGCCAGTGGTTGAAGGCTATAGTGTAACTGGAACTGCAAAGTGCAAAAATGTCTACACAGAGAAAACAGATTGCATTGCATGCTGTTGGAGATTTTGTCTGGGGAGCTTGCTAAATTTGTGGAAAAGTTGTTTTGGCATGCAAGTTGGACTTTTAAAGACCAAATATGAGTTTAAAGGCTAAAAGATTAAGACAGATATGTTGTCTATCAGCAGTGGGGGCATCAAAGTGAGTTCTTTAAGCAGATAAAAATGCTCTCTTTACTGACTGGAAGCTGGTAGCAACAGCGACGAAAAATCCACGAGTCTTTGCTTTCTTTTTCTTTCCTGAAAGACTGGTTACAGACAGGCAACCTCCCCCTGCCTCCCTCTGTCTTCCCTCCGTTCCTCTATCTCCCTGCTCCGTGCTGCTGTCCACAGGGGAATTGTATCTCATATGTGATAGAATCATCCTCCTCTTCTCCTTACATCTGGCTCGCACAGGGGATATTGCACTGGAATGAGAAAAATCATTGTTTAGTGCTGGTGTATGTCTGTGTGTGTATGTGTATATATAATGCAAAGGGGCATTACATTGGGATGCACTGTATGCACGATGTGAAATAGTTTGCAGAAGGAAAAAAAAAAAAAAACGAATGTAGCCCATGTGCAGAATACATATCTCTACCCTACAGTTTGCATTTTTGCAGTTGCATCCAGACACTGCAATGCAGACATTCTGGAGTAATTCTATGTAATCCTAACTGTATGTGTTTTTCATTTACGTAGAACAAGCCAAACCAATTACAGAGTAATTCTGCATAGTCAGTGGACAAAGAGCCATGAGTGGAATCCAGTGGCAAGACAGGAGGCACTGCTTTTAGGCCCTAAAGCATCCATCATGGAATTACAATGATAAAGTCCTGCTCTCAGGCATGCTTGGCTCCATACACTTGTCCACAGTACAACTCTATCTTACAGTACCTTATCCATTAACTTGTGTAGTGCTCTGAGAGTCATATTTTAAATGTCATTTGATGATTGCTGTTTTCATATGGCTACAGTTTGTAAAGGAACATTTTCCAGCAATGTACATCCAAGTACGTGACTATCTCTCAGCACCTGATACCACATTCTTGTTATCAAGAAAAATGATGACCTGGAATATAATAAAATTCAAACATGGAATCAAAAGTATGCTTAAAGTGAGATTATCACCTCATTGTTTTTATGAAAATTTGTCACTGAGGACAAATTTGTTTCTCTCTCCAACGGCTCCTGCCTGATGGTTTGCAGATGTTTACACCATACATTCCAGCAACAAGCTCTCGTCCCTCCAGTGATACAGGTCGGGTGCTGCCTGCAAATGAGGGGGAACGGAAGAGTGCACGCGGCTTCCTTAGGCGATCAGGTGCTTCCTGTGTTGGGGTCAGGGCTGTCTGTTTGATGGACTCCTGGTTCTTTAACCCTGGTAGGAGGAGCACAACAGCCCAGACATAAAGTGCAAAACTAACGCAGCATGTTATACACTGCCCAACAAGACCCTGCTTTCTTTAGCGGTTTTTATTGCATGATGACACAGTAGTGCAACTGCACGGGTATCATGTCATTAAACTGAGTTTCACGTGCAGCACTACGTCTCTTAGCCTGTGGTGTGACTCCAATAATTTAATGATGCAAAAATATCATGAAATATACCTCAAGATAGTCTGTCATACAAGTCTTTGAAGTTCAGTCATGCACCTCTTTTAAAACCAGTTGCTTTGAGAAAGGGATAATGAAGTGACTATACAAACAGACAGTACGTGTTTGAGAATATCTGCGTGTTTTATTTTGTTTTATTTTTAGTGTGGATTCAAATCCAATTCAGTTGTGCGTGAATACAGTAAATGTAGCAATAAAGAAAATAAATCCTCTAGGGGGGCAATGATCCGTAACAAATGGGGAATATGGAGGTTGGTCTATACTTTAAAAATTGCTAAAAATTGCTAAATTAAAACGATTGCTCAAATAGCCGTATGATGGACTGGTGACCTGTCCAGGGTGTACCCCTCCTCTTGTGGACTGACAGTTGAGATAAGCTCCAGGCCCCTCCGCGACCATGAATTGGATAAGCAGTTAAGAAAATGGATGGATGGATGATTTCTTAAATTGATGAATTGAATTTGCATTTCAATGATGCAGCAGCAAGAGCTCTGAATGACTTGAACCAGGACACAACTCCTACTGACACAAAACGGCTGAAGCTTCTGTTGTCTCGCTCACTCTCTTTGACTTGGACATTCACATTTTAAGTGACTTCTACATTAAAATCTAGTGTAAAATCCCACTACAGCATGTCAATCGAGTTGAATTTGAGGTCTGGACCTTACCATTGCAAGACATTGACCCTTTTGTTTTTGAGCCATTCTGTTGTAGACCTACTGCCGTGCTCAGGATCTTTGTCCTGTTGAGTGAGCCAGCTTCAGTCAAGCTTTAGCTGTCAGACGTATGGAAAAGAAATAGTAAAAACTTATAAAAGACTTGCATAAGATGTGGCCTACTTCATATAGTGAATCATATAAGGCTTATATGATTTACTCATGAAAGTGGCCACTTTCTCATTACTTTCATATATCGTTTTAGTAAGTATCCAAAACATACAAGTTTCATTTATATAATTTTTCAAGGAATCTTATATCTGTTTTCACTCTTGTATGCTTTTCATACAAGTTTCACACAAGACAGATACAAACTTTATAAGATTTATATATATTTTTTCCATATGGGACAGATGGCATCACATTTGACTCTAGAATACTTTGGTACACAGAGGAGTTCATGATTGGCTCAATGACTTGGTTTTTACCAAAAGTGGAGCTGTGCAGTATGTCCACAGATTTCCATCTTGGTGTCACTGCACCAAAGAATATTGCTCTTGTGTATTGTTTAGATGCAACTTTGCCATACTAAGCTGCTCCATGGTCTTTTTTAGAGAGGAGGTCAAGAAGTGCGGTCCAATAGTGAGTGTCTACAGCCATCTGTAAAACATGGTGGAAGCTGGGTGATGGCTGCATTTTAGCCAGTTGATGTTGTCTAAACCGATGGAGTTATGAACGCAGAAAAGTCCCATCAGATTTTGGTGCACCATGCAGTATCTTCTGAAAATTGTCTAAGTGGCAATGGCTTCATTATATAGCATGAAAATGATCCCAACAAAGTGCCAGTGCAGTAAAAATACACCTGGACAGAAAACACATAATGGAACACTATCAGCACTACAGATTGGCCTGGGTTGAAGATCAAATTTAAACTTTCAAGATGATTAGAATCATACTAACTCGATTTTTTCCTTTGGCTCTTCAGTTAGAGTCATCTTCCAGATCTTGGCATATCTGAATAACTTGTACTTACCTGCAATTGACAATCTGCAGTTGTTTAGAAATGGCTCCAAGAGACCTTTGTGTAAATCTACAATTTTCCTTCTAAGATCTTCACTAAGGTTCTTGGACTTTCCCATTTTTCCGAGCATTGGTGAATCCAATGAGTCCTGTCAAACAAGTAATTTTCATGCTAGCAAAGAGAATCTTCCAGTTGTAGTGTTGAATGAAAAGTTAATTGACACCATAGCACCTTCATCACCACTTATTAAAAGATTAAGATGACTGTATGCATACATTTCAGTGTCTATGTATAGTTGTGTCCCTGTGTAGGTTAGAGAAATTCCAAAATAAAATCAAACATGAGCACCCAATTATTATTTTTTAATCATTAAAGATGATTGCTGTACAATCATTCGACTCTGGAAAAATACCAGTTAAAGGAAATTGTTAGAAGCTCCAAATTACCATTACATTCATGCATATGATGAGTGTATGTAAACTTCTGGCCACAACTGTATATTTCACATAGGATTTAAAAGACGATGCATACATATAATCTGGTGCTAAGGCACTGCTAATTCAAAAGCATCATACTGTGTTTTTTTTCACAGACTCGGCTCCAGTGCACATGCCCCTAGTTCTTGCACATATAATTATGTCTCTGTCCCTGTCCCTGAGTTCCTTTGGTTGTCCTACACACACTCCCAAACCCACAGCCAACAATTACATTTTGCTCTGACAGTGTCCAGTGGGCAAAGGCAAGCAGCCACACTCTGATCCTTGCCTCAAAGTGTTGTTTCAACAGTGTCAGCACCAGACTAGTCAACAATCAATGGCCCCCATGCTGTTTCTGTTGTGTTTCATGCAGAGGAGATAGCAAAGCCTCACATGCCACTACTGTTATAGAGTCTCGACAATCTAACAGGGTCATCAAGCAATTACACTGAGATGTCACCATGGAGGAGGCAATATTAGTGACCAGTTTTTAAAGTCACTCTCAAAAGCATGTCACTTTTAATTATACACCTATGATTATAAACTACTTATGTAGAAAGCTGAGGTCAAGGCTCTGCTTGTGTTAATAGCTGTGATTGCCCTGTGGGTTCTATGTTACAATAAGTAATATTGCTAGCTACTGAAGGCTACTCAAGGGAAATGTCAGCTTGTGAACTTAGACCTTTTGTTACCACCCAGCATGGATCTTTCACTGTTTTCCTCTTTCAAACCAATTCATTGAGCAATAAAAAGGGTTTATGAGCCACAAATTGAATTGTGTGTCTGGTGCTTTCAGCATATATAACTTATTACAAAAGACACAATGCAGGCAAAGTGCCTGCTTATGTTGCTCTTTGGAGCATGTGCAAGGAACGTGAATAAAAATAAAATACCTTGAATTTCTAATTATTACATTATGTTTATATATACATGATTTTTTTAACTGGATGTTTTTTATTCACAGACATTTGTTTTATTGTTTCAAGCTCTGAGAGAGTTCCCAGTGTAGTGCACTGAGCTGTCAAGGCACAAATCCATGCCCTGCAAAATAGACAGCACTGACCTCCAAGGGTTCAGTATGATTAGAGACATTACACTGTGTTGTATATCATATTTCAACAGTATGCTTAGATCAGTCATTTTTCCAAAATCAGGTCCATTTTCTGGCACTAGACTAAACACTCCTATGGCTTCTAATCTCCTCCCAGTTGTAGCCTTTTATCTTTGGCAAAAAAGCCTGTTGACCTGGCCAGCTGCTGGCATTATGGTCAGCTTCCTATGTGAAAATTTTAGGTGTCAAGGAGAGTCGAGGGGAGCACTCTAGGCTGCCCTCCTTTATCAGCTCCTGTTGGTTTCGCTGAGCAACAGCAACAGTGTGTGAAGGATGGGGGAGGGGTGTGACCTTGACAAAAGGTTTCTGTGTGTTTATAATATTTTAAGGAGCATGCGTGTTTGGTTTTCCCGAGAAGAATGCTTGTGTTTGTGGTGGAATGTGTGGAAAGACCTGATGCCTGATTTGAATCCACATATGTGATGCTGAGTCTGTAGAACTTCCATTCCCCGAAAATGTCCATTCTGGCTTTTTTCCTGTCTCAAAGAAGCTAAAGGAAGCTTTACAAGATAACCATTCTGCTTTAAATCTTCTTCGTGTTCCAGATGGACCTTTGGAGATGCCCCTGTTTCAGCTCATCCCCTCCCGGAGGCAGCTTGTTTTCCATGGTGACCGCCTCCCCCTGCAGTGCACCGCTTCCTACTTGGACCCATCAGTGGAGCTGCTGTGGCGTCATAACGGGCACGTCGTGACCACGCAGGAAGACCGAGGCATCTACGTGGAAGAAACCCTCATTCACGACTGCTGCCTGCTCACAAGGTGTGCACAGAGGATAGGGGAGTGCATCTAATGTCTGATTAGCTGTTGACTGCCCTGTTGCACTGACCCACATGCACACAGTCAGAGACCGACTAAGCCCACGCAGTCAAAATCCACATACAAATATGCTGATGCATGAGGAGTTTCGTCAGAATATGCATGTGTTTACTCATGCAGCACAGCCACTTCCACGGGAACAGATGTAAAATATGCGTGCGGAAACACACACGCGCTCTCTCACTCACTCTTAGAGGCTGTGATTTACCTTTTGTTATTGCCGCCCTTGATAAGGATCTGAAAGGACAGGGCAAAATTGGCTTGGCACAGTGCCAACACCTCAGAGCAATCCGCGGCCCGTCTCTAGAGGTTGGCCGTCCAGCCGCTCCCCGAGCACTAGCTGTTTACACGCTAAGAGGAACAGATGCTGAATCATAATTGCAGTGATAAATTAAAGCAGCAGCACTGGCTTTTGTGCATTTTTTAAAATGTTTATTTTTTGATATAAGACGTTGCCTCAAACCTCTGTCCTCTTCCCATCTTTGCTGCCTTAGCGCTGGCCTGCTTTGTGTCATGGGCGTGCTCATGCACTCCTCTGTTTGCGTGTTACAGTTAATGTTTTTGACATAATGCCGTGGCAACAGGGCTCAGACACAAGAACACATTGCTGCCGATTGCTTTAACTGCTGCCTTTTTCTTACTTGGCCTCTCTAACATAAATATTGATGGAGTGCTGACAGAAATATGTTTCCCTGTGTTAACGGGGCCAGAACGCCTCTTGTTGTGTGGTGTGTTTGGCAGCAGCAGCACCAGCTACTTTTCCGCTCCATTACTGGGAAGGTATACCGTTTCCCCTGCTGCAAATACCACTGATAGTCAGTGGGGTTTGTTTGCTTTTATTATGTGCAAACTCAGTGGTGAATAATCGTTCTTGGTGATCCCTGTGGTGGGATAATTAGATTAAAGGTAGTGTGGGTGCTTTTAGTGATGTATTGGTGTCTTTGTGTCTCAGTGGTGATGAATGTTTTAGGTTCATTTCAATCAAGGTGTTCACCGTTAGGGATCAATACAATACTTTGTCACTCTCTTCTCAGTGCTTACAGTCGTAACAGGGAAGTGCTACCAAATACTGGCACATTTCTGAGGTCCTTGAGCCTGAATAGTTTGACATCATCCTGCTTTATATGTTCTTAATTACAATTTAACAAGAAATATTGTACTTTTTTTTATCCGCTAAACACTATTTGGCGGATCGTGCAGCTTGTATTGCAGATTAAGATTTTACATGCCAAATACTGTATAATCAGCTTAAAATTGTAATGCATTATGGATTTAACTACCTACTAGCATATTAACTAGTAAAATTAATCACCAGTCTTAAATGTTCCTTAAGCCTCATTTGTGGTCACCGCAATGGTTGTCACTTGTGCCAATTGTGACATCATCACAGCCCTTTATTCATTTACACTGATGCTGGAGGCATACTGGACTTGGTGGGCTTCTAAATAATAGCTATAACAGCTCAGAATAAACCTCAGCATCAGCATCACTTTTCTTTTTTTAGAGTTTTCTCCAGAATGTCTCCTCTTTTTCCAGTTGTCCCTATGCCCCTGCATTGCTACAACACTGAAAACTGCAATAAAGATCGACCCTCAGACACTTGTTTCCAACTGAACTGCATGCGCATACACATAATGTAATATGCGATAACTTTTTCGAATAGTGTAATAAAGGGGACAGTGGAAGTACTACAATACTAAACTGTGTTGGTAGTGTAGGTTGTAATTCTTCAAGAAGTGAAGAGTGAGGGATACACTTAAAAGAAGAAGGATGCCCACAAGCATTACACATGCAAGACATGACACGGTGCAGCAAAAACTACATGTTGAGTATGGTGACTAGTGCAGCTGCTGCGATAGCTCAGTCCTGTCTTGTTGATAAAGATGGGAGCATCAGTTGGGTATGGAAGTACAAACCCAATTGCGACAGGCTGGAAAAGTAAATGGCACTAAACAGTAACAGCTGGAGGAACATTTTGAAACTCATCAGCAATACTTTGGGGTATAAAAAGGGGATCTTAGAGAGGCAGACGTTCTTAGAATTAAAGATGGGCAGAGGTTCATCAGTCTGCAAAAAAACTACATCACAAAAGTGTGGAGCAATGGCATTAATTCAATTTAAGGCAGCACAGCATTAAAAAGTGGCATTATTCTATTATGGAAATCACAGCATGGGTTCATAAACAGTTACAGAAATCACAGTTTGCGTGCCATCCACAAATACAGGTTAAAGCTCTGTGATGCAAAGAAAAAGCCATATGGGAACATGATCCAGAAACACTACTGTGTTCTATGGGCTAAAGTTTGTTTAAAATGGACTGAGACAAAGTAGAAAACTGTTCTGTGGTCAGAAATTGGAATTTTGAAATTGTTTTTGAAGAGCCTGGAGAAGGAGCATTCAGTTTGTTGTCAGTGCTCAGTTAAAAAATCAGCATCTCTGATGGTATAGGGGTGAATTAGCGGCTATGAAATTGTCGGCTTGCACATCTGGAAAGGCACCATCAATGCTGAACGGTTCTACAGGTTTAGAGCAGCACATGCGTCCATCCAGATGAGGTTTTTTATAAGGGATGTCTTGGATATTTTAGCAAGACCATGTTAAACCTCATACTGAATCTATTAACTCAGTATGGCTTCATAGTAGAAGAGTCCAAATGTCCAAATGCTGAACGGGCCTGTCTGCAGTTTTCACCAGCTGAAAACATTTATGACATGAAAAATATGATGAAGAAGATCCAGGACTGTTGAGCATATAGAAGTCCAGCAGCTGCTCTCCTCACATCCCAGACATTTATATACTGTTGTTAAAGAAAGGGGGAGTGCTATACACAGTGGTACACATGGCACATGACACAATCTAAATCACTGTTTCTTATATATGTGTAAACAAGCCAGGTGAGTAATGATATTGCAATATTTTTTCAAGCTAAAAATATGTGAATGATTTCTTTACAGCTGATGAATCTGCAGTTAAGTCCAGAAAGAATAATAATGTAGGCTTTTATACTGTTTAATCATTATTTTTTTATAATAGTGAAGAGAATGTACTGATTTTTTACAGATTTATCATATTTCAATATCTTATTTTCCACGTCCCCGATATTTTTGTTTTATTTTCAGTTTGATTGAATTTAATCTACAGTTTTGATCTCCAACTTTTGATTTGTGAGCTCAGATTAAGATCAGATCGATTATGGTTATTAAATATAATAACTACACATTATTCCTGTTCCTGCTGTTATTTTTCCATAATCCAAAACATTCTTTGCAAACAGTAGCTTAAAGTAAAGAGTCTGAGTACAACTTTCACCAATTGATGTCACGAGAAAGAAAACTCACTGGCGGCAGTGAGATTTAGGCTTCAGCCCTCATTATGCATATTCGGGGGTCCAAACACTTTATGTAACAAACCCTCTATTATGGTTGTGTACAGACTGGTGACGTCTGTCAGTGTCTCTTCCAGCCTTCTGCTTCATCAGCCATATAACTGTAGACTACATGAACCCATCTCCCTCTCCTCAAAACTTTGTCTTTCTTTTCCAGCACAGTATCCCGATGAATTTCCCAACACTCCCATTCTGATTAGGGCCCCATTTGCAATTATGCACCACTCTTATCCCAGTATACACAAATAATGTAATTTTCTACTCCAAGTGGAACCTATTTAGGTCATGTTTCTCTTGGCACCTGAGAGTGTCTCCCTCATGTAGAAAACCTACAAAAAGCAGACATTAGTTCCATAGCTGATGAGTGAATAACAGAGCTCGGGCCAACAAAAACAATCTGCTGTGCATGGGCTGAACTTCACCCTTCACCCTTTGCTGTATCTTAAAGTGGAGTGCTGAGAGAACAGTGTGTGTGTGTGTGTGTGTGTGGGAGGGAGGGAGGGGGGAAAAATTAGTGCTTTGACTTCATCAGCCCTGCAAAAATTTTGTTAAAAAAAAGAAAAAGAAAAAACGTAACTGATGTTTTGACCTTTGACATTCCAGATGCAGTCGATGCTTATTTAAGCACAGTGGACACGATATTAGTCATCGCAGGCCGTGTTGGTGTCGTTCACCTTGGATAAATGTCTTCTGAGTCAGTGAGCTTCGCCCTGCATGCCCCATCAGAGGGGAAAGACTGAATACACAGGATTTAGCGCGTAGCTTAAAGCCCTCATCTGGATTTGTTGCACAGCGTTGCAGCAGTGTGAGCAGAGATGCCAAAGCCTCAGTGAAGTGACCTCTTTGAAGGTGAACCCAAAATGTTTTGCGGCTATTTTCTCATCTAAATTCTGCTTTATCCTGCTTTAGGCAGTATCAGGCAGGCAGCCAGTGTAGACATTCAAAGCCTGACAGGGTGTTTTGCTTATTGAAATGGGCATAACATTATGAAAAGTGTTTGGTTTTTTTGTTTTCTGTTTTTTCTTCTTTTTTTTTTGTATCTATCAGCTCCCTCTCATTTCATGCTGTGCCATGTCATCATGGCCTCTCATTCGCTAGAGCAGGTGGGCCGATAAGTGAAGCCATTTACATTGCTCACAGTGAATAGCAGCAAAGAAACGGGCCCCATGAGGCCTGGTGGTTCTGCGACGCGGGTCAAACTCCTGCAGAGTAATGGTGTCAGGCCAAACTCCCAGTGTTAGCTATGCTAGCAGCAGCAGTGGGATCAGCCTGTGATTCATGTTTCATTAATCAAACATTTCAGAGCCCTGTAGCTAGCAACAGCAGACACTTTGGATGTATCTTCCTTAATCCTCTCCATTTTTAATCAGGCTAATCTTACACAAAACCTGATGTGGATGCATTACTGAAGGCAAAGAAGGCAAAGTGTTTCTAATGGTGATCTCTCTGAAAGCTCTTTTTCCATTTTGTTGCGCATAAACTTTAATTCCTTTCTGCTTTTACCAGCATCTCTTTCCTCTCTTATTGCATTCTGCAGTGTTTTCCTTAGATTTCTGTTTCTGTTTCTTTTTTGTTAGCTTTTTTTTTTCTCTCCTTTGTTTTCCGCGCTGGATTTCGCCATTTGTTTACGAGCTTTTGTGCAGCGTCAGTTGATAAGGAGACCAAATGTGATTATGTCCACACATACTGTAGGGTTTTACCTCTGGGTTCATCACTTTACTGCTTGCCAGTTTCACTCAATAAAGAAAAATAAAAGCTCTTAGTTACATTGGATGAAGTCAAACAACGATAACACGAGGTGTAAATTATTTATAGTCCACATTATATAGTGTAGTGCATCGAGTGGTTTAAGACATGGAGCTAATTTGATGGAAGCTGCTACAGTGGGAGTAGCATCTGTGAATTATGCCACCGTGTGTGTGTGTGTGTGTGTGTGTGTGTGTGTGTGTGCATACCATGGTTGCACACATGTACTCATTTAGGCATTTAAAAATTGACAAAATCAGTTGACGCAAATTCACAAACGATGCTGTTTTGGAACATTTCCTAAATAGCTGAGTTGAGGCGGGACAGATTGATACTTTACAGTCTCATAAGCAACATTGTGTAAACAAAGTGTTAAATATCAATGCACAAGCATAAATGTTCTTAATGAGTCCTTTGGGAGCTGCTCTACAATAGTGCAGTGTTACTGAGGATGTAGGTCAGTGCTTTCTGCGGCTTGTGTGTGCCTCTGCCCTATTGATTTTCACTAAGTGGTGTGATTTCTTCATATGTTCATTATGTGAAAATGACCTTTTTTCCCCTCCCTGAAAACTAAACAGGCTGCTCCATGGTTTCCCTGCTCTTCTTTCTCTCTGTTTTTTTTTTCTGGGTGCAGCAGCTCACCAGGGATGTTAGTGATCATCTCTCAGCAGAATATTTAGCAGCGAAGTTGTCGGGGGGGGGGGACGGAGGGAGGGAGAAGGAGAGGAAAAGGAGAGGTGAGGGTGGGAGGTTTTGTGTATGGGGGTGGGGGTATTTCCCTCTGTATTTCCCAGCATTCAGAGATTTGGCATTTGTTCAACAGTGATGTAACTGTCCCCTCTGCAGACTATTCATGTCTAGAGATAGAGATAGAGAGACGCTCTAATTTAGAGAAACTGCTATCACACTGATCTGTTTTGGTTTGTGTGCTGCAGTGACACCTATTGTGTAAACATTCCTGATAGGGTTATTATTGACGTCACATCAGCAGGTTTTTTTTTTTACTTTTTTTTTGTCTGTAAACACAATAGCTTGATTCTGAGAAAACTTTATAGGGGTTTAGAGCAAGGTTATGTTAACAATCTGTTGAAATCTGGGTTATAGCCACCAAGGCTCCCCTGATCAATTTAAGGATTTATTGGGCAAATTTTAAAAATAAGCCTTATAACTTGCTAACATATGAAAAGTACTGGACAAAGATTCAAAATATCATGTCACATTTGACCTCTGACCTCTCCTTCAAGGTAAATAGATTGATCTGAATGTCAAAATGACATTAATACTATTAGAACTTTGTTTTATTGTCTATATTGACATAATATAGGTATATAGGGAATGACATATTTACATTCTAAATATAATGTTTCATTACAACCTTGTTATGTACGGCAAATTAACAGGTTACAACCATTACAGTACATGTGCAATGTTCCTGAATAAGTGTTATTGTCTATTGGAAAACAAAATGAAGATTTTTCACGTGTTTATTAGTAAACATGTAAATACATTTTTTTTTAAACAATTAAAGTGATGACATAAATAATTTGAAAAAAACTAATGGTGGTTAGGACTGTTGTCTCACAGCAAGAAGATCCTGAGTTCAATTCCGCCGTCAGGCTGGGGTCTTTCTGTGTGGAGTTCGCATGTTCTCCCCGTGTTTGTGTGGGTTCTCTGTGGGTACTCTGACTTCCTCCCACAGTCCAAAGACATGCAGTTCGTGGAGATTGGTTAATTGGAAACTCTAAATTGCCCATAGGTGTGAATGTAAGTGCGAATGGTTGTCTGTGTCTACGTGTTAGCCCTGCGACAGACTGGCGACCTGTCCAGGGTGCATCCTGACAAGGATAAGCGGAACAGAATGGATGGATGGATGGACTTGGTCCATTTTCTCAGAAATGTAACTACGTTTCAACTACTGCCACTGTGTGTTTATGTACAGCTCATTGTATTTAAATATATGTATCATTAAGGGACCATGTCAACGATCGATAAATGTTCCACTAAAATCATCAGCCAGTTCGTCACCATTAAGTGTATAATGTATATTATAGTGCTTGTTCAAATATACATCCATTAAGCAAAAGAGAATTTCATTGCTTAACTTTTTCACTGTATGTTTGTATGCCACATGATTTATGGTTCATCTATACAAGTCAAAAATATTCACCTAACAAAATGCATGAAATTATGTGCAGGAAAATGTTGTAGGGTTTGAAATCTCTTTGTCTTAAGTACATTTATACAGTTATTTATCTGACATTAAATTTTTTGATATATCCTAAATACAGTAAACTTGACTTCATGAGTTAATATATAAAATGATGTAAAACAGTGTTGATATTGTATTAAACATCACAATTTGGAAATATCCAAAAATACTATATTTCATTAAAAGTTAAAAAAAAAGAAGTCAAAGTATAAATGCAAAGAACGACACCATTTATCAGGGCAGGGATTCTACTCACTACTATAGATTATACATTTGATACACTGTACATTAAATTAAACATTATAAAATTATTATTAATTTGTAATTCACTACTTACTTAATTCATTATAGATCACACTAGCGCTGCCTGGTTCGACTAATTTTTAGACACTATTGACAAAATTGTTTGATGATGAAAGACAGAAAAACACTGGTATTTGGTCACAAGCACAGCTGCTCCGCCTATTCAGACCTTCTGCTTAGGAGGGGTAGCCAATCAGAGGAAGGTAAACATAAAGGGAGGACAAGACAACTCCTTTCATATAGTGGATGATGATAGAGCTGCACAGAGGGTCTAAGATAAATAGAAATTAAGTTGAATTGTAAATCAAACAAAGCTACTCCCTTAAAACCAAAAAATGAAAGTGAAGCGTGAAATGAGTACAAAATGTCCTCTTTAAGTAAATACAACGGCATGAGCAACATGAGCAGGTGATCCCAGTCATTAAAAGGTTCCTATGGAAACTGGAGGAGGTATTGGACAAGATGAAGTGGAGGATGGGAGAAGAGAGTTTTGGGTGAAATGAGGACGCTATCCTGTGCAAATTGTATATTACTTTTTTCACTCTAATACACCACAGAAGAAGGTCTGGAATACTCGGGTCTCTTCGCATCTCCGTTGCTAAATCGATAAACAATTTACTAAACTTTGGGTTTATAGACAGCAAGAGTTTCCCGTTTCATTATCCTGTCTAAAAACAAAATGTAACCACCACAGAGTTTGATGAGTAATCTATGAATTACTGCAGCCTCCGTTTAATACAGGTCCTGTGCAAATAGTCTGAGAAGCTTGACTTGGTCTATGGATTTAGTCTTTCAAAATACCTCCTAATATTTTATCTATATTATCTGTTTATATTGGGTTTCCAGACACCATGTCCACATTGTTGTATGCTGTGTACTGTGAAGACAGGCTTGACTGTGCCAGGAAGGTTTTAATGGAGATCCCATCCAAAGTTTAACACAACATCCTTTCTGTTCCACAGGGCTTCATTTCACTTTAAGTGGAGCTGGAGAAGAGACAGGGGGAGAGAGAGGGTGATTGAAAATGTGAGATTTTTGTTCTGTGTCAGACAGAATAAGCATGTAAAATCATCGCAGTCATGTTGGGGAGTATGTTATTCCTGGAGTAAGGTTCAGTAAGGCATGCAAACATTCTTACTGTATATATAAGAAGATCTGTCATAATGACAGTACAAGGCAAAAAATAGGTCCTTTTCAGACAACTGAAAATGTACTTTTGCTCACAAAATGCCACCACACATATTTACACTTGCACAAAAACAAAGAGCCAGGCACAGGCCTACACATTTGTTTTGTAGCCCAGAATGTCATCATCTCAGTCAAGCGTTCAAATCTGATTTAGGGTGTCTTAGAAAAGCAATCAGAAAGGAGAGCTTCAGTGGAACACAGAAGATGAAATCAGGACTCATTTTATTCATTTCCATATCTTGCTCACAGAAAGCCATTGGAGCAAAGTCATATGTTGGAAATGTTAACAGCATTGACTGAATTTCCTCCTTTTTCTAAACAAGTAGCAGTGGAGATGAGTTCACATGAAAGCACAATGTGTTTTCATTTGGAAACGTTACTGTATGATCGCATCACCTCTGTAGTAGATTCAGATCACAAAGTAGAAAGATTTCGTTTCAGTAATAGCTCATTTAACTGATGAACTGATTTTGCATTTTAATGCATGGTCTCCTCATTTTAATTTATTTGCATTAGCAGTTCATATATTAAACACAAGTCGGACTCTTGCTAGTTTAATATTATTTAAATATGTTTTGTGGTTCATTCACACCTATTTGTTTTTTGTTTCAAACAAAATTCACAGCTCTATGCAAATGTTTGCTTTTAGTGTGAAAATGTGTTTCAAACTCAGTGACAGCTTGTCAGCTGTCAAGTAACCAGTCTAATAAAAGATACAGTGGCTTGCAAAAGTATTCGGTCCCCTTGAACTTATCCACATTTTGTCACATTACAGCCACAAACATGAATTAATTTTATTGGAATTCCACGTGAAAGACCAATACAAAGTGGTGTACACGTGAGAAGTGGAATGAAAATCATACACGATTCCAAACATTTTTTACAAATAAATAACTGAAAAGTGGGGTGTGCGTAATTATTCAGCCCCCGGAGTCAATACTTTGTAGAACCACCTTTTGCTGCAATTACAGCTGCCGGTCTTTTAGGGTATGTCTCTACCAGCTTTGCACATCTAGAGACTGAAATCCTTGCCCATTCTTCTTTGCAAAACAGCTCCAGCTCAGTCAGATTAGATGGACAGCGTTTGTGAACAGCAGTTTTCAGATCTTGCCACAGATTCTCGATTGGATTTAGATCTGGACTTTGACTGGGCCATTCTAACACATGGATATGTTTTGTTTTAAACCGTTCCATTGTTGCCCTGGCTTTATGTTTAGGGTCGTTGTCCTGCTGGAAGGTGAACCTCCGCCCCAGTCTCAAGTCTTTTGCAGACTCCAAGAGGTTTTCTTCCAAGATTGCCCTGTATTTGGCTCCATCCATCTTCGCATCAACTCTGACCAGCTTCCCTGTCCCTGCTGAAGAGAAGCACCCCCAGAGCATGATGCTGCCACCACCATATTTGACAGTGGGGATGGTGTGTTCAGAGTGATGTGCAGTGTTAGTTTTCCGCCACACATAGCGTTTTGCATTTTGGCCAAAAAGTTCCATTTTGGTCTCACCTGACCAGAGCACCTTCTTCCATGTTTGCTGTGTCCCCCACATGGCTTGTGGCAAACTGCAAACGGGACTTCTTATGGTTTTCTGTTAACAATGGCTTTCTTCTTGCCACTCTTCCATAAAGGCCAACTTTGTGCAGTGCACGACTAATAGTTGTCCTATGGACAGATTCCCCCACCTGAGCTGTAGATCTCTGCAGCTCGTCCAGAGTCACCATGGGCCTCTTGGCCTCTTGATCAGTGCTCATCTTGTTCGACCTGTGAGTTTAGGTGGACGGCCTTGTCTTGGTAGGTTTACAGTTGTGCCATACTCCTTCCATTTCTGAATGATCGCTTGAACAGTGCTCCGTGGGATGTTCAAGGCTTGGGAAATCTTTTCGTAGCCTAAGCCTGCTTTAAATTTCTCAATAACTTTATCCCTGACCTGTCTGGTGTGTCCTTTGGACTTATGGTGTTGTTGCTCCCAATATTCTCTTAGACAACCTCTGAGGCCGTCACAGAGCAGCTGTATTTGTACTGACATTAGATTACACACAGGTGCACTCTATTTAGTCATTAGCACTCATCAGGCAATGTCTATGGGCAACTGACTGCACTCAGACCAAAGGGGGCTGAATAATTACGCACACCCCACTTTGCAGTTATTTATTTGTAAAAAATGTTTGGAATCATGTATGATTTTCGTTCCACTTCTCACGTGTACACCACTTTGTATTGGTCTTTCACGTGGAATTCCAGTAAAATTGATTCATGTTTGTGGCTGTAATGTGACAAAATGTGGAAAAGTTCAAGGGGGCCGAATACTTTTGCAAGTCACTGTATGTTCAAGCAGCATGTGCGATATGTTTGTGTAAGATTTTTTTGAAAACCATGCCAACTGGTACTGTATGTGCACAACTGTGGATTTGGTAAAGTTAAATAAAATGTTAAGTATTCACTTGGCTAAGCTAACTGGAAAAAGAGAGAAATTACTGTACCTGCACTTTTTAAGCTTACTTAATAAGCTAATTGCTTAATTTTGCATTAATCAGAATCAGAATACTTCATTAATCCCGAAGGAAATTAGGGTTACAGCAGGCAGCACGCTAATGGCGCAGGCACACTTACAAAGGAACCTTCTGACCAAACTTACACAAACAACTCATTGGGAAGACATGTCATGTAATCTATGCAGAGCCGATGACTGTAGCCTACACAAGAGGCAGACTATTGCCAGTGTTTATAATCTGTGTGGGCTGCATCAGTGGTGATGTGTAGTTATATTTCTAGGAAGGTACACCTCAGGTTATGGCACAGGGTTTCCAAAGGGTTTATGACACAGGGCCTTCATACCTTCATACACATGCTTTAAGTAGTGGGATTTTATCCATGTGGACAGTAACTTCTTTAACTTTTTACTGCTTACTTTTCCAGCACATTTTTGGTCTTAGCTAATCTAAAATATAAGATGGCTTGTTTTTCAACCTTAGGTTTACTCTAAAAGCATGTGGGTTGTGTTAAACTCTCCATCACAAAGCTGCTAAGAACATTTTCAAAGTTTCTTCAATGCCTTAACAATTTGTGATAATCCTTTTATCGGATATTTAAGCTATCTTTTATTTAGCTTAGCTTAGCACAAATGCTAAAAGCTAGTATGCATTGATTCCTAGTTATTTCTGTAGATAACTAATTAAAATGGTACCTCTTTTATTTCATGTGTGGGAAATTTCAAAACTAATTCTACAGTTTGATGTGGTAATGAGTGGGCTTCTGAAGTGTAAAACTGACTTTATGAGCTATTCTGAGCTTTACTTATATGTCCACATCAATGCCAGTCTTTCTATTTGTTCTAGTAAACTGAAGAAAAAAAACTAACCAGGGTTATATACATAAACTATATTGGTATTTTAACTAGTTATTTCACTTACATACTGTACTACGAATATTTGGTTCTAAGATAATTTTTCTTTCTTTTTGGTTGGCTGGGCAAGCAGTGAAGTTGTAGGTTTTTCATACTGTGTAGAAGATATTGTCCTATTTTTGTTTGCACTATTAGGCTGGGATGTGTGAATATGTTTACATGTGTTGGTTGTTGGGATGGTGTTTTGTCTTTCTTGAAGTACATGCATGGATGCCGGAAATGATTTTACTACTAAGCATATTGAGACAAAAAGGGTGACAGGGAGAAGGAGTGAGAGAAGCAGAAAAAAATGAAGGCATTTCATTTTTCGGAATAAATGCCTTCCTCACACCGTCTGATAAATGTTTTCTGGGATTACAGCTTTCGCACATCAGAGCCACTCAGCCACTAATCATCTTTACTCTGAAAGATTTTCGTTTCTTGTCCAGTCTGTCACTTCAGATTTTCCATGTCAGCTGTAATACTTTCCCATTTGTGCAGCATTGTTCCTTAAGTCGCATTTAAAAACTTTATGCAGCCGAGTGGGGGTATACAGTGGCATACTGTGTATTACATACACATGCAGCTTAATTAACACACAAAAAAGGCATTAGGTTTTTACACAGACACAAAGCAAAGTGTATATTTGACTACAACTGGATTGTATTTGGAAATAAAACAGTTGGCATTTCTTAAGGAGGTAGAATTTCCATGGTGATTATTCCCGTTGCTTAGCCATCTCCACCGGCTTTTCTGCTTTTTTTATAACGAGTAAAATCCTCAAGATTAGTCGCGTTGGCAAATGGCCCTGCATTGGCTCTTTGTCACCGTTTCACCATTCTTTGTTTAATCAGGCATTTTCCATTGAGATAGGAATCGCTGTGACAAAGTAGGAAAGATAAGCATGAGTAATGATCATCTTAAGTCACAGCCAACGTTTTAAGCTACCACATACTTGTATATGGACAAAGGTCCCTTGAATGAATTAGATCGGGTGAACCACGCAAGCGCACACACATCTTTGCACTCTACAGACTACAGACGTCTTAAGATGACCTTAACTCTTTATGCCTTTTGACTGACTTTAATCCTTAGTCTAATCCAAAAATAATTCAAAGCACCCTAAAATCAAGCCCCAAGAGAAAACTAATCCTAAAACTACATTTAACCCCAAATGTACGACTAGGCTCTAATTCGGGACTTCGAACTTCTCCTAAATCTCATAGGAAGAGGTTCACTGACACAACCCCCTCATGAATATGTCATTTTAAAAACACATTTTCATAGTTTTATGTGTCTTCTCTCTTCCTCCAGCGAGGTTATTCTCTCCAGCATCGATGTGCCCATTGCTGGAATCTGGGAGTGCCTGGTGACCAGTTCCCGTGGCAACACTTCTCAGCAAATGGAAATCGTGGTTCTGGAAACGTCAGCATCATACTGCCCTGCTGACAGAGTCACCAACAACAAGGGGGACTTCAGGTGAGTGACCTTGCAGCCACAGACAATGGCAGATTAGTTTTTCAGTTTTATTATACAGGCTGATTTGGAAAAAAAGGTCTCAAAATAATAGTAAATGTATTTTTGAGAGTTGGATAAGAAAACTGGTACATTTAATGTGTTTGTGCAGTTGTGGCTTGGTCAGGAACCACTTCTTCTCATATCCCATCACCAGTGTTGGGAAAGTTACTTTTAAAATGTATTCCATTACAGATTACAGAATACATGCCACAAAATGTATTCTGTAACGTATTTCGTTACGTTACTCAATGACAGTAACGTATTCTGAATACTTTGGATTACTTAATATATTATCATGCTTTTTACAACTACATGAATGTACTATTGCTGTGTGATTTATTACTATTACTGAAGGTCCGCGGCTCCGAACCGTAGTAAAGGGACCTCTGGCTAATACAGCAAGTTCCGTGTCGGGCTTGTAGCCGAAAAATAGCTTTACTTTGTTGTGTGGGTCAACTTTGCTTGCGAGAGACAGAGAGAGGCGTTGAAAGGCTGCTCCAACGGAACTTATTGTTTCAGAGGAAAACACGAACACAGCGTACAGTCGAGTCTTAATAGCTTACTTACAAGTGGGCTTGTCAGGCACTCTTCTTGGCTGCAGTGGTTATTATTATATTTACATGCTTCCAGCTCCCGTTTTTGCTCCGTGACAGCTCGTACTTTTCCACTCGCCTTTTTTTCCCTCCTCTTGCTCTCTTGCTCCCCAACACTGCCCATCACCAGTGTTGGGGAGTAACGGAATACATGTACCGCCATTACGTATTTAAAATACAAAATATGAGTAACTCTATTCCATTACAGTAACCGTTTAAAAAGGTGGTATTTAGAATACAGTTACTTTGTTGAAATAAATGGATTACACTGCGGTACTTTCCTGTTTCATATTGTGGCCGGTCAGGATTGATTGGTTTTGTTTGACAGCTACGTTCTGTTGTTCCAGGCGGCAGCTACAGTTGCCATGGTTACAGGGCGACACTCTCTCTCTCTCTCTGCAGTTGTGTCCAAATTCATGGGCTGCATCCTCCTGTGGACCCGGCCTTCACGGTCTACGTGGGCCGGGTCCTCAGGAGGTCGGGTAGGCCGGAAGTAAACGGCAGTGAAATTGGACGGTCTAGCCTTCAGATTAGCATCACCGCTGTCTCAGTGGAGTTTAATAAACTTGGCCGTCTGCTCCTTGCTATCTAAAATATAACAGGACACTGGCGTAAATTCTCGACACTTATGTTTAATCAGTTTTCTGTTTGACGTTTATTCAGCTGTGTGAAAACCAAGGAGGAACCCACCTGGAGGATTAATAAAGTTTTATTTTATCTAATCTAATCTAATAACTTTAATTTCAGCCAAACCGATTTACTCACGAACAAATAAAACACTGAAAAAAGACAGACAATAACATTTTTAGGTTGACTAGGTGACTTGTATATTACGTTTAACCTGAGTAGCGAAAGTCCGCGGTAATCTGAACATGATGTGCCGGGAGTTGTGCCGTTCTCGGCGGCTTTAGTGACCCTCGAGCTCTCGGCTAGCTATCGAGCTGGTGGGTAACAGACGTCTGCGAAAACGTCGAAGCACTTTTGCAAATATGCGATGTCTTGATAAACCGAGCAGATATTTGAAGTTTACACATCCACATTCTCGCCTGAAAATATGTTAAAAGTTTATTTTCCGACCCAGAAAGATTAATAAGAGTAATTTTAAAACTTAGTAGCGGCCGCCATTGCCGGAAACTGGAGTTTGGCTGGGCCGCGCTATGAATTCTGGGATATGGTGGGCCACGAAGGACACACCCGACCCATCCTTCAAATTCAGGGAAAAGGAGGACGCATTTGTCGGCTGCATTCGGAGGAGTCTACGAATTTGGACAGCCTTCGGCGCGTCGCTGTGACGTAATCGGCCTACAAATGCGGCCTCAGGAGGATGCAGCCCATGAATTTGGACACAGCTTGCGATTGTGTGTTTCCTGGGTGAGAGAGTGCCTTTTTGTTGTTGTTGTTGTTGTGCTAAGCTAATAGGCAGAATGCTACAGGCATAGCTCTAAAGAATGTAGCCTCATGGACAGTGTAGTCCGTGTTGCAGGGAGAATGGACTGCCATACACGTTATGTGTCTGTGAGCAAGAGGTGGGAAAAAAAGGTGAGTGGAAAAGTACGAGCTGTCACCGAGCAAAAACGGGAGCTGGAAGCATGTAAATATAATAATAACCACTGCAGCCAAGAAGAGTGCCTGACAAGCCCACTTGTAAGTAAGCTATTAAGACTCGACTGTACGCTGTGTTCGTGTTTTCCTCCGAAACAATAAGTTCCGTTGGAGCAGCCTTTCAACGCCTCTCTCTGTCTCTCGCAAGCAAAGTTGACCCACACAACAAAGTAAAGCTATTTTTCGGCTACAAGCCCGACACGGAACTCGCTGTATTAGTCAGAGGTCCCTTTACTACGGTTCGGAGCCGCGGACCTTCAGTAATAGTAATAAATCACACAGCAATAGTACATTCATGTAGTTGTAAAAAGCATGATAATATATTAAGTAATCCAAAGTATTCAGAATACGTTACTGTCATTGAGTAACGTAACGGAATACGTTACAGAATACATTTTGTGGCATGTATTCTGTAATCTGTAATGGAATACATTTTAAAAGTAACCTTCCCAACACTGCCCATCACCAACATATTCTGACACACATGCAGATACCCCTTCGATGTATGTTTCTCATGTGAGGAGGAAAAATAAACCCCAGCAATATCTGTATCTGGAGGCACTTACCTGCAACCAGAAGTTTGCTGTCCAGAACATCTGCTTTTCCCACATTAATTTTTACTTGCATCGCTTGCTTTTGCCTATATATAGGGACAAAACTGGTTAGGTAAAGAATTGTGTTTTGTGTTAAAATACACCCTTCATAACCCATTAGCTGAATTTTGATATCATTGGTATGAGCAAGAGTAATTTTTTCCCACCAATCATCACATACTCATTCTACAGTATTAGTACATGGGATTTACATTGGGATTTAGAATGACATGGTTGGAAACAATCAGTCTCGCTCTTTTCAGAGATAATAAAATCCATCTTAACTGACACACTGATTACTGTAATAACCTATAATCTATAGCTTAACCAGCTTTTGCAGTTCTGTTAACTGTTAACCTAGCTAGGTTAGTCCCAAAGGTTGATTCTGTTCATCTGGACGTAGCGTTTTCAGTGGGAGAAGCGTTTCGTCACTCATCCAAGTGAATTCTGGAGTCTCAGCTGACTGCAGGTTTCCCCAACCTTATAAACAGTACATTGCACAATAACTGAAACCAGTACACTGAATGAACAATGGGCTGTGAGGTCAGTTTTTTGATCAGTAATATGAAAATTGTCATGACCATTGATCAACAACCACTGATCAAAGCCCACTGATCACTGATCAAAGACCATTGATCAAAGACCACTGATCAATGGCCATCAGTACCATTCACAGGGAATGGTACTGATGGTACTGAGGAATGGCTGCTAGGTTAGCTTAACAGTTAGCTTAACCTTGCTTATTTAAGCTAACTGTATGTCTGTGAAGGTTCTCAGTCATCCAGGTCATCTTAGTCTAAGGAGCTTGGAAAGAAAAGCGTCTGGACTTCTCTAAATTGCTTGAAGACGTTTTAACCTCTCATCCGAGAAGCTTCTTGCGAACTACTGTCTGTAGTTGGTAACTCTATTTCTGCATGAAATTTTCAACTAATAAAGAAAATAAATAATAAAAGTGCTTCTAAATATTGTGTAAATAAACCATTTCCTTCAATCTGCTTGTACAATGTACTTTGGTTTACCATCTCTTGTGCTTGGCATCAATGGACTGGTTTTCAAAGCTGAAACCAGGAAGTCTCCTGATATATGAAGCAATAGTTTAACCCCACTATTATTTATTTCACAAGAAATATTTCCAATTATAAAGTAGCATGTTATAAAAATTAATACTCTAATCACAGAACTAACTCACTCTGTTGCTATCCCTCTATAGAGTGCCCAGTAGAGGTACTTAAGTCTGGTTTTAGGTAGTGTCGTGCTGCGTTTCGTTTCATCTTACAACTGGTGTGCCTTCCTCTAAGTTTGGCTCACTAGTACAGCAGAGTCTGGACATTTCATATTATTTAATAATAATTGTTATGTGCGATAGAAAAACTCCTACACACATTATGGCTCATTGTAGTCCAGATTTATATCATGTCTATAGAGAACAAGATGAATAACTAAAGTCTCACATAGAAAGAAGAAAAACGCCACACATCTACTGTGCACTCCATTTTCGCTGTCCTCGACTCCATGTAACCACGTTAAAACTATATTTGTTAACATACATGCACGCACACCCTCCACCTCTCTTCCCTTGTGGGTGTGCTGTTGTCGTGTACACTCTTTTGTAGCTGCTGTACTTTACAGCCCACTTCTAGTGCATCAAGCACAGAGGCTTTGTTTCTGCTGGAGCATTGGAGTAATGGGCTGGAAAATGAGCCCCCTTTTTTGTTGGGGGCGAAATTAATGCCATTTATTACTAAGTAGCTGCTGCAGCAGCAGCAATGTGGATGACTAGAGGTGGGGGTAAAGAGAATGGGGTGGGGAGTAGTGTGATGGCAGGTCTCTACCCTCAGAACAGATTACTAGCCTCCTGAGAGCACTGCTCCTTTATTTTAATTTTGATGAAGTCAAAAGCGTTTGTTTTCACATTAAACATTTTTTCAGCTTATTTTCTGAAGTACAATTGTGATGCTGCCTCTAGCACAAAACCACGAGCATGAGACACATGCTCCTTCTTTGATTGTTGACAAATTGATCAATATGTGAGAACACAAACCGCTCTGTCCTAAGGCTACAGAAACACAGACCTTTAATATACAGTGATGCCAAGAAACAAAACCTGGAGTTCTTTTGTTATCTGCAAAATACAGGCTAGTGTCCTGGACTGTGAATGTTTGGCTGCCTTTTTACACCCTAATGAGCTTTATTTTATTGAAACACTAACAGGCATTACCCAGAAAATGGAAATGATCCATTTGACTGTAAAATCACACTAGCCCCTATCATAGGTTGGTCAGTAGAGCAGCTCCAGGACTTGGTTCTTGATGACATTATTGAGAAAGTCTCATTTCTTGCTCCAGAGGAGTCTTCAGTGAACTTTGTATTACCGTAAGAACAACACTTAATTTGAATTTCCCTTTAGGAGTAACAGGCAAGAGCAGGTTTCTGCTTGAAATATAAATCCTTCACTGACATTCTCCATCTGCCACTGTGGTGCATGTTTAAATGGGGTACGCAGGCGATTTTGTAACACTCTTTCAATATGCTGTGGAAGTTACAAACAGTTCAGAACAGAGTGGAGGATGAGGTATCCTGACTTTCAGGCCCTTGTATGGGTCAAGCTGTGCCACTCCACAAAGCCAGCTTTTCCGAAGATCACCTTGAGAGTATTTATTCTGTTGTACCTGCAAGAAACTAAAAATACCAAAAATAACTGTGACGACGTCACACAAGTTATTTTTTCACACATCTGGAGCCACAGGAGGTAAAAGTGGATGTCTTTGGATACTCAAATGTGGGATAAAGCCAGAGGAAACCATCACAAGCAGAGGGGAGAAGACATCAACACCTTTAAATGTCTTTTGTGATTAACAAAAAAAAAATATTTCACTGCACCAAGTGAATAGACAATAAACTTCATTAATAAAGTTAGTAAATAAAATTAATTCAGAAGTCATTAATAAGACAGACGCATGTTTCACAGTCAAGAATCTGGGAGTCATCTGCAAAATAATTAAGCCTAGCTGTAAATCATTTATGCAAATTAATACTTTCCTAAGTACAGGGAGTATGAAATTGCCATCTGGTGCCGTTTGTGTAGATCCTGATATTTCTGATACTTTTTTGGCAGGTGGCCAAAGACGCTGGCTGGCATCCTGGCCTTCCTACCCTGTGCTCCTGCCACCTTTGGCTCTGCCCCTCACCCATCTGGCAGCGCTCCTCACCCCTCGAGCCGGGCAGAAAAGAAGGCGTGGCGACGTTGCGACCGTGCTGGGCGGTGGGCTGAGGAGGACTATACTCAGTGCCCTTATGCCAGTGAACTGACCCGTGTGCTGCATGAGCTCACCCAGGTATCAGCATTAGTGTAGAACTAGTGCCGAGAACTTCTGGGAAACAGGATTCATTTATGGATTCTGTTTCTTTTTTTTTTAAATTGTCCATCAATCCTTATTTAGAAATTTTCCAGCTTACTCTTAACAGCAAGATTTCAAGTTCATATTCCCTGAAAACTACCAACTGCTTTGATTCACCTGTAGCCTGCAAGTATTTCCAGATCTGTGTATGAAACATTTATATGCAAGCTGTTTTAGTCTACTTCTGCCCAAAGGATTCCTGCATTAAAGTGACAAAGTTTGCAAAACTACACAAATTCTTGAAATTTGTGTAGTTTTATTCATCTTTCATCTTTTATTCATCTTATCAACTGTGCAATGTTTTTGTGGAATTATTATAACAAGCCGTCATGTTCATCCTCTCTGAAAAATTGTTGCATACTACACAATATATTGATTTCTCTTCCAGATACCTATTAATACGACCAACGCTCAGCCTTTTGGACAGCAGTTGGTGGCCTTCACCAGCAGGGCAGCGCACTTCACCGATGTCATGGATGTCATTTATGTCACCCACCTGGTGGAGAGACTAACGAGGCTAGTGGAGAAACACAAAGATGTAAGAGGAAGCACAGAAATATACTAGGTCCAATGCATTTATAGTGGTATCATCCCAATATTTTACAACTGAATTAAACAGAATCAAACCCCTAAGATGCTGTGTAAATGAACTGTAAAAGCAATTACAAGGTTTTCAGTGGAATAACCTGTACGTCTTTGCAACCAATGTGAGTGACTGCAAGCAACCTCCTGCAACCACTCACCAACTGGTTTTGGGAATACACGTTTTTCCTTGGCAAATGGTGGTTGCCGGGCTGCCACCAGCCGGTCTTTAGACTGCAATCACTGGGGCCTTAATGACAGTTATTTAGCTTAAATCAGCTAGTCCTACTCTTGTCAAAGAGTGCTTATTAAAAGTGAAAACACATGTTGTTTTTAGGTTTCCATTTTAATATCTGACACGTTTCACTCCCAGCCAGCTTATGCCATCGGCTCGTCTAACTGTCAGAAGAGGGACTTGATTTGCTAAGTAACTTTTCTGGGAACTCAGGACAGTAGGAGGGGAACCCTGCGAAACATATAATACCTGCAACGTGCTATTCTTGTCTACAGTGACAATTAGACAGCAGCTATTAGGTCTAAAGAGGAAGGTATTTTGTTTGTTGTTTCAATCAGGGTTGAATTTGCCAAGGTCGCCCCAGACAGCCTTAGACAATAGTTCTAATTGCAGTTCCTATTCTGATCTGTGCACATGTTCATTCATTCATTTTTCCATCACCCTAAGAAAGAATAAGGTTTTGTTTAATGCTCATCTAGAGGTTACCCTAAAGACTACACCATATCACATTACCCATCAGTTAGTTGCTCTTGCACTAGACAAGCAATATGACTGAAAAACCGAAAAACCAAGAAATGTCAGCGACTTGTCGATCACAGTGCAGGCCTTCTCTAAAGATACCCTACGTTATCAAGCTTTTTGACTCTAACAGGGACCATGATTTACTAATTGAACATGTATTTATTAAGCCTTGGATGCACAACCTACCAATACCTACACTCTTTGAATATCGAATATCTTTAAATCTTTGAATTGACATAGTGGCCTTGTACAATGGGTTATGCAGAGGACTCCCAAAAAACACACCGACTGGTGCATCCCAGTTCTTCTCACTTCCTGCAAGAAGGGTCAATCAAATGAAGGCCAGGAGCTTATGTTTGATTACATTTTTCCACTCTTTTCCCCTGTCTGTGGCTTCTCTTCATGCCTCCATGTTTGTGTATGTCAGCACCTCTTCTATTATATTATCAGACATGAACATCTTCCATGCATTTACTGGGGAGACAGTACTAAACCCAGGTGCAGGCCCTGGCTGACTAATTCAGAATATTGTGGCTAGAGCAGTAAGAGGGGCTCATTCTGTTAGACTCAATATCCATTTCCTCTTCAGAGGACTCATCAGAGGACTCCTCTGTATCTGACTGGCCTTGTTCAGTGGGGGGGGACAATAGTCTGGGTCCTCTATATCTTAGATGTCAGATTCTGAGTCAGTGCCTCCGATGGGCTCTTCATCCCATCCGTCCTGGATCATTTGTAGGGCAAGGTCCACAGCTGGCTTCATAGCAGCCATGTTACTTTAAATATTAAAAAAAAAACATCAGAAAGGACAATGTTTGAAATGCACAGGAAAATATAAACAGGGCTGCACATAAATGGTCCGCAGGTGCGCATTTGCTGTCAAAATAAAAGACGCCTACCAGATAAGAAGTTGGAACGCTCGTTTGCGTACATTAGATGTTCTGGAGGAGGACAGACATTTGTTCAGAACTCTTAAAGATGTCGAAGAAGCAAGCTCCGTAAGCAATTACTTTGGTGTTCCTCCACCACAAAAGAAGAGCGTATTCTCTGAATTTCCGGGAATAGTTTTATTTTGACAGTGAATGCACACCTGCGGACCACTTATGTGCAGCCCTGACTATAAATCATGTATGTTACTGTGTAAAAATTAATTCTTGATCCATCAGAAGTGTAAGTGGGTCAGTCAGAGTTGCTAAGAATGAAAGTTTCATAGAAGATTCCATAGGAACTGCTTGGGGTCATTTTTGACCCCACTTGTGGAAGAGTGGGGTAGTGATACAAAAACTGCATTTTTTTAAATTAATGAAAAAATAAATAAAAATGCAAATGGCCTCATGTTACAAACATATTTTATGAGGAATACCTGGAATATGAATATATTACAACTTTAAAGATTTTGAAGACAAACAACCCGTGGGGTCATTTTTGACCCCACGTGTGCATCTAAGGGTTAAGACTTGCATCTAGCAATTAGGACCAATTAACTGATGAACGTCTGCACAACCACTGCTCACCAGATCCCAACAAGAAACCACAAAAGCTTCCTTATAAGACACAGTAACATGTTTCTCACCTCATACAATATCCTACTGGCCATTGTGGCACTGGACCTGAATCATTGTTAAGATGCATCTCGTGTTTGGGCGAGTCATGTTTTTACCCTGAGTGAACTTCTTCAGCTAGAGGCAATGGGATTGTTATACTGGCATCACACTGAAGGTCAGGTTGTGCGAGGGGGAACGGTGCTGGGCTTAGTCAGTGAAAAGAATCAATATTAGCTCTCACTTGTGCAATTATTCATCACAGGTCACTCGGGAGGACATATTATTAGGAGATACTTAGAGTTTTATCATTCCTAAGACAATGGTGGCGAGACCACCCTCATTCACGGAATAAAGAACAGCCCAATGAAGCAACAATAAAAAGTACAGTAAGTAAATAGTGAACTGCCATCCTAAGGAAGCAATTATGCCCCATTGGAGCTCCTAATCTAAATTAAATCTCCCTATAATGAATGAAGCCACCATTGCCTCCCTCACAATCCTGACTGCAGATTACAAATGTGCCTGTTGTTCTATGATTGATGTGCATGATGAGTCTGCTTCTTCCTGTGTGTGTGTGTGTGTGTGTGTGTGCGTGTGTGTGTGTGTGTGTGTGTGTGTGTGTGTGTGTGTGCGTGTTAGTGTGCGCGAGCAACCATTTGCATAAATGTCTGCTTGTGCTTCCTCAGCTGGGGGACTATATATCAGACATTGCCAGCAACATGATGCTGGTGGAGGAGCATATCCTGTGGATGGCACAGAATGAGGCCAGGGCGTGCACTCGAATCGTCCAGTGTGTGGAGCGTATTGCTGACCTGGCACTGACTGGAGACAATCAGGCCATTTCTAAGGTATAGCTGGACTACAAAAAAAAAATACTCACACTCAAGGCCACACTCAGGGCAAGGGTTGCTTATCGCGCTAAATGACCCAAAGCTTTTACTTTTTTCTCGTGGTTTAGAATAATGAGAAGTCAATTTGGCTTAAGTAGATAGTGAAAACAAAGCAAGCTAAAGATAATTTGCTTCCTTTCTTGGTTTCCTCTTCTATTTTTTCCCTCCCCATTGTCATTGGGGATAAAAGCAGTGGCTAAATTAAAAAATATAAAATTGTCTTCCCTCCCCTCGCCGCTCTCCTACCCTTACCTCTCTCTCCCCACTCCTAAATCCTGGGATGCTCATCTTAGGTATCAGCTAACATAGCTCTGGAGGCCTTTCTGATCCGTCCGTCAAACTTCCACGGTTTGTGCTGCACAGCCCTTCGACAGCCCCCCTCAACTGCCACCTCACCCCGTCCTGACAGCCACTCCCACTCTGATAAGGACATGAGCAGAGAGCGTGATGCCGTGGGGGAATCGTTGCTCAGCTTCAAATGCCACACTGTCAACAACAGTGGCTCACCGGTCAGTCAGCTAAGCAAGGTAAGACGCAAGTTAATAAGCGGTGTGAAGCTTTCTAAAATAACGCCACTATCTTCTGCTGCTTGGACGTGTTAGCTAGGGGGGAGGAGAAAATATTCTTTGACCGTTTCCCTTTCTCACTCCCAGCAAAAAAATTTTTCTAAACAGACATTCACTTTTGCAATTTTTGATTCTTAGTCCAAATACAGGAGTGAGAGAAGGAGGGAAGATGCTCTGAGAGAGGACAGAAATAAAATACAAAAACAGGAGTACAGTTTGTATACTAGCTCATGGGCACAATAAAATGAATTCCCTTGCACCACGCCTTTGAAGCATGTGAGAAAGATTACTTCCTGCCCTTAAGTCTGTTGTTGCCTATTTGTCCTGGCATTCTGACACCTTTGTTGGGGTTTGTTGGCGCGCTATAGATCATCTCGTTATAGGTGGGGTTGTGGTGGGAGCAGGGCCTGCAAATAGGGCAGCAATTTGGGAGTCAGGGAATGCCGACCACTCCCCAGTGATGGATAAGGTGGCCTTGTGTACCTGTCACTTTAAATCAGCTGAAGCTCTACTACATCTCCAGTTGTGGTTGTCACAAATGAGAAATAGATGTGGGGCACTATACATCTGCAGACAGCAGGCAAAACACTCAACTCCCCTGGCACTGTAGTGTCATATTTGTGCAACATTTGTACAGTTTGCACCCTCTAGCTATTCAGTCCACGGATGAATTCACCAGTGTACGTGCGTGTGAACACACTGTCTGTGCATGTTAGTGTTTATGAGCAGGAAAGAGCTCATGAGTGCGTGTTTGTCTTTAAATCCGTGCGATTGTTTCATTTTCCCCTTTCTTCTTCGTCAAGTCTTTCAGGTTTTGTCAGCAATTACAGCACTTTGTTTGTAGCTCCAGGCTCTGTGTAGCTCGCACGCATGTATATCATTGTACAGCGGTGTCAAAGGTTTTCAGCACAAGTAGGTGTGTTATAGGTTTCTTTTTTTTTAAATCACCTATCCACATACAAAGTGTAGCAAACGTAATACTGAGCTCAGGGATGTGTGAGGGTCATACCAACTGTTGCAGTGATCCTTATTCAGCTACTGATGGAAGACCTTTTTCTTATGATTCATCTCAGCATTTCAAATGTTTCAAACTTTTGCTCGGCACTTTTTCTATCTCTGGAAACTGACCTAAATTAGCAGAGTCACAAAAAGGACAATACTGCTCTGGCAGAGATCGACAAATGTGGAATTAACATTTATTTTTATTATCGACAAGTGATCTCACTGCCAGTACTTTCAGTTTTAAAAGGTTTTCTTACAGCAGAGTCCAAACAAAAAATAATATTTTATCTTCCCACTAAACAGTTGCAGCACTGTGTGACCTTGAGAAAAATACTTTAGCTCGAAGCTCGTATGTGATGTGTAAACTTCAAGGGTTCTTATCGGTGACTCATCTCAGCTAAGTGTCTCTTCAACAGCAGCACAGAAAAGGTTCATTATTAAGACAATCAACATTTCAATTACAGATTCACATAAGAAAACAGTTGTTAGCTGAATGTCCAAATAAAAAGGTGAACCTGATTTGACAGCAGGAAATCTTAATGACTGTCAAGTTAAACTCTATTGAAGTCATTGCACAACTCTATAAAATCATATCTTGCTAGCTAACAATGGAGTGCTCAGTGCTGCTACTGATAGCTGAAAACAATTGATTTTCATAGTCTCGACATGTTCTCAGTAAAAAGACTTTTTTTTTGTAAGTTATTTGCTACAAGAAAGGGTAAAAGCATCCTTGTTATTGGTGGACTCTGTTAAACTGCATTTTTTCCAACATCTGAACTGTTAAGCCCGGGGCCTCTCACTAGTCTTACTGCTCTTCTCCTGTTGTTAACAGTAATGTCCACTGTACAAATCCCATAGGTTATCATTTAGCTAAATAGTATCTTTGTTTTGCAATGTAAAAAAGAGAAACAAACAAAAATAGCTATATGTGACCTAGAGATGAATCTCTGCCAAACTCCTGTCACTAGGGAAAAGTGGTTTATTCCCCAACCAGCTGGCAACTGCTTGGTGGTGGTTGCTGGCTGTTTCTAAGTGGAATTGGTCACAAGGAAGCTGTTGTATTAAAAATGTCTTTGTGATGACTTTGGTCACTAGCAAATTGCTCCAGTTACCCATACTTTGCATGGAAAATGCTCATTTCATGTCCATACAGCATTACTACTTGGGGATTCTGACATTACCACCACATAGCTGGCATGAAGAAATCAAAATCCTTCAAACACAAATGCTAGGGCAGCCAAACATATGAAACTAAAGGTAGAGTGAATGTTATTTAATCTTAATTTAACAAGCCCCACTGAAGGGCCCCACACAGATGCTATACTTAGATTAAGGCCATGTCCACACTAATATGTTTTCGTTTGAAACTAAAGGTACAAACATCTTTTTCTCTCTGTTTTGGCCTTCCGTCCACACTGAGACGACGTTTTCGTTCATGGAAAACACAGCTTTTTGAAAATGCTCTCCAAAGCGGACATATTTGAAAATGCAGGTTTTTGCATCGCAGTGTGGATGGCAAACCCGGAGCCGAAAACGATAACACATTTTAGTCATGTGATGCAGTCATGTGACCAATTAAACTAAGATAGCGGCAGCAGTTCAGGCCATTATACAGCAGTTGTTTTGTTTGCTGTCGCTTTTGACAGCCCTATTAAAGATTAATATCAGTTTGTACATAGCTTTTCTTCAAATTCTTTAATTCTCACTCGCTTTTGCAACTTTGTACTTTTGTGGTACTCGCAGCAACAACTCCACGTCATTGTCACTCCATTTAAAAAACTCGGTGCTTTTCCTCAACATTTTGCTGCAACATTTCAAAGAGCGGGAAAGTAAATAAACGGCAGACAGAAATGAGACAGGTCGAATCTTCTTGCGTTTCACGCATGCCCAGTACTGGAACGCAAGGATTTTCGTCTGTTTCAATGTGGATGAACAACTCTGTGAAAACAACTGAAAACGGTAGTGTGGATGCGGAGCGTATTCAGACATATATCCCGTTTTCAAATTTATCCTGGCTAGTGTAGACGTAGCCTAAAGCAGCACGAAGTAGCGTGCCAATGTGTGAAGAGACAATTCTTTAGTCTAGTGTTCAGTGGCTAAAAAACATGCTTTATTAGCTTAGGACGAGAACATTTTAAAGAGATAGCTATAACAGCTTTATTTGTATTGTACATTTCATTATGTGTAAACTCAATAAGCTTAACAGAGAAGACAAAAACATAAAAACTAGTGCAGGTTATAACATCTTAAGGCAGCAAAAGCAGCACAAACAAAACAAAACAACAGCACCTATCAAATGTGCGCTTGCGTGAATAAAAAGGTTTTGATTTTGTTTGTGAATATGTGCAAAGTTTTAATTGATCTTAAGTCAGCAGGAAGTTTGTTCCACAGAACAGTTCCACAATAACTGAAAGCACCTTCAGAAGGCCGACAGACTGACAGCTTTGTGAACTAAAGGAAGGATTTTAAAAGTAATTCTTCATTTTACTGGAAGCCACTGGGAGAGGTAACGTGTTGAAATTTCCACCTACCTGTAAGGATTCTGGCTGCTGCATTTTGAAGTCATCCTAATGTCTCAGTTCCAAAAATCTTTGAGACATCCAGCATTTAATGTCATCAATGCAGCTCGTTAATATGTGAAGAGAGGTTAGATCAGATTAGATGCTGATGTAAAATTCCAATTCTGTACAGCCCCAAATTTAAAAAAAGGTGTTAGAATTAGTCTTAATACCCACAGGTGCAGATTTTCTGCAGATGTACTGCTCTTATTTTGCATTTTTATGTAATATTTATGAGGTGCATACAATTGTCAGTGTCAGATTTACCTTTAAATAGTTAATATATTTTGGTAATTCTGGCAGAAAAAATCTCTCCAAAGGTCAGTTTTTGGATGTGAGATGAAGAATGTTATATTATTTCCAACTCACTGAATGTGCAGAATGAATAAAGCGAGAACTCTCTGGGCGATTTACACTCTCACACCTGTGTTATGCCTCGTCTTGCTCTTTAAAGGCTCTGGGGTGTGAAGCAGCGCCCTAGTATGGATCACTTCAATGTTAATTGTAGGGTGGACCAGAGTGGCATCATTTGCATGTGAAATACTCTTTTCTAACTAACAGCACCTTGAAATCAGCCTGCATAGTATCTTTTTATTGGCCTCCTCTGGCCTTAACAGTCTGTCCAAGTTACTCGGGTCTTTACATCTGTCCAGTTCGCAAGCATTCATGGCTTCTAACACAGTGATGAAGACTGCCTGTTGACTTACTGTCAAATAAAAATATAAAATATAAGCAACTTTATCTGTGTGTGGTCATAATATTTTAGTTCATTAGTATATTTGTAACAGATTTAATTAGAAGATCTGATGTTTTTTACACAGTGTGGACACCAGAAAGCGCCTGAAAACTGCACTGAATCGTTTTTCTAACCTTGATCACATGGTATCAAATTAGAGTCTTAAATTTAAAGCTTTACATAATCCTGCATTCAAATGAAACACAATCAAAGCATAGTGTGTAAATGTTGCTATGGCAATAACTTAACTCAACATCATTCAGCTGAGATAAAGCTGCTAATTTGGAGTCTTGCACCAAGCTGCCTAAATCAGTGTTAAGTTGATGGATGAGAAAATAGAGGGATAAGCAATGCACACCAACTAATGCTTAAACAGATGCCTGTGATTAAAACCCAAAGCACAGTAGCAGACATAGTAACAGTTATCAGATATGACAATTGTCACTCTTAAGTGAGAGTGAAGGCCTGTTGTGTGAAAGTAAGCATACCTTTTTTTATCCAACGGGAACGTGACACAGTTGTGCAGAGTGTGAACTTGGTGTGGGCTCAACGCATTTAGTGTATCCAGAGCAGAGATAGAAATGCACATAATACACGCTTACGAACACACAATTCCCTATGAGTCATCAGTCAGCCTGTCTAACACTGCTCAGTTTAACAACACACTGTGAGGGCTACAATAGACACCTAGCACCACAGCTTGTTATCGAGCACAGTAGATACCCCTGAGATTAATACACGCTGGAAAGGATTCACAGTCACTTGATAGTCACCAATTCAAGCTAGCTGGGACAATGTCTAAAATGTAAATTAAACCAATGATTGGAAGGATTAGAAAGCCATTGAAATGGTGTATTTGTTTGAAGATATAGAAGCACAAAACTGAGATAATGTGTTGCTTTTTGAAAAGTACACCTACTTTTGATTTGAGCTGGGAAAGGAAGGTTTTGGAAACGTTTTAGGGACAATAAAACAGACATGACATGTACACTGAAAGAAATCCATACCCTGTATTAAATGCTGTAGTTTGTGTAGTTTATATATGAAATGCCTTCATTGTTTCTGACATGGATTCTTCCCCCTCAGCACCCCCATAAAAGCCTCAGACAACCAGTAGATTCAAACCACCACCATTACAACGAAGCAACAGCGCTAACCACTGCACAACTGTCCATCAACAGTGATGTTGACGAATGCTTTGACTGTTCAGATGGTCCATACAAATAAGCTCACCATGCGACTCAATTGGCACAATTGACATGAAGATATTTATATATAAATTAAATAAACACATTTTAATATTACAAATAAATTGCCATCTATAATTAAATAAAGGACACTAAAAAGAGTCTGGTATCAGTTTTTACTAACAGTAACAGTGACAGAGAACTGTCTTTGGAAGGGGCTCTAAAAGTGAGAAACAAGCCAAGACCTAAAAATCTGCACTTGTCCATAAACTCTTCCTTTTCCAGACTGTTTCCTTCACCATCATGTACCTGACTGACTGGCTGACTGAATGATCCCCTCTCTGTCTCACTCTGGCAGGAGCTCAGCACCGTTTAGAGCCATTTTGAGCCAAACTGGACTTAGACACACAGCATATGGCCCTGCTGTGCCAACACCTTGCCAAAAAGTGGCATAATAAAACAGCCAACATGAAACATGTGATCCTCACTTAACTTTTTAAAGAACTATTTTTTCTGTTTCTTTTTTGCTTTTTTTAAATAGTTATTCACCAACTGTTTGCAAACAGAAAAAAAGAGATATGTTTTTGGATGTTTAAAAGAAACCACATATTTGTCACGTTTCGTGTCATTTTCTGTCAGAAACAAGACCTTTTGACAGAATAAGATATTCCATGTATTTCATATTGCACATCTGAAGCAGCTTAGAAGTTCTTCCCTGAAAGCATGCTGTGATTTAATGAAGCACCCTGATGTTCACTCAGTGGCAGGTCAAATTTAGTGAGATTTATGTGAGAAAAGAAGAGGATCCAACACTGGCTGTGTAGAGGAACTTAAGAAGATTATAGGTTACTTAAAAACAAAACCAACACAGCATCAAAGTGTCTAAGTGAGCTAAGACTCGCTGCAGGTATTTGGTCAAAAAGAAAAGCAGTGGGCAAGCTGTTTGGTCCAGTGATGGTGCTAGTTGAAAAGGCAAAGGATCAACGGAATTACTGCATTTTATCCTGAAGGGAATCTGGGTCTCCAACGTAATCATTATTGAGATATTTCAGGGAGGCTGGGATATCTCAATAAACATTATTGCCAGAATTTCACTGTTTTTTGTTGGTATGACATTGAGATTCTCATATTGAGTGTTGCTTATTGAACAAAACACCAACAATGTTCTAATCCCTGGGTGGACAAAGAAAGCAACCAGTTTCAGGTTACTGACTGTTCATTTATCGGAAGAAGATAAGCATGCACCCTCAAATCAGCCTGAATATTGAGCACCGCATTTTAATGCTGACCTCATTATCCATTTAATTGGGTTTAGTGAACTAGGTGGGAGAATTACAATTTCATACTTGACATTTATATGTTTTCTTTATGATTCCCATTAGAATTGAATTCCATGTGCTCAAAATATGTCTACATGTGAATGAACATATGCACACATTCATCTACAGCCAGTGGCTTTTCTATACTTTCTTCAAATATGAGCTAATTCTTGCAGATTAGATTAGATAATATACTCACACTTACTTGAACTACAAAAATGAGTCTAAAGCTCTGGTTTCTATGCCAATTTACCTTGCAGTATCTTAAAATAATGCTTTAATGGGCTTTCATCAGTTAACTACAGAAACGATAGCAGTAGTGAAGCTGAAAGCTAAACAGCAGGGAGCCCGCATTATGTTTGTACCAAACAATGGAATAGATAAACAGCTATTCAATGACAACCAAGTAAAATTACCTTCATTTATGTTCTATATTTCATGTTTTTGAGGAGTCTTAATGTCCAAATCAGCTAATGGTTGGGGCGTGAAAGAGACGAGCTTTGGAAATTAGCTGTGGCCAAAGAACATGTGACCAAAACTGGCAAGGTGTGTGAGAAGAGAGCAAAAGGGAAAATCAGACTTATGATTAACCTCCTAGGAGGTTAATCATAACTTCTTCATCAACTTCTTCTGCTACGTCAAGTGGTTAAATGGAATAATGCCCTACAGTCTTCATTTACAACTCCTTGTGTCATCTAAAAGATGTTATCCCTTTCAGATTTAGTACAATTTATTTTAAAAAAAGTTTCATAAATTTTGTGGTGCAATTTTTGTGGTGCAGAACTGCTTTCCCAATTCAAGTTTGGGAATCACTTGTTTTATGTGTTATTTATCAGCTGGCTTTGAACTCACTGACATACATTAATCATAAGCTCCAGAATTTACAGTAGCTGTGATGTTTCATTTTCATATCTGAAAAAAGGAGTTGTATTTAAATTAGAAATTAAAAAAGCTTTTGAAGAAAAAAAAACCCCTGACTGTTTTCGAGATCTTTTCAGCATCTTGCCTGATTACAGCATGCTTGCCAGTTGACCTCTGGTTGGTATCACACAGTTCCACTTTGTTTAGAACAGACTCTGAACTAATTATCCCTAAATTACACAAACATATGGCATCTTATCCTATTTCCCAAGTCAGTGGGCATTATCCTTGAACTGAATTGCAGAGTGTATGGTTCATTGAGGATGACAGTTTGGGACAATATTTACCACTTTAGATCTCCTTCTTCCTTGTCATTGACAGGTAATTAGCGGAGGCCTTTAGGCTGAACGGGTGGAGCATTTGCACCTCCCTCTCCCCTCATATAGCCTTTCGTTGCTCTGCAGAGTGTTTTTTAATTATACCCACCCTGTTTTGCGTGTGTGGGTGTGTTTGTTAGTCTGTTTTTTTTTTCTTTTTTTGTGTCTTCATGTGTGCGTTTGTGCTTTTTTTTGGTGTGAGGGTGTGTTTGGATGCGTGCCCACCAGTCGCCCTCCAGGTGAAGACTCTATCTGGGGACTCTGTTGTAGGAGAATAGAGCCGCAGGGCTGCCGCGCAGAAAACGAATCCTCTGTGTGTCAGCACTGGCATCTGAGACCACCAAATATGACCCAGTTTGTCCTGATTCAGTAAACACGGAGCTTTACGAATGCGGATGCCTAATGTCTCAATAATTTGCTTCTAATTGGGATATGTTAGGGATGTGTTGTGTACACTTCCCTAATAAGCAATACAGGATTTCAAGTACTTAACTCCAACACGAACAGTGCAAAGACTCTTCATTAGCTCGTTGACCTGTGTCTCTTTGTACGGGGGCCACAGATTGAGGAAATCCTCCTGCCATATTTGACATGCAAACGACCGGAGGTTAATTGTATGGATGCTGAACTCTGTTAAGCACCAAAGCCAAATGGCAGCAGGCATTAACAGTTATTAAGTATTAAGGTTTTATTAGTTCATGTTATGCTTCACAATAGGGTGTGGGTGTGTTGTGCATGTGTGCTGGCTTGTGCGGACAGTGCACATGCATCCTTGCATGTGTGTGTGTGTGTGTGTGTGTGTGTGTGTGTGTGTGTGTGTGTGTGTGTAGGCGAATGGATTTATACATGCTCCGGATTTTGTTTTTGTGCAAACTATTTGCAGCTCATACGGTACGTGTGTGGCTGAGTGTCCATGCAGATGCATTATTCTTCAGCATGAAGGCATATAGAATTTTTACTCCCTCCCAGAGGAATCACATCTTTTTCTCTCTTTGCAGCTCGGTGAAACAAACAGGCCTGTGATGCAGCAGTGAGAGGCCTTGAATGCTAAACACATCATAAGAGAGGAAGGCAGAGAGAGGAGGAGGAGGGCAGGAGGCAAACAGAGAACTGAAATTGAAAAAAAAAAGAAGAAAAGAACAAGACTGAGTGCAATACAGCCAAAAGTGACAAATGAAGGACTAGACACAGACAGGTGGACACATCCAGGAAATAGAGAGTAAGAAGTGAGAAGGAGAGACTTAGCAGGAAACAAGGGAGGGTGATACTAAGAACAGGAGAAGGAGAGAGGAGAAATTGTTCCATCAATGACTGGAGATCAGCACACCCGGGGGACTTCTATCCATTTCCACTGAATGAGAGACAGTGATTTATTTCCCTTTTTAGAAGAGCAGAGGAGCTGATCCTCTACTTCCTGTGTAGATTCTGTGCTGGACAAGTTGTCCCCAACTGAATCAATCAGCCCATCCCATCGTTTCTTAAAGTGCACTCTGGCAACATAAAGGTCATTTCTAACTTTTTTTGTTTTGCTTTTTTAAATTAGAGCCCACATAGCACCTTCACTTTCCTTACTGCCCCATCCAGTTTGTGCTTATACCCCATTAAACATTTTGCTGAATCTTCCAGGATACTCCTGTGTTTTGTGCTGTGCTTACCCAGCCTGTCTGTTGGCTGTGTTGTCCAATGCAGTGTTTTGCTGCTGCATAACAATGTGGGGTTTTTTTCATCTCACTCTGCAGCATTGTGTAGAGATGAATGGAGGCATTTGCTCATCTCTGACTATCCCCCCCTTTTTTTTTTATACATTTAGCCAAGATCTCATTTTCTCTGTGGTGTGACACACTCTCATCAGGAAAGCTGTACCACATACAGACAGCTTTGTCCTGACAGCTTCTGTAGGAAAATGACAACTGGAAGTTTTAGGAAAAGAAATCCAATGGAAAATAGGTCATTTTAAATTATATATTGTGTCTGCATCATAATATTGCTTCCTGTCAAAAAAGACTATGTTTAAAGTATACTGCCCGTAGCCATACTGTAAACCTGCATCACTCATCTCTGGGGCTCCTCACATGAGTAGAGATGTTTCCCTGCGTGACATGAACTGACAAAGACTCAGTTGTAAACATGGTATATACTATAATTACTTTAAAAGATATATTAAATTCATGTTTAGGGTGATTTTGTGTATCCGGACCTTGCAAAATCTAAAAATAGTCTCGGGAAAACATAAGAGGTCATAAGAGCGCAGATGATGTCAGCTTTTGTTGTAACTTGTATACCATGCCAAGGATTACTTCACTTAGGCATAAGCCATTAACTAAGTGCTAAAGCATAGTGAGTCTGACCTACCACTGTTTGGATCAAGTATATGAAATAACCTTTAGTTAGGTTATTAAACACAAGCGGAAATGACTTGGTAGTTTTCCTTATATAGTTCAAGTTAAATTAATTTTTTGCAATTCAGTAGTTGAAATACACCATTTAATAAAATTCTGAAGCTTCACTTGGTGCAGGACACATGGTATCGAAGTGGGAATGTGGGGAACAAGACTCTACACTTGCTGGCATATTGTTCTGTCTTTAGCGTGTTGATTTGGTTATCAAGCCTTGTCCCATTATTAGTGATCTACAGGAGGCATAAAGCTCAGAATAATTAAGAGACACAAGGATTTATTGGCGATGTAATCAAGTAGTCCATATTGGAAAAAAAAACCCTCAAACAGAGAAACATGAGATCTTTGTTCATGCATTATCTTGTATCCTTGTATCCTGATCCTATAAAGCTACTGCCAGGGCATGGTGTACTTTACTAAGACTGAAGACGAAGCAAATCTAACTGGAAAAACAGAGCTGTCACACCTATTTGAGCATCTTGTGATTTACAACAAGCTAACATTAGTTTTGTTGACATTGTGTTGTAATTTTTCTGCAGCATCCGTAGTTGTCACAATTCACAAACACAGCATTTCATCTTGGATCATAGGAGCTTGTTCAGATAGCATCACTCAAACTTTGTCACCTTGAAATCCGTGTAAAGGCATGGAGTGCTTTCTTTGGGCTGCTATGAATATTTTGTGGCAGTTTCTAAAATTTAGTTGCATTATACATGTATGTATATTTTGTCCCCAATTATCCAAGTAAAATCTAAAATATTTTTTCTTCTCTCACATTGGATGAATCTGTTGCTGCCCTTGAACTATTTTCCTCTATTCCACTTGCTGCGCTTGTTAAATTAAGTATCATAATTTTTTTTATTATTATTTTGGCATTACTGGTACTGAAATGCTAGTTTCAGCATCTTTAGTTAAAGCAGCTGCTTTTTCAAAAAGACAAGTTCAACCTTAATCTGTGAATTTAAACACGTAGCTCCTCATTTTTCTTGTTGTGAGTAACACAGGTCAGTTGTACAGTTTCATATGTGGAAAGCCTAAATATCAGGGAAAAGCAAGTATTCTTGATCTTTCATGCATGCATGGAAAGCCAAAAGTAAGGGAGCGTAGCTGAATGACCACCCAACAGAACAGAGCTGGCATGGTGGTGGGTTGCAAAGCAGCTGGCAGAGTCAGCAGGCTGACACACCTTCGTTAGAATGCCCCATGTGAGATTTGCCAACAGGATGTGAAGAAGCATATCAGCAGAGTTTCAATACTCTATAACAGTAGTTTGTCCTGTGATAGACTACTGACCTGCCAGGGTGTACCACCTCTCACCTAGCGTGAGCTGAGATAGGCTCCAGGTGCCCCACAATCTGGATGGATGGATGGAGCTTAGTTTGTTTAGAGACAGACACTATCTCTTCTTTTTAAGATTAGGTTTAAAACTTTCCTTTTTGCTAAAGGATATAGTTAGACCTGGATCAGGTGACCCTGAATCCTCCCTTAGTTATGCTGCAGTAGGCATAGGCTGCTGGGGGATTCCCATGATCCACTGAGTGTTTCTTCTTCAGTCACCTTTCTCACTCACTATGTGTTAATAGACCTCTCTGCATTGAATCACACTTGTTATTAATCTCTGGCTCTCTTCCACAGCATGTCTTTTGTCCTGTCTGCTTCTCTCGCCCCAGCCGGTCGCGGAAAATGGCCCTGCCCCTCCCTGAGTCTGGTTCTGCCGGAGGTTTCTTCCTGTTAAAAGGGAGTTTTTCCTTCCTACTCTCGCCAAAGTGCTTTGCTCATAGGGGGTTATATGATTGTTGGGCTTTTCTCTGTGTGTATTATTGTAGGGTTTACCTCAAAATATAAAGCGTTTTGAGGTGACTCTTGTTGTGATTTGGCGATGACAGTGCAGAAGAGAGGCGAAGAAGTGATTACAGGCAGTGGATGCTGAAGAAAGTCTGATGTTCCAGTAGAGAAATGATGGTCGTAGAAGCTACTACCCCACAATTTCCACTAGGAAGCTGAAGCTCACTTGTGAAAAGAATATTGCCAGTCAGTCATTTATCATAAATCAGTCTGTGATTTAACATTACAAGTCAGCACATACAACAAGTATAACATAACATAACATTAACTAAGTTAATCACAGACACAGAACAGACAAGGATCTCCAGCAACTTTCGCCAAAAATCAAAATCAAAAAGCTAATAATGGCAAGTGAACTGTGATGTGTTCAGTGACCTCTGAAAAACCACAGCATACTGTCATAAAAATGTACACACCAATCTGTTTTTAATCATGAAATAAAATGATGACTACCGTGACAGGTAAGTCTCCTGCTGTTATTTTTTTTTTTTACAAACTTTTATGAACTACCTTCAGGATTACATCTCCAGCAGATAAATTCCTCCTTTAAAAAAAAAAGATAAAAAAAAAAATCTCAGGCAAACTGAAAATTGAATAGTTGTTGACATTCAGGTTTTCAGCCAACAATAGCAATATGGTTTTTATCCCAGTATAACTCTGAAAGTGAATGAGTCATACATTTCCTCCTCAAATACACAACTCACTCAGCCAGCACTAGAAGACTGGCCAGTACTGGAAGCCTATTGTACTGGGCAGCTGCCAGCTGTCACCACAAATCTAAGGCAAAACAAAAAAAAAGCAAAACAATCCACCATGTGGCTGAGCATACTCAAGTATTACATCACCCGATCACCTGAACAATTTAAATGGCTTTCTCAACTTAGCGACAGCCGTTGACATTTCATCTCTGAAGCCAGTTAACTGTGTCTCCAGTTTGACATGACATTAAGTTATTATGGTGATCTCACGAGTTGGGCTGCCTGCTCTGCTACAGTCAGATGGCATTCATCACCCAGTGCCCTGTCACTGGCACCCCTGGCAGTAATAAAGAAGCACGCTTTAGCACTGGCATTTTACAATCTAGACACCAGTAACCCGCTCGCATTTCATATTCGCATAGTTGTCTGATCTTTTGAACTTTGTCCCTTTATCTCTAGAACACACACACATGCACGCACAGGCGCACACTTCTGAATATAAGACGTTTTGATTTTACACGAGACTCGTTGCAGGGGTTAAATAATACAACATTTTATTAATAATGTTAAACATCTCTTGTGTCAGGTGGCGTGCAGAATATTACAGCACTACTGCTCTGCTCTCTACGCACACTATGATGCCATTAATATTAATTGTTTCATGAATTGCTGTCATAATAGCAAAAAAGCTCACAAAACCCAACGTGCATATTTTAACTCTTCCTCTCAGTCCCTGCTGCTCTCTCCCCTCCTCCCTTTGTCCTTCTTTGTGGCTTAAAGCAGTAAAATGCTCAGCCAACTAAGTTTGCCTCCCATGCACTGGTTAATCTGGCCTGTCTAGCGTTATCTTCCACCTTTTGCTTCTGGTCCACAAATCAAAGCTCGATCGACTCCTATTTCTATCATCTCCTTTCTCCCCCCTGTCCTCCCCTCATGCCCCGCAGCAGGCGCCTCCTTCTCTAAAAAAAGTAGGGTGCAGCAGCAGGGAGTCCTTTGCAATTCTTCTGTGTCTCGTCTCATCAGCCCCACCACAACGCTGTGTGTTTCTCTCAGCCTGTTCCGTGCTGCTTTCATGTGGCATCCTGCACTTTGCGGATGTAATTAAATGTACGCTGATAGAGCATTAGGTTGCTGGTAAAGCTGGATGTCCAAGGTCAGGCTCTTAGTGTTTGACAGCTGTGCAGATAATATCAAGAGTAAAAAACTGGCTGCAGACTTTTATAAGATATGTTTCCTCATAAAATTCAGCTGTGGACCTATTGCAGCGTTTGAAATCCACATAAATCTTGTAGCACATCAAAAAAAAAAAAGGCTTTTTTGGTCATCTGCACTCTTTCTTGCACTCAGCTGCTTGAACGCAGCTTTTTGCCATATGGTGATGTAAAGTGCTTGTTAAGAAGTGCTGAAATATGTGGACAGATGTTTTAGACATATATGCTACGTGTGTTCGGGACAGCATGCCGTATGCTGCTGAGTTGGTACTCACACAGTCTGTACCTGCGAGATTGGTGGGCACAGGCGGCGACGTCTTTCCTTTGATGAATGAAATCCAAATCTCTCCTCACCCTCATTTCTTATTTTCACTCCCCTTCACTGTCATTTTGAAGCGATCCCTCTTTTAGGATCTTTTTCTCTAACTTCCCCTCGCTTATATCAGCTCCATCCACATCGTGTTTTCTGTGATACCCTTGAAAAGAAGAGGTTTCGTTGAGGAGGGGGCCTTTTTTTCTAATTACTCTGTGGTGTGTTTGCATGTTGCACCATCTGTGAAGCTTCTGCTGTTCCCTCAATTAGAATTCTTAGATCGACGAGATTGGAGTTTTACTGCACTGCCAGTGTTTGCTCAGATGGAGTCTGCTGCAAAAGCACCGACTTTCACAGATTATAATTACAGTAAAACTGTGCTCCTCTCTCAACAGTGGGATATCACTCTCTCTCTGTATATTTCTCTCTAATTATTGTTATTTCTCATGTGGAAATAGTAGTTTTCACCCCCTACTGTATCTGTTACTGCACTGTGCAAAGCTGTAAATTTGGCATAGCAGTTACAAGTCCTCCCACAGTGTCCATAATTTTGGATTTACTGAAACAATATAAGCTGCTTATTTTGGATGATGCACACACAGACGCAGAAACAAACACACGTACACGGGATCTAAGCCTCGTGGAACGCTATGTTTAGAAGTTATCCATGGGTCCTTAAGGGTGCCCATCACCAAAACTGTTTGGGTACTGCTTAAACAAACTGAACGCTTAGCCATTTCTGGTTGGTTTAGTTGTGGTGCAAACTGTCAGTCGCAGTCTGATGCAGACTAAACAGTTATACTAGTGTTAATTGTTGTCCTAGCAAAAAAATGTGTTTATATGAAAGCAAAGCAGCACCTTATTTCACACACTGTGTGCTTACACACCACTCCTTAATAATTAGTTATTATTAATCTCTGGCTTTCTTCCACAGTGTGTTTTTTATCCTGTGTCAATCCCCTCGTCCCCGACTGGTCGCAGCAGATACCTGCACCTCCCTGGGCCTGGTTCCGCTGAAGGTTTCTTCCTGTCAAAAGGGAGTTTGTCCTTCCCACTGTCACCAAGTGCTTGGGATTTCCCTGTATTATTGTAGGGTCCTTACAATATAAAGCAATATAAACAATATAGAGTGATTTGGTGTTGGATGAATAAAATTGAATTGAATATATATCAGCTACACATAATGTCACATTAGTTTTCTGTGCTATCCATTTTTTGCTGCTTATTCAACTCAGGGTCATGGTGGTCTGGAGATACCACAGGCCAAGAGGCAGGGTGCACCTTGGACAGGTATCACACATGTCAATTTAGAATTGAACCAATTAACCATTGGAGGAAGTCAGAGAAAACCCACACATATATGGGGAGAACCTCCAAGCACCACACAGAAAAGCCCCGTGGGGGATATGAACCCAGGACCTTCTTGTTCTGAGACAAAAGTGCTAACCAGCACACTACACGTGTGCTGCTCTCTGTAAGTTGGTGGCTTCTTCTTGAAATCTAGTTGCAAAAAAGTGAGAGTTGTTAGTTTTTTTTTTTTTTTTCAGTTGTTACATTTACCCTAGCTTGTGTTCACTGACAGTGATAGTCACATCGAGTGACAAAGTTGTAAAAACTCTTGTAAAAGCAACTTTTTCAGTTTCAATTTGCTTTGATAATGTTGTATGACAATTAAAAAAACAAAAAAAGAACAAACCTCACATTTGCCAAACAAATATATGATTTGGATTTGTATCAGGTCACAATCAAAGCTAAAAGACAGAACTGTAACTCAAAATCACACTTTCCATTTTAATGATACAATAACAAGAAGGCAGCTTTTTTTTAAGTTTCCTTTGACTGGACATCACCATTTGAATGTTTGTCTGAGATCTGTTAGATTTCCAAGAGTTTGTGTTCTCAGAAATGGAGTCTTTGAAAGATGCTTATACCTGTCAACCAACAGTTGCAAGTTCTTGATAGTGCTGAAAAAGAGCTGAGAATAAATCAAAGTCTAAACTCATGCCGAGATTACAATTTCAGAAGCTGGAATCAAATTGGTTCCGATCCCCTCTCTGGTACAATGACAGCTCCACTGTACTCTGTCCATTTAATGAGCTACTTGGGGGCCTGCTGACTTTTATTTACTTGCACTGCTGTGAGTCTAATTGTGATCGTAAATGAGCTAAGCATGAAAAACCATCTCTGCTTCAGGGGAAAGCAAACAAGTTGTAGGTAGAAAGTGCAGACTTGCTGGACAAGTACTCCAAATACAACTGAATATCATGTCTGTGAAACATAATGCAATCTCCAATTTAATTGAGTTCAACCTGGCACTAAATTTAGTGCCAAGTTAGCACATGAGTAATTGTGGTGCACTTAAAATAAAGGTCTTATATACAGTAGATGCAGTAAAATATAGAATCACGCTTATACAACAATGTAAAAATGAACCCTTTGAGGAAGCACTGGTGAGGAAAACCACCACAGACAGGACCAGACTTAGGAAGGGGAGCTATCTGCCTAGACTGGTTAGCATGAGGGGGGAGGGAAGAGAGAAAAGAAAAGCTCTGAGAAATAGCGGGGAAAAAAAGTATCATAATAAACACTTGGCATCGTAATGATTTATAAGCTATGTTAAGTCTGATGGAGGCTGGAATGAGACCAGCATCATTTTTAAGGGGGTGAATTAAGCTTTTCAAAAGGTGCAGCTAGCTGTGATGCAGTAGTTTGTGGCTGCATAACAAACCCCCCCACCTAGTTTTCTTTGTAGGGCACATTTCAACCCTGTACCACCATACATTATACAGAGGGTGATGCTGCATCCAGTATCCACAATACATGTATTATTCTGTGCTATCACTACAGAAAGATGGAATCCTCCGTCCTCATTCACACTCACCTCTTGAGTTCATTGCTGCGCCTGCCCAACTGCTCCTTCTGCAGTCTACTTCTCCCACATACTCCTTCACAAACACCCTATTATCACTTTGGAGTCAGACTCGGAATGCACATTAGCTGTCCTCCGCTGCATAAATGCTAACCATTTGCTGTAGTTTTATTGTCCAGTTTAAGGGGCTGTCTATAAATTTATGCTTTTGGGGGGCTGCATCATGGTTATTCAGTCTGAGTGTAGATGGGGGGAAGTGCAGAACACTGTGAATAGTCCATGGGTAGTGCATACTCACACGATGGTGCATTTGGGGGTGTCGTTGCAACAGACTATGGGTTCCCCCGTTCCCCTCTTTTTGGTTACTGGCCACGCTGTTGAGAGACTGTAATCACATTATTCTTCTCTGTACCAAAGCAAAGTTAGATACTGCTGTGCGATACTGGACATTTTGGTACCGATACCAATATTTTTACCAATAAAGCCAGCTTATGTGGGGGAGAGCAATGCATCATGATTTATGAGATGAAACATCATCAACTTGCAAATTTGAATGTGTTTTGAAACTGTGTGATTTGAAGCGCTGGAATGTAAATGTGCCTGTCTCTAAAGCATTTTGGGTCAGCTTCTGGTGTTCAAATGTTCTACAGACTATAAATAAAATAGTCAGTCAACATAAAAAGGTTCAGACATTTTTCATAGAGCATGTTTGGAGTTATTTTTTTTCATTACCCAAAAGATCGTTTATTTAACACATTAGCATTAGAGGATAGAAATAAAGTATCGGTCCACTACAACAGCCGCGTTGGCATTAACCTCTAATGTTAGACATGTTAGATGGTTCCTAAATTCCACATTTGAACAACTATGCAGTGAATGGTGCAACGCATGTATTCAGGCAGCTTAACCTGCCATTGTCACATACTTGTAAAGTTCCTTGCTCTCCTCACGTAATATACAGGTATGCAAGTTGCAACCATGTTTATGCTGCGTCTTCTCATCCATCCCTCATGTTCGGCTTCATAAAACCAAGATGGCAACATTAAAAATGCTAAAATAAAGGCTTCAGAATAGTTCATGAAACAATTACTGATCTGTATTTCCACATTATAAAATAGGTATTTGTGTTGCTATGTGGGGATATATAAGGTTTTATAGGTCTGTATTGTCAACTGCATATTACAGGGCAATGAATCTTAGGTGATATAGTTTAATGTAGATGTATGGTAAGAAGCATTTTAAGTAATTGTTTATTCTAGGGAGTAAATAAGTAAAATAAAAGATTGTTTCTCTTGCACTGTGTTACATTTTATGTATTTCTATCCAGCTTCCAGTGATACCTGCATTGAAATGGCTAGCATGCTAACTCTGTTTAGTCTAATAGCTACCTGCTGTAGATGTGGAGCAGGAGGGAACTGCATTAATTACAACAGAGAAGGCTGATCTTGTTCCACTGGGCTGGAATGCTAATACCTTATCAGGCCCAGCGCATATGACTGCAGTTGCAGAGGGCAGGCAAGGAAATACCTGAGGAGCTGTTCAAGGCTGTTTTCTGAGTGAGTGTGTGTGTGTGTGTTTGTGCACCTTATAGTGACTTTAGAATCGGATTAATGTCAGATGTCACAGCTGATTCTACACCCGGTTATTTGTGTTGTCTGGAAAATGTAAGCAAAACAAAAATGTTGTCTGGAATGATCACATTTTTTTTGATATGAAGGAAGATATCTTTCTTGTGCATGAGTTCATTTTTTTTTTTGCTCCACCCCCAATTATTTCAAATCAAAATCAAAATCTTTAAAACCATTTTTTAAATATATCAATGAATTTTTACTTTTACCATCCAAAAGGATTGGTCAAATTGTAGCTATGCACTGTAGCATTTTATAAACTCTAGACTGTTTTTTAGCAACAGATTTGGTATGCTAGTTAGATTAACTTGCTAATAAACTACTGTGTGTGTGTGTGTGTGTGTGTGTGTGTGTGTGTGTGTGTGTGTTCATACCTAAAAACCCGAGTGAGTAGTCAAGGCCTGTGGCACATGAATAAATTGTATTACAGTTTAGTTTGACAAACAATATGTGTTTTGGCCTTTTCTTGAGATTTCTATAAACTTTTTAAATTGATTATTGATGATTTTCAACCAGATGCCTGGTTAAAGTCTGCAGTTATCTTGGTCTGTCTCTTCCATGCATATACTCTTGACTACACCTAGTATAAGGTAGGACACTACTGCATTATAAAAGTTCATTAAAGAGAATAATTGAACCGAGTGCACAATATCTGCTAACAAGCCAGATCGCAATCAGTGTCAGGCTATGGCCCACTGTGACTAACTTCTTTCTCATGCTAATTAAAGCCATCAAGGCACCGTAATTACCAAATTACAATGAATACACAGCAACTCGTATGGGTGACACCAGCACAGAAATATCAAACATGCAAAGCAGTTACCAGGGAATGGTTCTTTCATTCAAGTAAACAGAACAAAAGTTTAGAAAAAAAATATTCTCATCCATTCTTCACAGGCACACCTGTCTGACTGTACTGTTAGAAAGAGGATGTGTAGAATTCTCTAATTATCCTTGCTGCTGTGAGCTTGTTCTTTCTGTTCATCCCTCTCTCACATGCATTGAAGTGTGCAACCTTTTCCCCAGCTGTGTAATCCAGTGTGGCGCTACTCTGTGCTCTTCTGAAGAGCATAAGCAACTCCCAGCCCCACTAATCCATACTGGAGCTCTCAACTCTTTCTATGCACGGCACCCGACACGAATCCTAAGACGAAGGATCATCTATGTGTATTTGCCAGAAGCTCGGCTCATCTCGTTAGCTGCCTCCCTTCCTTAGTGTTCATGCTGCCTGCAGCCATATTGTTCTGCCTCTGCGCAATGGCATATATGTAGGTGAAATGCAAGACAAATACTTTAGAGTTTCGAGTTAAAAATATGTTCCTGGTTGGTAAGGGAAGCCACCAGCCAAAAGTTCAACCACTTTTTACTATTGACAAGTAAGGATAGATAGCAAGCATTTGTAGTTTTTGGATATATGGCAGGCATGAGCTTTTTGGTGGCTCTTCTTCTCACCTGCAGCTCAATGAAGATCCTTTCACCAGAAGGTTTCAAGGAATTTTCATTGATTTTTCTTCATAATTTGAGTGAAATGGCCTTTCAAATAGACCAGAATCAGAGGTGCCACAGTAGATTTGAGATGAAAACAATGACTTCTATGAAGTCTCCCAACAGAGAATACCCCAAAATGATTAATTAGTAATGATAATCACAAATCTGCAGGCTGTGATGTTCCCAAAGTCAGTTTATTGCTTTATTTATGATGTAAGAAAACTCCTGTGTGATGAGTTATTTAATGCTTGTAACTTATGGTTTAATAAAATATGTTCAATTGAGTGTTGCTACGCCTTCAGGTTCTGTATTTGATAAAATAATCATTAACTGCAAATACTGAATTTGAATTCAAGGCTGAAAACCCGAATGAGCAATAATCTCGACATCCCTCAGCCTTCTCTCTTCTTCTGACCGCCCCCTATAACCGGGCAACTGAATTTTATCTATAGAGAAGCAGGTGCACAGTGTGTGCCTCGCCAAGAGATGCACATAGGTGCAGGAGTGAGACAGTCGTGTCTGATGTGTGGACCTGAGAGGTCCATCAGCTCACCCCTGGTTGCTTCAAGTTGACCGTTTGCAGTAGGCAAAAAGGTCAGATCCCTGAGAAATATCTATGGGCAGTCCACTGGCAGATCACCATGATGGACAGTACAACAAAGGTGTCCCATCAAGTTTGAGTCTCAGTATGTCTGACGGTGCACCTGTCTGACAAAAAACCCTGATCTACTGCTGTCTTGTCTCTGTTTGGGGAATAATTAATAGTTATGAGTTATTCGTGAAGCTCTCTTGTTTTCGGGATGGTTCGCAGGTATGTTGCAGAGGAGAGACCTCAAACATAAAACTGATGAGCCATACCAGGAAGCTAAAAAGAGTTGTTGAAGCTGGATTGGGAAGAGAGGTGACATCAGCGAGCAGCAGTATGGAGAAAGAGCACTACAGATGTGATGTTTGCTTTGAGAATGTTGATGGAGAAGTACAGATAAGGTCAGGAGGAGCTTCAATGTGTCTTGTGGATCTAGAGAAAGCATATGATAGGGTGCCAAGAGAGAAACAATAGTGCTGCATGAGGAAGTCAGGAGTGACAGAGAAGTATGTGAGACTGGTGAAGGACACGTATGACAACAGCGAGACAGTGGTGAGGTGTGCGGTAGGAGTGACAGATGGGTTTCTAGTCTTGTTTGCAGTGCTGATGGTAAAGGTGACAGATGAGGACTCTGTGGTCTGTGATGTTTGCATTGTGATCTGTAGTGAGAGGAGAGAGCAGGTGAAAGAGAGCTTCAAAAGGTGGAGGTATTCTCTGGAGAGAAGATGGATGAAAGTCGGTAGAAGCAAGAAAGAATACATGTGTGTGAATGAGAGGGACACAGATCTAAAGGTGAACGTACAAATAGACAGATAAGTTCAAATCCCTGGGGTCAGCCATCCAGAGCAACAGAAGAGAGTGAAGGCAGGGTGAAGTGGGTGAAGTGTCAAGAATGATATGTGACAGAAGGATAGCAGTGAACAGTGAAGGATTACAGCATGGTACTGAGACTTGTATGATGTAGGATACAGGTCTGATGTATGATGGTGGCACTGACAAACTAAGTCATGGTGATCTCTGGAACATCTGGAAGTTGCATATTTTATGCAACTTCCTAAACACTAAAGTCCTGGGAAAATCTGGCCAGAACTTCAGCCAACACTGACAAGTTATTGTTTGTATATATAAGCTCATGTTACAATGTTTGTTTAAAATGATTAGCACACAACGAAGGCTTACATTTGCCAGTGAGTACAAATCATTATGGAGAGCATACTGCATTTTTTAAGTATGTAGCATGGATTTGGGTGGGAATGTAGTCATTCTTCCCAGTGCTAAGTTGTTCAAAATCTAGTCTTAGATGGGCAGATACATGACAGAGAGGTTATTTCGGCAATCTAGCTGAAATAGATTGGGAACAACAGTCACAACAGTCTGGGAACGCAGTTTTGTTGCCAGCCGAATCGCCACTGGGTTCAAAGGTTGACCTGGAGTCAGTCTGCTGGCTTTTTACTTCAGTGTTGAGAAGGTTTCTTGTGTGACAGTTGCGCATGATCTGTTTGGACTGAGGTTTGGCAGGTGTATGGGTGATCCGTGTGTTTTACACACACACACACACACACACACACACACACACACACACACACACACACACACACACACACACACACACACACACAGAGAGAGAGAGAGACAGGTTTTAGGGGTCACAACAGTCTAAATAATTCACCTCACAGACCTACAGAACAAGGTGTTTCTGACTGGAATGCAGTACCTCTCCTTTCTGAGCTGCTTCAACAGCGAGGCAGGCAGACAGTGAGATGTGTTTCTGTCCAGGCCACTGGACAGTGGCCCTTCATAATTCATGAGAGTTTGATAAGGAACTAAAAGCTTTCCCTTACTTAGACAAAAAGCAGGTGACAGAAAGGTAAAGAGAAAAGGGGCCAGATGGCTGAGAGGAAAGAGAGTCCATCAGGTGGAGAGATTAAGGTGTATAGAGCCAAGACACCGAAAGGCAGAGAAAAGGTGAGGGTAATTATAAGTGTGGAGGACTGAGAGGAAGAGACGAGGTAAGAAATAGAGACAGAGGTAGGCATAAATAAAGCATGAATGAAAGAGGGGGAGTGAGTGAATTTAAAGTTCTTTTTCTTTTCATTGAGCACACTCGGGTTGCCATTCCCACCACATATCCCGAGATGCTGTGTTGTGCCATAAGGGAATATAGGGAGAAAAATAGTCCACCACTGAGTCATCCTGCACAATAACCTGCATAAAACCTTTGACCAGCAATGACTTAAGAAGAAACACATTTTCTACAAGAGGAGCATTTCAGAAGGACATATCCATTCAAAAAAGATCTTCTCCAAGTGAATTTAAATAGGATGATTACCATGGACGACAGGTAGATAGATAGCCCTCAACGCACTTCTGAATAATACAGAAATTGTGACGCCTCCTCCATCCCCCCTGAGCGCTCTGGTTTTTGCAGTTCTTTCTGGGCCTCTGTGTCCTTGGCTCTGCTTCAGTGGCAGTGTGCGATCATTAGAGCTCTTTGCTCCTGGCAGCCACACAGTGGTCCGAGGATCTGGCTGTTGTCTGAAAACCCCTGGAGGACGAAGCAGCAGCCAATCCCACTGGACTACAGGAGGAGAGGAGGTGTGAGCCACGCTCCTTTTGCAATGATTGGTGCATTGTTTCAAGGCGCTAGCTGCCTGGCAGATTGACTGAGTGGGATGCATTGAAAGAGGGTGATAGGAAGGGTAGAAGGTGAGCAGTGAGGGATTGAGGATAAGAGAAACAGACAGGAAAAAAAGCAAGCGGCTGCTGCCTACTGCACTTTTAGATAAGACATTTCTTTGCAGTTGTATTTTGGAGTTTTGGAGGACATTTGATGAGATCTGGATAAATAGAGAGGTAATTTCCACATGTAAATTTCACATATTTAGAGATTGCATACGTTTTTTTTTGTTTACACATATTCTTTTAGGAAAACGTTTACACCTCCTTATTCATGTAGATAACCAATCAGCCACACATTGACAAAAAAAATGCAGAAATAAAGTCAATTTTCACCTTACATATAACTGATTTTAGCATCACTGACTGCATCATGATTATTAGACTGGCTTGTTTGATGATTTCTAAAACTGCTGATTGCCTTCACCGTTACAGTCTCTATGGTTTACATGGAATAATAATCAAAAATAAAATAAAACAAAGAAAAACTTAGCGAGTAGCAGTTCTGCTGATGAACTGCCACTGAGTTGTGTGATAAAAATGTGACCTAATTAACTAACTTAACTTTGATTCTACCACAGAGCATGAAACAACCCATGTAGGCATTATTGGAATCACATCTAATAGAGCTGACTTAAAACAGCCCAAAAAAGTCCATGTTAGGAAGCAAAAACACTCAAATTTCAACCAGGGGACCAGAGTCCAGCTCTCATCTGCAAGCATTTTAGTTTTCACTGTTAGGCAGGAAAATCGGGTTCAAAGAATGCGCACTTACCAAAAGCTGAAGGCTGGAAAATGTATCCCGCTCAGATGAATATCGAACTGTACTCACGCTGCAGATTTGGCATCAGCAGCACTGACTCTGTGGATCCCGTCTGGCTTGTGATGGAGTAATGCTGATTGTTTGTTTCTCACACTTTGGGCCACTTAATACAGGACAGTCATGCTTTAAATACCACGGCCTACATGAGTCTTTCTAGTAACCATGTGCAAACTCTATAGCACCAGTTTATCATCTTCCAGCGGGTAGAGCAACAGTTCCTGCTCTGACCTGCTTTTTGTCTTTGGAAACACCAAACACTGGGTCAAAACTCCCTTTGCTCTCAAAGCAAAGTCCTCTGTAAGGCTAGTTTACCAAACTAAGGATGGTAGCTCAGGATGGCAGTGTTTGGACTTTTTAACTTGATGAAACAGGGCTGTGATAGCCACAGGCTCTCACCACTGTGACAGCGTGGGCACTTTGTGTGGAGCTGGACTGGTCATAATGCAGAACACCTGGTCAGTGTTTTGCAGGGTCACTTTAGTCCTACAGGCACACACCAAATCTTCCATTTATTTGCTTTGTTTTACACTTAAAACACACGGCTCATATATGCCCATACATTTCTTTACACTACTGTACTTATACTAATCTTCACACTTTGGCATCTTTTTGTCATATATTTCAGTAAACATTTGTTAATTCCTCATGAGCTGGCAGTCTATCTCCTTTTCTTGTTGTCGTCTCTAGAGCTTTAATTTTCCTTTGACTATGCAGCAGATATCAGTGGAGATGGAAGAAGGTGAGTGTCAGCCATTGGTGTGAGCTTTACCTACTGGAGTACGTCTTTTGGGTGTTGTGTATGTTAGTGTGGAGGCACAGCGGAGTATCCCTTTCCGTCTTCACTCACATTGTTCAGCAGCATTTCTTTGGTTTTGGGGGTGGTTGTCAATATTCTGTTCACCTTTACGAGACCAGCAGCTGTAACCGCGCTTAATTAAACTTCAGCATAACTGGAGGGTTGAAACAATGCTTTGACTTTGCGTTGTGTGGAATACGATGGGTGGCGCTTGTTTATCTTTTTCTCCGGCCATTCCTTATCTGGAAACAGAGCGTGTGTCGGTCATGGCTCACTACTCAAACACAGCACACTGGCAAATCTCATTAGCTGTCAATATTTCAACACTACCAAATAATCTAAGTAAACTAATACTGTGAATATGTACCAGACATCAGTGAATTATTATTTTAGAGGCTACCCAGCTAGATTAGAGGGTCAGTTATTCTGTGATTTAAACATTTAAGCAGTTAAAACGTTCAGTAAAGTATCTCTTACTCTTTTCATTATCATGCGCATCCAACGTTCATATGGTCGACACCTTTGCCAACCTACCTCAAAAATGTCGCTGACAAACTGGCAATGTTTCATCACTGCCACTGACTTTTATCTTACTGTCCCAGTCACACAGGATAAGGGACTGATGGGTGACCCCCCTGGAAACCATGGTTGTTGGGGAAGAAAGTGTATTTGTTGACAGGTTGGCGAGTGATTACTGGAAGTTGCTACCAGTTGATAGGTGAAAATGGTTGCTATGAGGAACAGTAAAAGTTGCAGCTTTTGCAATGTTTTACAATCAGTAAGGGACAATCTTTACTAGGATGATGATTATTTCCTGTTTGCGCTGCACTCTTCACACCTTTACTACCTCTCGGCGAGCAGCTGGCGACCATTTGCAGAGATGTCTGCATCTTCCCCGCAAACTATAGGCAACTGCAGCAATCCTTTAGTAATCAAAGAATTCACAAGGAGAGTGCAGCACACTCTTTGTGTCCAATTTCACCTACGTAGCGACAGTGAAAAACCTCAAGCAACTACTGTTGCTGTGTGTCTGAGGCCTAAGAGAAGAGACTCTTGATCCACACACAGATAGCAAATTATGGAAATTATGGGAGGTGGAATAACTATATAAATTCTATAAACTCTGATGCACAGGCTTAAATCCAGAAAGAAATAATGCCATGCTCCACTGAGACTAGGATTAAGTTTTGTAGCTTGGATTGGCAACTAGATAGAGATGCAAGGCTTTATGTAATGGATTTAAAAAGTCCATAATGCAGTATTTTAATTCTCTACATGTTGTTTTGTGTCTTTATGGGGCAACAGACTATATGAAAATGACACAGCTATGTGACATGGAGAGCTCTTTTTCCTCATTCCTTAGGACATCTCCTGTCACATCCCATTATGATGCAGCAGCTTTGGGAATAGAAGAGGGCCTGACAGACTGAGATGAATTTAGATGTAGCGATCTTGTCTGGGATAAGCTTTAATAGATTACATTTTATGGTGATGTGGCCTGTCCCTTGTCGTGCAATGTGCACTTATCCTTTACACATGCATGGTCTCACACGCACAAACCCACAATCCCAAACAAACACGCACCTGCCCGCTCTCATCAAGACTCTATGTGTCCCTATCGCTCCCTCACTGTCTATTACGCTGCTTCATCTCTGCACCGTTTGGCTCTCGCTCCCCACCTGTGTCTCCTCTCTGATGAGATTTAGAAGCTTCCTGAGTGACGTGTCCATTTGCCTTGACGTTAAGGAATCAGACGGGCTAACGCTAACGACACCCTAACTGCCTAGATTGAATATGCTGTTGTTCAGATTTGCCCTTGTCTCTCCACTCTATTTTTATCAGGACATCGCCCGGAGCGACTGGGTTGTTAGCAGCTAATGGTGGCAAAGCAACAAAAACCTCAAATTACATTTGGCACTGGGGATTTAATGGTTCAATAAAAATCAGTTTTTCCCACCACTGCCTACCTAGCCACCCACCCAGCCATCCCACCAACTACCATCTCTTTTTCACCACTCCAGTGGCCTCTGTCCACACCTCATGTGTGTAAAAGTGCACTCCAATAACACTCTAAATATGGACTCTTGCTGTTTTTTTGGCAGTGCTGCTATCCATACGCTATATGGGTTTTAGGTTAAGAGAAATGGCTTCAAATGATGTGACTTTAACTTGTTGGAGCATTGATTTTCAACTTAGGTCCCATCTATCTTTTACTGTGAACTTATTGATATTGGTGAGTCCCATGCCAAATCCCGATGTGACCCAACCTTCCCCATGCTGCAACCTTAATCAATATTACTCTGATGAATGATTTCATATTAAGTAAGTGACTTCACTTTCTCATTGTTTTACTGCACCTGAGTGACCTTGATAAAAAAGAAATGGTCAAATCCCCACTTCATAGTGATTTGATATATGTCAGCGCACAGCATGAATATGAATCACATTTAAAGAAAAAAGCTGGGCAACAGATTTGGAGGACAAAGGTACTCAGACTGTATCTCAGTTGTATCACATGAGCACATTTTCAACTTATTGTTTAAGCATTCATTTTAAATCCTTTTTTGCCTCCTGGGCAAAAATCTAGTGCTTCCTGATCCAGCCAATCATAATTTATTCATTAAAAGCTGTTATCTGATTATCTCCGTTAATCGGCGTTGCGTTCTTGTAAACAGAGCGTGAGGACAAAGACGAGATCCACCTGAACTTGTTTCCAGCTCCTCGGGCCTGCGGCGTGGGAGAAGAGCCAGCAAGATTTGGGCTGTGAGTGAGTGCGGCCATCGATTAAGAATTCATAATGTGAGAAGTAGGGTGGATAGGGCCTGTGTAACAGGGGATGCTAAACAAAACAACCCAAGCCAGTGCCAAACATGGAGCCAAGGCTCTCCTTGAGCCCATGAATAATGTAGCAGAGGAAAACATTTAATTCTGCTGTCGCACCACAGCAGTAAACACACGATTAACATAATAACTCACAAACTCCTATACAAACCCCAGAGTGGGAGGTGTGTCCTTAGTGGTAGTGATAACTCTGACACTGCTTTGCAAATGAACTGGTGAAAGCAAACTTTTATATATGATATGAAAAAGAGGTTTATTTCTTTTTCTCTTTGTTGGCCTTCCTTACAGACATTCAGTTTACTCTGCTTTGAAAAATCTGTCCTCCAAAAAGTATCTTTGTTCTATTTTTATCCTAATGCCCTCATTTTTATTCAGTCCGGTCCTTCTCATAGATTTCCTTATTCAGTACTTATTTGAATGGGATTTTCAAGGCAGCTATTCTCACACTCCAACTGCGGGAGTTAGTTTGGTTATCATCACTAGGCGGTGGTGTGGCATCACTGAATTTCCCCATATTTATATGGGTCAATTAATGGGCAGACCCCATTTAATGAGCTTTAGCCCAGTAAATGGGGTCATATTTGGGGCAGGGCTGAATTCCCTGTCAGGGGTCCATATTTATGTGTTTAGATTTAGATTTTCTTATTGTGATATGAACTATGTGCAATGAAGCAAATGAATCCGAACTTTCAAAATGAATTAAAGTAGTTTTAAAAAACTATTCCTGGATCCTAAAACTGAGATGATGCTGAGTAAGGCGATGTTTCCTTGTAACATGATGTTTCTTATTTCCTTTTATTTAAAATTTATATTTATATTTACTTTTGTGTGAATCTGAATTCTCCATCTGTCTGTCACTTTGCTGCTGGATTACGTGAATTTCCCCAACAAAGGACAATAAAGGATGTTTCAGTTCTATTCTATTGTATTCTACATTTTAAATTACCTACAAAAACACCTTATACAGCCTTTATTTTTAAAATCTGTAAGCTGTGAGTCCTGGTTGTCTTAGTGATGCTCACGGTCTCTGTTCAAAGATCTGGTACAGGCCTGTTTCCTGATATAAAATGAGACTCTTCTTTGAATCTATTAATAAGCAAATGTTTTAATGTCGGGGGTGTTTACTGTCATACAAGACTGCAGGATTTTGCAGTACTCCATGTCTTATTCCTGTTGGACTTTTGTTCTACTTCTAATCTGACAAATTATGCCTGCAGACTTCAGGTGAGAACAAAGAAACCTTTTAGCTGCAGGCGATGAATTTCAGTCAATATCCAAAACACAATCTTGACAGGTGGGAAATTACAGCAACTACCCGGTGAGCAGCTGCTCTGAAAACAACTGACATATTTGTTTATAGTACAATCACATAATACACAACAACCTAACAAAAGCAACATCAATATCAACAAAACAAATTAAAAAGAAACAAAAGTAAATAAATAAAATAACAAAACAAACAAACAAAACCAAAAACCAACTTATGCTAAGCTAACACAGCTAATTTATTCCGTAGTGAGGCTAGCTCATTAAACAGTTCTCTTTCTTTAGAACTAACTGAAGCTTCTTTTGTCATGTAAGAAGTTTTCTTGATGTCTGCATCTATCAGAAATATCATCACATATCATCACAGAGAGATACGCACAGTTTGCCTCCCTTCAGCACCCAGAGTCCCGTTTTTTTCCATGTATGCTTAATCTTTTTTTCTCATTTGCATTATAATTCTCTCTCTTTTATCGATTAAAGTGTTTATAAGCCACAACTTTACAGCAGTCTGAGCCAGTGACAAGTCAGACTGACAAGACTCACCAGTAATGATTACAATCTTTGACAGAAAGTTCATTGTTAATCGAGGCTTTGTTGCTTCCTGCTATTTGTTGAAGTCTTTCTTCTCAGTGTAATAAATACCTGCAGTATCAGACAGCAACACTGCGACTCAGCTGCTCCTGGTGCTCCTGGCTCTTTTATTTCATTACTCACTGATTGTTTAAATGTCTCATAGTGTGTAGGAAGTGGCTTCTGTAATCTTTAAAGTTAGGTAGTAGATGATATTGCGAAGGTACCGTGGCTCATTCTGTGAATTTCATATGTACGCAAGAGGAAGTGGCAGGAAAACGTAAAAAGTAAAATTGATCTATGTCTAAATGAGAAAATACTACCATTTTGACATATGAAGTTAGTAAGCTGTGTGTTCTTTGCAGCAAGTTAATGCTGTTCTGAAAAGGTGTTAGCAGAAGTGTTAGGTAGGGAGAAAAAATTTTCTAGGACTAACCCATTAGCTTAAAGAAGTGTTGAATGGCTATTGCTGGAAAACGTCTAATTTTTAAAAAGCATTAAAAGCTGCGATTACTAAATCATTATATCACTGGAAAAATGTTCCCTGATGTCAGACGACTTTCTGAACCTGCTCAGGAGCCTCTGGCTTGTATGCACGGCGAATCATCTTACCTAGTTTTGCACTGACAAGAATCTCATTGATTGACAGCGCCTGTTTATGCTGAACTGTTTGGGGCATTTATCTGGATCCTGCAGCCCCAGGAGTGTACTTTGGCCTGGATTGGCAGCTTTGGAAGGAGCTTTAGTTGTAAATGAGAAGGCAGATGTGATACATTGTGGCCTTGAGGAAAGAGATGGATGGCAGTGTGTGTTAGGTTAAGTCTTGCAGATAGAAACCTAGGCTGGAGCCTCCCACGGGGAGCCGACAAAGGTCGATTGTGTTTGGGATGACATGACAAGTCAGTTGTGTGTAATCCTGTATACTTCTCTTTCTTTCCCCTGCCCTGGGACTGAGGACTGAGGACTACATGGAAGGTTAGTTTGTTGTTTGGCTGTGGAGCTGTGGAATAGCTGCAGTTATTGCTACATCATGTCAATATTACAATAATAATAAATTCTTTTGTGCATTATTTTTATGTTTTACAATAAAAATACAAATCCTCGCCATTTGGTGTGCCAGTATAAACTATGTGGATTAAACACATAAGGAAGAAACATTAATGCAACTGAAGAGTACTGCTTGCTCTTAGCATTAGCACTGCAACTTGAGCTGATAGCTGATAGAGTTGTCCATTGTCTATCGCACAATCTCCAGACTGTTAGCTGAGCTGCTGTACGTGGGTTCCGATAAAAAAAGAGAGCTCTGGATATCACACAAAACCAGACAGCCTTCAGCTAAAACTTCAGTATGTCTCTTAAGACTGCATGCGTGTCTATACATGTCATTTTTAAATGTATATTTTAGTTATTTAAACTGACAGTGTGCTACTGTACTTTATTTTTGGTATTTTACAGAGTAAAAGGTATTTTACACAGTCAAATACATGCAGATATTTAAGTCTTCTCTGAACTTCACATTGGTTCTGTAGTTAAATGGATTTTGAGATCTTAACCTCAAAATATTGGCCATGTGGAATTAGATTTGATCGCCCAGTGCTTTATGCATTGTGCGGATGAATGGCAGTTTAATGGAGTAAAAATGGGACAAACTGCAGGTGCCACAGCACCTGACGATATGCACACATGCATGACCGCGCATTCTGTATGCATGAAAGCATATCGCACAGATTGCCACACATTGCCACACATTGCTTTCATTTCTCACATCACATGTTGCTGTCTGTCTTTCTTCTTCCTGACTCTCACTCTCACTATTTAATCCTGGATGTGAGGTGAGAGGGTACCTGAGGTGCTTTAGCTGAGTGAAAATTACATTTACACTGACATGGAAAGGCAGGTCCATCCCTGGAGTGGAACTAACGTCTGGCTGGTGCTAGCCACCGTCGAGCATCCATTCTTATACAAAGCTCCCTGGAGGCTGCAGGTTTGCAGCTCACTTTTTCCAGGAGCTTGGTAGAGGGAGGTGTCACAGTCACCGCCAACATCCCAGTCAGCTGTTTTTTTTTTCATCATTTAACTAGCAGCCTTCCTATACTGAGTGGATGAGATAGAACCAGTGCAACATCTGCACATTTTGCTCCATGTCTGATTTGCGTCTGATGAAACTAAACTGTCCCTTGACTCAGATTCTACTTCACGTGTGTAAGGATTAAGAGTCTTTCTAGCTGTGCGCCTACATTGCATTGATTTGGATTATTACGTGTTAGGGAATAACAAAAATGACACACATGGTAAAATTTAAAAAAAAAATCCAAGAATAACTTGAAGAAAACAAACAGAAAGAACTTTATTTTCAAAAAGCTGTAAACAATTTGGAAGTTATAGATTAACTTTGCAATGAACACGTTTTAGAGAAAAAAATAATTAGATGACTGTTTCACTGAGTATCACCACCTTGAGAGAACATCTTAGTAATATTTTTTTCAAGAAAAAAAAATAACATTGAAATATTTGCTATTGTTTCAAAAAAAAAAAAAAAAAAGAAAAGTGAAAAATGTGAAAGATAAAAGTGATGAACAGCTACTAATGGATTTTGTATGAAGCTTTTCAAACTAAAGTACCCAATTTGAATAATGCTTGACTTATTTGAAAAGCAACAAAATAAATAAATAAATAAATATAGTGATCTTGGAAACAATCTATATAAGTGTCCTGCATATTTTTTCAGTTGCTGCTGAAAAGTACGAATTGTTTTTTCCACTCTTCAAGGACATGAAAATGAGTTCTTAAAGTAATGCGACTTGAAGGGAGGAGCATTAAGCAGCAAGTCAAATTGCTTTTTAAATGAATTTCAGGGCAAAGAAAGGAGTAGATCTTTGCTTCCTCTTCATCACTGCCACAATGGTCAATTCTCTCTGGGTAATGACACCTTGATGATAGCACTAACCTCTCCTGATGAGACCAATGGAGACAGGCTTCCTGAAAAGCGACCAATTAGCTCCAACCCCTGAGATCCATGTAGCTTAGATGCTGTGACATGGCGATGGTAGCTGGGGGCATGTGGCAGGCTCCTTAGTCTGATGGAGTTAAACATGGCCAGCGGTGGTGACCCTGAGGTTAAAGGATCACAGACAAATAACTAGATAGTGTTTCTCTCATGACAGATGGAACAGCACCAATGAGCTTGTTCGTCCCCCTCCTCTCCCTCCACCATTACCACAGCTGATCCTACTTCAGCCTGGCACTTGCAAAGTAGAGGCAAGAGTCGTGCCTCTTCACAGAAATGCCACACTGTACGTCTATGCATACATTATGTTGTTTACTGTTGGTCCTGCAGGGTTCAAGGATCTCTCCCAATAAATTGCTCTCAAAAATATCCTTCTTGACTTTTGTAAGATAGAAGTTTCACTTGTCATGAATGTCAGAATTTGATATCACTGTATCCTCCCTCATTTAATGGGTATGTAGATATACAAAATAGTCCCCTATATACTGCCTTCCCTGTTATGTTTGCACATTTGAAAAATCACTCCGCCTATTTCCCACCTACTGTTAACAAATGATGTTTAGAAATTATTCACAGGCTTGATCCTGCAGATTTCAATCCATTACTAAAAGACAAAGAAATTTCAACTCTTCTGATACCTATTCAGTGACCAGGGTGCATACACACACAGCTAACTTTAGCTATGACAGAGTGTGGAGCTTTTAAAGAACTGCCACTTCCTCTGAGAAGAAGACCTGAGCTATGTGATCCCAGACTAATCTGAGGAGGTAAATCATTTAGCGTGCTGTCCAATATGGAACAGCTACAAAAATCAATCATACGCAATTGCTTCAAATCTCTGTCTTGGACTTTTTTAGAGGCTCTGCAGCTTGGACCAAGAGCTGCATTCTCAAACATATGTTAAAGAAGGCGATGAGACAAAGGATAGCCAGTTGTTAACACCATTACATTGCTTGTTTCCTAATCAGGGTGAAAACAAATATCTGTGATGAATGACTTCTCTTCCCCTCCCGTCCTCATTCCCTGTCTCTCTGTGGTCAATGTGTACACTAAGTGGGATGGCTAATAAGTCCCCATTGGGCTGCATGGCTGGCTCCCAGCTAATCACTTTTTTAAACAGAATCTTCAAAGTGTGCCCTCTTGTCTGATGTTAATCTGGGCCAAGTGGAGGCTCTGTAGATTGATGGATGTAGGCAGTGGCTAGATTGGCTCAAGTAAGCTCTGCTCCATCCAAATCATCAGTCTGCCCATTTGAATAATGCGCTATGGGTGACAATGTAAAAACCCAAGTTCTAACATTGACATTATTATGTGCAGCCATTAATTTTAGATAGTGATGGTGGACTTGGGTCAATGACAAGGAAAATGTTGCATTTATTTTTAAATGAAGGGTGCGCATGGAGAAAATGTGTCTCATTTATTTGTTAACGACTTACAAGACTAACTATGGCACCGATCACAGTCTGTGTTGAGTATATACTGAGACTCCCAACAGAGTTACACTAACAAGAGCAAATTAAATGACTCCTGGGTAGGTTTTCTACACTGTGCAGTATTTTGTTATATGATCTGTTAACCTTTAAAGTAGTAGAGAATGAGCCGTTAAGATTGCCTGTGTTTATTCAGTATGCTTACATGTTATATGACATAAGAACAATTGGAAAAAAAAATGGCTTATTGGGGGAAGTGGGAGAAATATGATGACACCTTGAACTGTGCTGGCTCAGAAACCAGGAATCAAATCAGGTATTGTGGGTAGAGTTTAAGATGTTTCTTGTTTAAGTTCAACCACTGGCCTTTTTTTCTCTCCCCCACTTATAATTTCCTGTTTGCAGTTTCATAAAGGCCTTAACCCCACCCAAAAAAATTATACAGAAAAATATCACATGAGTTTTTAAACTGCACTGTGTAGGCAGAGACAATTCCCTGGATGATTGTTTCCAAGTTGCGTAGCACCACTTCCATGACAACATGGATCAGGGCGTATTTTGCTGCAGTTGTGCTAAAGAGGCAGCTTACTGACACCAGCTTATTAGCCTTGTTTAACACATTAAATGGCTGATGAATTGAGTGCAGATCCCCGGGGATTTCGTTTGCTCAAATTAAGCTCCAATCATCTTCCTTTTTCTCATCTTACTATGAGATGGCGCTGGAGAATTTGCTGTCGGTCTTTTCACTGAAATGGTGGACCTGATTGAGAAACAGAAGCTTTCATCTCCGCTTCTTGAGACATATATGAGTCAATTTGCTTTGGTTCCACTGCATCATGTAGGAGTGGGGGGGAATGGAACAGTGGATGGACTGTCATTGATTACAGCATGGGGAGGGGGGTCTGAACCACCAAAGTGAGCTGACTATGGTAATTCTTATACAGATCGATTAAAGTGATGTGCATCTGAGGCACGAGTGCGCTTCAATAAATCCTCCTACCCTTGCTAAGAGTGTTGTGTTTTGGATTCTTCAGCGTGACCGAGACTGAGAGGCTTGTACAGCATAGCAAACAACATCTGTGAACAAAAATCAAAGTGTGCATAAAGACAAGCTACTGAAAAATTGACTACTGCTTTGTATCATGGTTAATTTAAAATATAAAGCAAAAATGAACAATTATATTTAAATTAAAACTAAATAATTCAAGCTTAGACTTTGCCTGTTTGTTGAACTGAGTTTATTTGTCTGTCTCTAAACCAAAAACCTACCAAAAAGCATGAATACAGAAGCTGGGCAATGTCATAGCCTGACCAGGTGTTCTCTCTTATTTGGGACTGCATAGTTTTGTTTTGTAATTTGTCTCCAATCTCACTTATAGAGAAAATGTCCCACATTCTGATTGGCTCTATTTTAGAAACTTTTCAGAAGACAGAGACGCTCTCTACATTTAAAATTAGCCTTTTCAATAAAGCATATAGTTAGGGCTGCTGTTGTGATTTGGCACTATATAAATAAAACTGAATAGAAAATCAAATTGAATGGTTATCCATCTATGTGTTAGCCCCATACATGTCAACCCTCCCAATTTTTCCGGGAGAATCCCGAATTTCAGTGACCCTCCCGAAAATCTCCTGGAGCCACCATTCTCCCAAATTTCTCCCGAATTCCACCCAGACAAAAAAATTGCTAAACCATCCTTAATTGGGCTGCCGTTTCTAGCCGGACAATAATAACCGTGACACCTCGAAGTCAAGCACGGGGATGCTACTGGCTGCGAAGCATTGCACCTTCCAATACAACCATGTGTAGAGGAGTTTCGTTGTTATGGATATTGTTGTTGTTATGGATATTGTTATAGTTAGGGAAGAGTATCCCCAGTTCTCTGTTCATGTATATACCTGTATCTGTTGTTGTATAGGATGGTTCTATTGAACCCCCCCCCCCCAAAAAAAAACAGCCCTTTTGAATGTCTCCCGAATTCTGAGGTGTCAAGATTGGCAACTCAGGGCGTACCCCGCCTCTCGCCCTATGACAGTCGATCCAGGTTCCATCCAGCCCCTTTATACCACCTCTCAGCATTAGTAATATCCTGGATTATCTCACACTATCATTCTCTTTGCTCCACATTCAGTTTGTTGGAAAAGATGTGCAGCTCACGAGCGTGTTTCACATCTTGGCTGACATATATCAGTTCCCGTTCCAGACCTAATTTAAGACAAACAAGGTCAAGTCGAAGTTCTAAACAAGCCATTTTTAGTCTCTTTGTGCTGGTCTCCACAGCCCAAACACATTTCCCATCTGTTCACACAAAGCGGTTGCAGCTGTTGGATGGATTCCAAGTGTTTCTGTTGAGGGCTGATCTTGTGGTTATCTAGGTAGCAAGTGAAATCCACTAACCCATGTTGGCTACTGTTAGAAGCCTCTGCAGAGAAGCAAGCTTCAAACATTTCAAAGCCCTGTCTTTTCAAAGGAATCTGCCTTAAGTTGTTGACATTTTATTTCAAACTATTGTTTGAAGAGACTCACCCTTTACTGACTTTAAAATGCGGAGGCTAGATTTTTAATAAAGTCAGTGTGAGTAAGCACAGTGGGCAGAAGCCGAGCAGGTTGGGTGAATATGCCTACTTTTTTTTTTTTCTTTTTTTGGCTTTTTTTGATCTGTTGATTCTAAAGATATTTCTGTTACACTTCTCATCTGTATTTTCATGTTTGAGGCGTGAAAGTCTGCGCTTGCTTCGTGGCCGAGCAATCACCGATCTTCGTGTAGTCTGTGAAAGTCTATCAGACACATGGAGACAAAAGGGACATAATAATAATGAATGTTTTTAAAAATCTGGCCAAGGGATTGAATTGGTGATTTTGACCAGTGAGTTCATCATCACCCTGGTGAGCCAAAAATGGCCATCAAAGCCATTACAGTTTTATTTGGTTCAGCTGAAGGATTAGTGGGAAGGGATTAATATGGTGCAAGAGGGCATAAATATACAGCACTTTCCTTCCCCTCTTCCTCTGCTTTCATTTCCCTCCCAGATCTGTTAGATTTGCCCTGCTGATGCCCAGGAGCATTTTCCAGGAGAGAAGCTTAAATGCAAAACGAGAGAGTAGGTCATTAAAGGCAATCACATCTCAGGACAATTCCATTAGCTTTAAATAGATTATGGCTAAATGAAACCTTTTGCATTTTTATATAATGCTGTGTTGATTAACGAAAATGGCTCAGTAAACCAACAGTTAATACCTTTTTTAACCACGCAGCGACACCTGATTGTTCATAAATGTTATTATGGCATAAATGCTTTCATGAGGATTTGCCATTATGCATCCTTCGTCTTTATGTATTGAGAATTGAGCGAGCAATTTTATATCGTGTGTATATTTATAATTTACAGTTCACTGCCTTTATGCTTTGCCATTCAGCTGGAAGCAGTCGGATGGTTGCATTATCTACCACAGTAGCGGGACCACAGGAGCCCCAAAATGCTTTTTGGTTGCACATGCATGGATCCACTTGATCTCCAAAGTGTTATTTGTTCTATACAGCATGAGTTGTGTTTGCTGTGTGCAGATGGTGTTGACCTCTCTAGAATCTCACAACAGCTGGTGTGGGTAGGTGGGATCCAGGGAACCATAAGGCCCGGCACGCAACATCAGTGTAAGAGAAGTCCTAAAAGAGGCTAGTGCCACAGTGCGAGTGTTAAATTATCTTTAATGAGCTCGCAGACCACTCCGTGTTGCATCACGCTCACAAGAAAATGTAATATTTAGACTTTCCTTGGGTTGATCAAATTACATGTAAAAAATTAATTATATCTGCTTTTTAAAAAAAGAAAATCTTTGAAATACGGTTCATGTCTGCCGCCGCCGGTCAGAGGATGGTTAATCATGTTCCCCGAGCGGAGGTCTGGAAGTCAGAAATCCCACTCTACCATGTTGTACTCGAGTTTTGCCGATGAATGACCCCCGGTTCCCCACCGTCATGCATATTCATACATACCCATGTTGATGTAAAGGCACTTAGCACATGAAGCACTAGCTAGCCCTCCACTCTGTGGAGGAAACTTGTTAATTCACGCAGACTAATAAGCAGGTTTCCATGGAGACAAGATCAGAAATGGGAGGAGGCTCTGTGTGCCATCATATCTTACTGGATATTGCTATCAACTAATACAGACTATAGATCATGTAAGGGGAACATGATACATATTTTAAACTTGTGTGTCTGCATAGGGATGTGTGCTAGCGTTACAGTGTTTGGATTCATCGTAGCATGAACATCAGTTGTGAACGTTACACTTTCATTTTTCGTTTCATTATTTCATTCCAGTTGATTTGCAGAGTTCACCTCAGTCCCACGAACTGCAAACTGTTTGACGACGTGCATTTATGCGATCAATACTTGGCCCCGGCTTGCCAAAGCTGAGACTGTTGCCACGTGTACAAAAAAAAAGAAAAGAAAAATCATCAGATGGCAGGTGGAAAGTAATTGTATAATTCAATCTGTGAAGCGCACACACACCAGTTCACATCCCTTCCACCTGTGTGGCGGATCTTAAATTACAATCAAAAAAAGTCCCAAAGAGACTGCAATTGTTCTGCCCCCGTCTCTCCTCAAATGGAGATGTGCTTAATCATATTGTTCAAGTCAAATGCACCCTTTTCTGGGTAAATCTGCCTTTACAGCAGCAAGCTGCGACATTTGATATCACTGGAGCAATGTTGTTTCCAGGCTTCAGATGCAGCGTGCTTGAAATAAAGCCATCCGACAAGTGGAACAAAAGTGAGAAATCTATTAATGACTTCGAGCCTAAACATGACTTTAATTGTATAGCTGTCATGTCCTCTTTCACTGCTAGACTGCTGACCTGGAATAAGTGAAAGTAAATCTGGAAAACAGTATAAAGTCAGAGGTTGTACATGTATTGAATTAAGGGGAACTCAGACATTTATCCACCGGGGCAGTCCGAACAGAGAGAGGACAGGACCCTTTGGCATAATCCAAAGTTATGAATCGGTTTCACCTCTCAGGCAGTGCTAGCACACCCACTTTGTGTGATCGCCAGCTGTTATTGCTACGCCGAATGACCAACCATTAATCTTGTCTCTGTAACCAGCAGGTGAATCTAAGTCAAGAAGCGAGAGCATAAGATACAGAAAGTGGTGACAGTAAAGCATGAGCCAGATCAACTTCAAGAGGACTTTATGTATGTGTGTGGCAGCGCTGTGGTGGAGGTAGCGGTGGTCTTTGTTCTTACAACTTTCACCAGTAACTAAAGCTGTGACATTATTATTATTGTCCTTTTACCCATTGGAAACGTAAACAACAGCACAAATCAGTTACTTTCAGCAGTTTTCATCACTTTTTAAAAATGTCCTACTTCATGCTAATACTTAAACGTGAGCTAGCTAGTGTTAGCTACCTTTTAGCATTTGAATCTCCATGACACACAGGGAGGGACGTTGTAATAAACTGAGAGTCAAGGCTCCTTACTCCCTCAATTAAGCATCACTAGGTGCTAACTAAGTGTACTGACCTCCTTCAGATAATGTTTAGAAAAGTTCAAGTCTGCAGAGCATGTATCAAAATGATGATATGGTACTGTGATTCTACCACTTCTTGCCTTTCAAGAAGAGTAAACTTCACACAGCGCAGCGATTTGCTCAGTGCTGATCTTCGCAAAGTCGAGCCCTTTCAGTTGTCTGACAGCTTCACACATGCAAGTGTCTCTAAGGAAAAAGGTGGTGATTGTTTGGGACTGTTCAGAGAAGTCCTTCTCATTGCTAACGCTGGTTTCAATTTCACTAATTAGGCATTTTTCACAAAATCCAAAATTCTGATTTATGCAGTCCATTGACTATCGCTTCTTTAAGGATATTATTTAAATGTATTGTGAGATAGTAAGACGGTGAGCATTGAACACAATGGCAAACTTGTCAGCAAGACACAGGCCTGTGCCAACCAAACTTGAGTTAAAGCAAATTCTAAATTTCAGCTTAATATTAAATTCAAGATTACTGTCAAGGCAAATAAGGAATTTATTATTTTAACAACCTGCTCCATAGAGGCAAAACTATATACTCTGGGACTGAGCCTTCCAAAACTACAAGCCCTACAATAGCCTTTTTATAGACTCCTTAAAGATTTGGAGCGATAGTCATTCCATTTTTAGAGGTTTAAAACTAATTGGAGAAAGCAACATAGTTAAACTGATTATCCACAATACTTGAATGAAAATTCTTTGCAGTCTGTGACTGCCTGGAGTCACCCATGGGCATCACAAAATACTGCGTTGCCTCCCTTGAGATGCTCTGTCTGGCCTTTACCTTCAGCCGCTGCTTGTGTTCGCGTGTTTTTGCATTCAGTTGTGTCTTCAGTGAATGAAATGCATTCCCAGTTGAGGTCAGTTGAGGACTTGGCCATTTGAGAACATTCTCTTGGGTTGATTTTTAAATGATGTTTTGGGTCATTATCTATCTGTACTTTGGAGTTCTGTTTCTTTACATTTTGCAGCATTTGACTTTATACACTGTTTCCACATCATCGCTTGTTTTTGCAGAGCTGGGCAGGTTTTTCCAGTCCAAATTTGACCTTTCACTTTTTCAGCATTAACAGATGTATAAATCCTCTTTAGAAACAGAAAAAAGCAAATCTTGCCTTTTTTTTTTAAACTCTTTTTTCTTCTTCTTTTTTTATTACTAAGAAAAGAATTCGTCAGTTATCCACTTTATTGTCTCTTGTGGTTTTTTAGGCCTTTTGTTGTTTAATTTTAAACGCAAACACATTGTAGTTTTGGCGACTCCTAAAGGTTCTATCGCCTCGCTGTTAGGTTTCATGTGCATCTACAACACTTCAGATCACATATCAAGGGTTCCTGTCAAATACTACCAATGCAAATTCAATACTTGAAATGAACTCCATACCTTTTATCGCCTTTAATTTTTCAATAAACACTCAGGAAACAGCAGAACCTGGCTGTCAGCTCTCAAAAGTAAGAGCATATTTTTGTTAAAACCCTTAAAATTAAAGGCGAAAGTCTAGCTTCATTCCCATCCTTATTGCTTCATTTCAAATCTTTTGTGCTGAGCAGAGACAAAATTACACAAAGTGCCACCGTCCAAATATTTATGGGTCCGACTGTAGATGGGAGATGAGTCAGAGCAATGAATAATTTTTTTTTCTTAGTGTGTGCAAATTGCTTCTTATCATTGTGGTAGTGCATAAAAATGTGTTCTTTCAGAAGGCACTCTGTAGTGAGTCACGGTTATCTTTGCTTTCACTAATAACGGGCACGTAGGCTACGCTGACGTGGCAATGACTGACTAATGCGACAAACTCTTACTGACCAGTGAAATTCAAATATTTGCATTAAAGCACTATGATGGAAATGTGAATTCCCCTTTTAAGGTTCTTTTATGGCTCTTTATCAGTCGCCTCGCAGCAAATTCATGAGTTTTATCCACCACATACTCATTAATTAATCTGTAATCCAAAACGGCCTTTCAGTCAGACAGTATTGTCCATCTGCTGCGGCCTCTTGAATGTTTTTGTTACGCCACTACACAGTGATGTGACAGTTTGAGTCAGAGCTGACTGAGGAGAGCGTGGCTGACAGCTGAAGCACAGCTCAGCCTCTCCAAAGACGCTGATTTCCTGCTTCATATCTGCTCAAATGCCCCCACCCAACCAACTAACCAACACAGCACAACGACGCCACACAACTCATGTAGGGGGGGAAACAGATTCCTGTTGGCATGGCAACCGTGTGGGATTGTGTTTAATTTGTCTTGATAGGTAACGCTAACAACGCCACGGTGTAAAAGTGCTCGAGAGCAAAACGCATTTGAATCTCACGAGCAGCAGTCATTTGCTGTAGAGCCGTGTTTCCTTTTGTTTGTATTTTCGGTGTCAGGAGATACAAGTGTGTTCAAATATTGAATAAGCTCTGGCAGAATCCTGTGTACAAGCTTTTTGTTTAAAGAGAAAAAAAATGTTTCTGAGCAAACTGTGATTTATTTTCAGAATCACTCTAAAACATCACGGGTAGAAACAATCCCCCTGAAGTCTCCTGATGTCTACCTATTTGTCATGGACACTGCGCCTTTGACCACGTCTGTGCTGACTGGACTGCCAATGATTATGAGAAAAAAAAAGACACAGAAAAATTATGCAAGTCTCCCATCGTGCTTGTCAGCAGTTCTTTTTGGCTGAAGGCGAGCTCAGCGAGCTGCCCTTTGTGCTAAATCCATTCCATTCATACTTAATTTTGAAGTTTCCGCCTGCGCAAATAAATAACTGTATCGCTCCCACAGATATATCTACAAAGGCACAGAGCTGTGGCTTTTTCTAATTTTGGATCGCACACTAAAGTGGCTCTCCTAATTTTCCACCTCTTTTGTCTAAACGCATTCAAATAGCAATCGCTCCTGTAAAGTCAAGAATCTGTGTTTAAGCACGATGTTTATGCTGTGATTTGGTGGCCACCCCAGGTCAAACGCCGCTGTTGTGTTTTGCCCCGCAGGCTGTTTTGCAGCTTGGTGGTTCCATCAAGCAGGGCTGTGCATCAAGGAGCAGGCAGGAGGAGGCTGGAGGGAGGGAGGTGGACGAGCAAGGAACAGCTTGAAATAGGAGGTGACTGCTGACATTCACCTAACTGCCCTCTATAAGGAAAAGAATAAGCGGGGGGGGAGGCTAGAATGAGAGATGGAGGGGAGTGTGTGATTATGGTTACTAAGACTACAGCATGCTGCCCTGTTAAAAAGGGAGGGGCTTGGAAGAAGGTCAGGCAGCTGAGGTACAACCAGCTAAATCAACTCTGAAGTGTGAGGTCCCCGGTGGCATTGGGGTTGAGGAAATGTAGCTGTTTAGGTTGCTCAGGAGGAACATAGATTGTTGCTGAGAATGAGACCTTACGCACGCCACGGCTTATGGCGCACACACACACCCCCAGGCTGTAAATCCCTTTGATACGCCACATAAAAAGGGATAAAAGATGTAGGAAGAGATGCAGAGACAAGTATACGAGATAAGGTTTCTTTTTTGAATTTGTGCGATTTGAAAACATTTCCCCTGGGGATGATGGGTCACTCGGAATCTGTGCTCACTGCATTCGAATAGCATGCCAGGGCCCGTGTTTAACACCACCCTAGATCGTCACCTAGGCTGAAATCCTCCCTGACTCCATCCCTGATGTCTGTATCCTGTGACGTCTTGGAAACAGACTGCCAAGCTTGAGCTGCTCACAGAAAGGAAATGATGCAACATAAATTTCAAGGCAAAGATCCTCTGTCTTTCTTCCTCTCCCTCCACACACACACACACACACACACACACACACACACACACACACACACACACACACACACACACACACGCACACACACACATGCACACACACCCTGCAGGGTGAAAATCAACACCTTTTCAAGAGTGAGTCAATGCAGAAACAAATAGCTAACAAAGCTGATACTGCCATGGTGCCTCTGACGTAAAAAGAACTGTGCTTAAGCACTGCTGCTCTTTGGCACCCGTGTACATTTATTTTCTAGGATACAGAAGGAACCAGGACGATCAGGACAAAGCAGAATAAAAGGCTGGACAAACGCCACGGTTACTGTATCCAACGTAATACTGGACAAGGAAGCTCTTGATTAACTCGATTAAGAAATTTGGCTATCTTCCTCCTCAGCATTGATTGGGCTGAACATCTGACTAAGCAGCTACCCATTAACTGTAAGGGCACTTTCCGTGCATCCACATTCATCTCTGGCAGGAAGCTTCCCTCCCCTTTAGGTTCAAAGTGCTGATCCTCTCACGCCAGGGAGGGTGAAGCGATTGAAAGCTGATTAAAAACAGACTGCATTCGGAAAGCAAGCCGCAAGCAAGATGCCGTCATTATGCCTATTATGAACGGGTATCATCAGCAGCCTTGTCATTAGCATCATTCTCCATCAGGGTCATCTGATGAATCAATGTGCGGGGTCAGTCATTTTGCTTCTTCTGAGAAATCTGTTCATGGCGTGCAAATTCTGTTAATAACCTAAGGTGCTGGCTTCATTTGAAAGAACATTTTCTGTTGTAATTACTTCTTAACAACAACAACAAAGATGTCAGCTTGTTTAATCGCTGCTTCACACTCTGATGAAGGTCCCTGACTAGAGAATTATCACTTTGCTGAATAAAATCACAGCTCAGATAATGTCAGCAGAAAGCCTTTTCTTTTTAAACACGCGTTTGCTTAACTTTCCAAGCACGCCACACTTCCCTCCGCTGTATTTGTGCATGGCATGTAGAATTCATGAGCTGATGCAGATATATCAGTTGCGCAGAGTTAAGTGTGTGTGGCCACACATGCTGACAGTGGCACTTTGGAAGCCTTTTTTTATGATTAAACTTGCTCTTTGGCAGCCTAAGTGCTGCCTGTCCTGTCCTAAATGCAGTCACTCACTGGTCCACACACCCTTGAGCAACATTTCTGTCCACCAGGATGTCAAGTCACTAAATCGTGAGCTTTGCCAAAGTTCCCGAAGCTGTAATCATGCCGCTCTTGTGGGGCTGCTGGATCTTGATTGTAGCTCAGACTTTCTTGGACAGTATGGGCTACTTAGTTATTTGGTCAGAATATAAAATGATCTGCTTCAGGTCATAACAAATCAGAGGGAATGTGGATCTTGAATGCAACTCTGGTGGGGATTTTTTTTTTTTACAGGCAAGTTTACATTACAGTTTGGATTTACTTCTGCTTAAAGATGGCGAGAGTCTTCACTTTGGCATTCCCAAGCTGTGCCCCCCCCCCAAAAAAAAAAAAATCTTGCCAGGGATGTTTTTTGTGTTCTTTGGTGTTTACAGTTGCTAAAAAGAAGATAAAGTCAGACCGGTTGTCTCTTTAAATCAAGCTGCAGTGTTGATGTGCCCTCAAGCTGAAATGGTAAGAACCATTTCCACCTCTGCGGCAGGGAGCTTGACCAAATAGGCGCACTAGAGCGCTTCAAACGTGATTCTCATTCCCTTGGTCACTTTTGGTCTATGGTCGCCTCCACTCCCGGAGAGGAAAGGATTTTTTTTCAGTTTTTTTCTTCTTCTTTCTTTTTTTTAACAGAGTTTTTTTTTTTCCCACAGCGCATCACCGACACATTATTTAATTTTTATTTTCTTCTCTCTCTCTCTCTCTCTCTCTTTTTTTTTTTTGTTCCATCCGCAGAACTCAGTGGCAGTCGCCTCAATCCATTTACCGCTGGCTGGTACGCCTATCTCTTCCTCGCCGTTGCAATCTGTTGATAACTCTACTTGCAAGCTGCAGTTTATTGTGTTTCGCAATGGGAAACTCTTCCCTTGCACCGGCAATTCGTCAAATCTCGCAGACGACGGGAAGCGTAGGAGCGTTTCAACACCAGTTGCTTTCACCAAATTAGGTAAGAGGAAATCCATTTTTATCATCATGCCTGTGATGTCAACGCCGTGCTGTATTTGCCGACACGGACTACATGCTTTACACACGCACTCACACGCGGACATAGCCGTAGTCCATCAGTTTGCTCTGCGCAACATGTTGACACACCGCTCCCGTGCGTATTCCCGGAATAAATGAAAGAACTCTGTTGCGGTTTCATTTACTCTGATTAAAGAGAGCAGCGCGTGCTTCAGATCACCCTGCACACTCCGCTGCTGCATCATGTCCGAAAACACACCATGTTTTAGCAAAAATATTATTATTTTTTGGTTCGATTTGAAATGAAAGTTAACTGCAACACTTCACACACCAGTCTATCACCTGCAGTCAGCTGTCTGACACTTGTCTAGCCTGTGTGCATGTGTGTGTGTATAGCGGCCGAGGGGGTGGGTGGGGGGGGGGAATTCGTGCTCTCATGCCCATGCTTTTTTTGTGCCACAGCACTTACAGACTTTCCACATGATTTCCTTTACTGAATGTGTTGCTTTCCTTGCAGATGGGTGCAGCCTCGGGAGCGCCGTGCACTCTGTTACTATTGCGCTGAGGCACTTCGCGCTGGGTGTAGACCCCACCGCAGCCTATTGGGATTTTGACCTGCTGGATGGACACGGTGGCTGGAGGGCAGAGGGCTGCCACATAACAGGCTCCGGGGGCAACACGACCACCATTCATTGCACCCATCATAATAACTTTGCTGTGCTAATGGTGAGTAGTCTCCTGTGTGGTACCGGTGTCATTCATTTTTTTTTTTTTTACCATGACCCCCCCCACCACCACCACATAAATGCTTCCTCCACTGCTTAGGGCCTGTTATGGATCAAATGCATCTGTTTTCACTGTGGAATAGGCTGGAGTCACGTGTTTTAAGAAGGGACCTTTAAACGCTTCCTTTTATTGTTGCTCCTCTTCAGCAGAGGGAAAAGGATTTGTCAAATGCGTTACGGGGATTTATTGGCTTTGGAGTATGCGCTATGCTAAAAAAAAAAAAGAAAGAAAAGAAAAAAAGAAAAGAAAAGAAAAATCCCCCCCCCCCCCACCCCGTATCCTGGAAATGAGAAGTTGCGGGTGTTGTATAGTCTGCCACCTTTTTTCCAAAAAGCAGCACAGCAGCTGAAATAGAAGCGATGCTCAAGAGAAGGAGCGCCTTGTCAGGAGCTATTCGCCTCCGAGCGCAAGTGGTGTGCTAATTGGTTGCAACCATCGCAGAGAGAAAAAAAAGAAAGAAAAAAAAAAGAAAAGAAATGTTGGACTGCAAAGCGTAGGATCGTTCATCTGTGTCGTTCAAGTTGGTCTAGACGCCGACGAGATGCCTTCTTCCGACGACGTCCCTCTGTTCGAATTGATTTCATGAGGATAATACCAAAAGCGCAATGGCATCGCATCGCCCAGTCGCTCCATAGAGCTGCTGCGCCTGGTCCGCTTTTTTTGGATGAAAAGAAATCCTCCGGATGTTTACCGAAGAGTGGGATTCGTTAGACTGGGAGGTCAGTCCTCGGCAGAGCATGAAAAGTGTTGTGCTTGAGATGTCGGTGCTTTTCAGAGTTGCTTCTTTTTTGTCTTTCCCTTTATCTGCATATTTTATGAAGCCGCTGTTCAATTTGGTTGTTGTTCCGAGTGTGGAAATGAGCTGGATCGAGGATGGAGGAGAAAAAAGGAAGAAGAAGAAGAAAAAACAGCCGCATAGGAATGGGGGAAAAAAGAGTGGGGCATGAGGGGAAAAGCGGCACATAAAAACGGCATGGGGTGGTGGTGGTGGGGAAGGGGTGGGGTGTGTTGCTCGAGGGGGGGAGTGGGGTGTCTGTGGAGAACACTGAGCTGTTGTCAGATGGAGAGCAGATGTCAGATTGTCATTGCACATGTATTCTCTATCAAACGCGAGGCTCGGGCAGGCGCACCGTCAGTGGGCACCTTGTGACTGTCAGGATAAACGCTAGATCGGCATTTTTATTATTATTATTATTTTTGCTCAAATTTCCCGGCTGCAGATGAATGATTTGAACTTCAAGACACGTACGATAAGTAGCAGGTAGTCATAGCGATGGTAGAAAGCCGTGACGGGAATGTCCACATCGTGGTCTAATGTGAGCTTTCGCGCCGGGGATTGCGCGTCTAATAATGCAGTCACCACACCCGCCTGCTCTCTGCAGTGCCCAAGAAAGAAGGACCTTTTATTTACGGACTTGTGACATCATTCTCCTGATGGTCTCATCTAAAATACTGTACTATTGCAACAGGGATATTTATAGCCCAGGGCGGCTTCTGCAAGTACTAAACCTGTTGCATAATCTTTTGCATGTCAATCTGAGGGGAATTGCCAATTACAGCCCGACTGCAAGTTGACCATTTTTAATTTACAGTATTCACAAGGTGGGGGGGGGGGGGGGGGGGGGGCTCCATCAGTGAAGCCACCGTTTGTGACTAATGCAGTAAAAGCACAGCGACCAGCTTAAGCTCAGCTCTTGCTTTTGGTGTTCTAAAGCAAAATCAGAGTAACAAGTTGAGCAGAGTTCCACATTTCAGCTGCTGTGGGTGAAGTTAAACAAGGTGACCGTGATGTGTTTTTTATTCTCTGGGTGTCAAGTCATGGCTTAGCCATCATGCTGGTGTCTTGCATAGCTGTATCACCTCCCTTACATCTGACCCCGAAATGCTTTTATATCAACTGTCTGCAGTGTGCAGTTGAAGTGTCTGTCAGGGTTAGCAAAGAACATGCAGGGTGGGTGGATGTTGGGCATTGAAATATCCCATTCCTGTTGATCTTGACTTTTTCTTTTCCATTGAGTTCTTACTGTGTCTGTGTGTGGAGATGATTAGTCTGCAAATAGCATGGCAGCCTAATACAATTGTCCCTGGGCACTGATGTTTGGAATATAAAAAGCACTCTAATGAGAATCTTTTTGACTTGGCTCAGAAGGAATTACACGGTAGAGAATATCCCTCCCCTGGCTTTGTGATCAGAATGCCAAAGACATGACTTTTGGACAGGATCTGTGTGGAAAACCTCAAATGCAAGAGCCTCTGAGCTTTTGTTTGGGCAAATATTACACTCCTCCTTGCAATGGATTTTGAAAATTCGGTGTAGGTGTAACAAATGCCTTACTTTTTCTCTTTTTTTGACATTGGAAGGCAGGTGGCGCTGACCTGTTACATTCCAACTAGTGATACAAGTTGTTTCAGATGTGGGTCAGGTATTAAAAAAGACAGTCTCCCTCTATTTTGGATTTTTTTTTCTTCCTCTCTTTCCTGCACTGAGCTGAACATGAAGCTGTTACAATGCAGCCGTTACAGATTTCAGCACTGGGGACAGTTCCCATGCATTTCTCTGTCTCCCTCCTTCTGTCCCGCCTCCTCCTCTTGCACCCCCCCCTTCCCCTCCCCCATCTGCCTCCTGCAAGCCTGTGTCTGTCTGACTGAAGGGAGGGCTGACTCACTCGTTTACAGCAATGCAGCCTCATCATCAGTCTTCATCACAGTGACAAGCCTCAACCCCACATTCCCAGCAACCTTTTAACCCCTTCTATGAGACACACCCCTCTTCTGTAACCACACTGAGTACGGTGTGCTGTCTCGGAGGTAGCAGGATTCATTTATTTATGCATGTATTTCCTGAGGAGATAATGTCGATGAAGGAGTTCATGCATTTTACTGCTGCAGCGGTCCAGACTGTTTAATATGCAGGAGCAGACCTTTAGAACGAAAGAGAGACATGGTGTGGGTGGCTGGCTTTTGTAAGTATCCAATCATAACAAAGGGCCCAAGGCCGAGGTCCAATAAGGGAAGAGCTGTTTAGAGATATATCCCCATGCACTGTACACAATATAACGAATATGTCAAGGGAAGTAGATTCCTATAGAGTGGTGGATCCTCTGTTTTATCCTCAAGTGAAACAGGAGACCTGTTGGTTAAACACGGCAGAGTCACATACAGTGTAAGGGTAAGTTTGTAGTACTGTTTAGTGTTTGCAGATGATGGCTTTAATGAGAACATGATGACAGATGAAAGAGTCATGGTAGGCTGATTGTTTAGATCCTTTAGTTACAATCCAATCCAACAAGTGCAGAATTTACAATTAAAGCCCAAACAGTATTGGTGGGTGATATTAACAGCTTTTTAAGAATGAGAAGCAAAAGAAGTTGACCAATGAAAGATCTGACAGATTGGCCGTGTTGTAGGCAGATCATGTATCTGGATGAAAAGCCATCCAGCTTTAATGTCAGTAACTCATATTGCTAAAAAAAAGTTTGATACATTGGCAGGTCAGAAGCAGAGAATCTGGGTACCAGGAATACCATGAACTAACATAATGAGATAAAAGTTCAAACTTAGCCTAAGACACAGAGAACAACCGCTAACAAAATAAAACAGGAAAAAAGACAGAAGGGAACGGGAGAGCCCAGACCAACTGGACAGAGGAGATGCTAAAGGACAAAATCATAGAGGCAAGACAAGAGTGGGACAGAACACGAAAGGCAACTAACTAAATACTGTTAAAACCAAGATACACAAGAGACTGCTGGAAGATATAAATGATATCAAGGCAAAATCTACACAATACAAGCTATGTTACACAAAAAAGGGAACAAAATTCAAACACAAGTGATTCCCAAATCCAAAAGGAATCACCATCCCACAAAAACTCAAAACCATGGGTCCAAGACCGAGGCACCGTTAAACTGTTAATACATCACTGTGACAGCAGCCGACTGAGGGAAAGCAAGTTTCAGCTATTTTCTGTTATACAGAATTTGGCATTTTAGATCAGTGTTTCCCACAGTGGAGTAACAAAGGTCATGAGTTGTAAGGAAACTATAAACTGCTTTTACACACAGGGTCACGAGTAAACAGTAAAAGCCTAGAACCACTGCTTTAATCTCTGATGATGGTATGTTGTGTTTTATGAACTTGTATTTTTAATTCACTAGCTGGGCCCACGTCCTCATTTAAGTTTGACAGCGTTTTAGTAGGTAAAAGTGAATGCTTTGACATGAATTGAGCTGCGGTTTGGGGAAGGCCTCGAAGGGGACTGGCGATGGCTCCCAGGCTGGGCAGATCCCCATGTATTAAATAGAAGTGAAGAAGTTGAAGAATGGAGAAGAAGAAGCGAGGGAGGGTGGGGCGCGTAAATGAGAATGATCAGCTTGCAGAACTAGGGGAACCTATATAGATGACAGCCTGAAGGAGCGTGTTTGGAGGTGTGGTCCTGCTCCTGAAATTCCGATACATAATCTCCAAAATAAAATAAGGTAACTAAACGTCACACAGTAAAGTGGATTTTTTCTCTAAAATGTTGTGGTGGTAGATGTTCAATCAAATTTACATACCAGAGTAAAGTCTGGTACCGTGACAAAGTGCGGTGAAATATTTTAAATATCCTTAGTCAGTGGTTGGCAGATTAGCTGATCTCAGTGCCAGCCCATGTCACCAGCCTGCAGCTCAGCTGATCTCCTTATACACATTCAAAATGGTAAAGCTGTTTTAGCATTAGCATGCTTACAGTTTCTGCTGCATCTGCAGACTACTTTGCAACCCACCTCCATTCCAACTCCTTTAATGCTGTGTCTGAACTGTAATGGACCATAGACTGAGATTTATTGTGTCATTCTAGCCTGAGTACCTCCCGTTTTAGGACACTTGCATAGATACTTTCAAAATGACCAAACAAATCATGATTCACTTGGCTGCTGTGCCTCCACCTTGAACCAAACCAGCCAAGACAGGATCCCATCTAGATAAATTAACTCTCACAGGCTGAGCCTTCTGCAAGCCCGATACTGCTGTGACATTACTGCTGACATCTGGTGCTGACCACCAGGTCCTGTCTCCTATAGAGAGGAAGAAAATATCTGTAGGGCACAATGTCCCTAAGAATCCATCCATTCATTGTCTTATCCTTATCCTAGGTGGAATAATTCGGCTGCATTTCTCAAATATTAGATCAGATCATTGCATCAGCTTTTCTTTGGTCTAAGATTAATTCAGAAATGTGTACTGCCACCTGGATCATGATCATTGTCTCTTAAAGGAAATAAAGGATGAAGTTAAAAGGAGGGAATAGGAGCGATACATTCAGAAATCCTTCTGCCCTTCTGCTTCATCTTAAAGACGCCAACTGGCTGTGTTCTAGAAAACATCATCAAAAGGGAGTTGTTTATTCAAATTCAATCCACATTTGGTGTTTTCGTCTTCGGCAATAATGGCTAATGCACACAGACTGTAAGTTGTGCTGGATACGTGCTGCTAATTGAAAATAACCTCCCGGCAACTTTCAGATCCTCTGTAGTTCAGAAACACTGTTTTCTTGTTCGGGTCTCATTTTCTCAGTCTGTTTTGTTTTTTTGTTTTTTTTTTCAGCAGCACTCTCAAAGTTATGTGTCCTCATTAGTCCTTTGTCCACATCTGTGCTCAAGGCAGACATAATGAGACAACAAGCCAGCTTTCATTGTTCGCCCACAAGCAAGACCCAGCTCCTGCTTCCCTCGACTTTATCCTCACACCCTGGACTTTTCTATCTCCGAGACATGCTCATGCTAAAGGAGCTTTGCTGTGTGTGTTTTAGGAGATGAGGGGATTTACAGTGGTAACGATGATGACCTGTTTAGATATGCAACCATGTCTCACAGCACTATGTTGATATTTTCTGTTGATAGGCATTGTTGTGGGAGGGGAAGAGGGATGACAGGCTGTGATATCTATACTAGTAAACGTGCTGTTTACTAGTGTTAAAACGGTCTGTAATGTGTAATATTTGCAGTGATCTTTTTACAGATTATAGATTGTGTTGGCAATTTTTGTGAAATGCTCGTTGACATTCTTGTTGGGAGTTAAAGGAGAAGAAAAACACTTTTCTGGTCAGACACAGCTAAAATGTGGTTATCAAGTATTTAAGCTTAAATGATATACAATGTGTTAATTAGTGTCCTTAAGATCCCTTTCATAACTGGCACTAATATGTGTCTTTGGTGATCTGATCACAAGCAGACTCCTCTAAGTACCAATGCGGCAATTACACACAGAGGACACGCTGAGCTCAGACCACATTCGGAGGAAGTTTGGGCAACATATGGCCAATTCTTCTAGCAGTTTGCATGCGAATGAGTCCTTGACCACACAAAAGGATCACCCACTCAACTGATGTGCTTCTTGCTGTGGGAAAACAACAACACGTTTAGTTGATCGCTATAACAGGTTCAGTACGGACAACTATTATTAGTCATTTGTTTTACATGAATCTCATGGTCGATTCCGCAGCTAAAAATTAAGCCCCGTTAATCATGGTTTGTGTTGACTCGTGATAGCTCCAGGTGACAGGACAAGAAGGCTGCTGAGCTGTGCCTGTAGAGCTGTTGTTGTCCTGCACATTGGGATTTGGGGTCGGCAAAAGAAAATAATGCATTTGCTATTTAACAGGATAAGATCTCATCACAATTGGCCACTTGAGACACATACGGAGACCGACATACACTATATTGCCAAAGTATTTGCTTGTCTGCCTTCACGGACATATAAACTGAAGTGACATCCCATTCTTAATCCGTAGGGTTTAATATGATGTTGGCCCACCCTTTCCAGTTATAACAGCTTTAACTCTTCTGGGAAGGCTTTCCACAAGATTTAGGATTGTGTTTATAGGATTTTTTTTACCATTCTTCCAGAAACGTATTTGTGAGGTCAGACAGTGATGTTGGACGAAAAGGCCACCGTCTCCGCTCTAATTCATCAAGCATTAAGGGTTCTTTTCACTGGAACTAAGGGGCCTGAAAAACAACCCCACGCAATAAACCCCCTTCACCCAAACTTTACATTCGGCACAGTGTACTCAGACAAGTACCGTTTTCCTGGCAACTGCCAAACTCAGACTTATCCATCGGATGCAGCTGCGTGGAAATGGAAACCCATTCCATGAAACTCTCCATGCACTGTTCTTGAGCTAATCTGAAGGCCACATCAAGTTTGAAGGTCTGTGGCGATTGATTCTGCAGAAAGTTGGCGACATCTGCACACTACGTGCCTCACCATCCACTGACCCCACTCTGTGGTATTACGTGGTCAACCACTTCATGGCTGAGTTGCTGTCATTCCCTGTGCTTTCACTTTGTTATAATACCACTAACAGTTTACTGCGGAATATTTGGTAGCGAGGATTTTTCATGACTGGGCTTGTTGCACAGGTGGCATCTTATCATAGTATATAAAGAATATAAAATATGATTCTACGAGCATGCAGTAGGCTGCACATAACCTGCTTAATGTGTGTTTGTGTTTCGCCGTAATTATACAGCTTAGGCTAATTCTTTGAGTAAATGCTAATTATTTGCAGCTCACTAAGGATTGTCTACCTTTCACCCTTCACCTCACTTACGCTTGTTCCAAACATGGCAGCTGGCAGACCAGCTCTAATCCACCTCATTCTGAGGAGAGGCAACCATGCAGCTTCCTTACCGGCGGCTGGCTTAACCAGCTACGCTGAGGCTCGGGTTTGTGCTACGCTCTGTGAACTTACTGCACTTACAGTCGAGTTTGGCTTAACTTAATATTTAATAAATGCACTCGTGTTCCATTTGAAAGCATTAACTTAAATTTGATGTCGGGCACGGTTACTTTAACACATGAGGTTTGCTGTTTGTGTGTGTGTGTGCATCACTGCAGACTTTGTTTCTGTTGCTTCTGTTCTGATTTAAACTCTCTGTGTTTGCTGACTTGCTTTGGTGTGAAATGGGAAAAAAAAGGGGGCCGGCCTACCTCCACTCCCACAGCAGATTGCTGCTTGCCAATAAGCTGACATGTAATGCAGATTGTTTTCTTCCTGACTAATGAGTTCAGAGCTCACAGACCACCATTTATCTCAGACATCAACAGTTTTGCTCTGGCGTTTATACAGTAAGCCAATACTTGGCACTTTTTTTCCTTTTTAATGTGTGGCACTCTGTATCGGACACTCTGTTTTTAATGCAGTGTGCCCCTCCTTTAGCCTGTATACAAATTGCATTGCTTTAACCTATTGTTATTCAAATTATGTATGCTCCTCAGCCAGAGTGTATGAAAGATTATAATAGTGCTTCTGGCAGCAGAAAGGATTGTTGCACTTAATGTGTGCACACATCCGTTGTGTGCTAAGAAAGCTAATGGGATATTTGGTGGTCTCACTGTTTTGATGACGTTTATATGCAGTTACTGATTAACTGGCAGCCAAAACGGTGCTCAGAGTTTTACACACGGGCAAACTCGCTCGCTTGAAATATGAAACTGTCCTTGCTGACAAGCTGTCTTTATAAAAGATAATGATGCAGACGCATTTTGGTTTTATTTTCAAGTTGATGATTTTGGCACACATTTTCTCAAACAATTAGTGAGATATGAGCGCTTGAATGGGAATCAGTTCTTTTTTTTTTCTAGAAGTATTATGCAGACTTGAGTACATCTGACGCGCAAGTCCACGATTACTCACAAATGATTAAAATGAAACAGGTCTCGCTTGTCCTCTTGCATGCGATAGGGGCCATCTGACATAAATGATTCATGTACTAGGACACTGTTGGTGCACATAGTCGCATCCAAACAGTATTTGAGCTTAAAAAAAAACTGAGCTGTTCACATCATAACATGGCATCTGATCTGAAACTGTCCTGGTCAAATGTCCCCGCCTTCCCATCCCCTTTTACCAGCTGTTCCCTAGTCGTCAGTGCAACCCTCTCTGAACCCGAGACAGCTTGGTAGAAATGAGGGCATGCCGTGTAAACAGCCTCTTTCTGTCTCTCTCTCTCTCTGCCTCTGTTTGAGTTTCTGTCACTGGCTTTCAATTGGGTCGCTGTATTTGTGAACTGCATTTAACTAAACTGGACAGAGACTCATTTGCACAGTGCTGGACAGTCTAGACAAACACATTAAGTGCTCTTTTTTTTTCCTCTATTAGGCCAGTGTAGACAGCAATTCTGCCCTGTGGCTGGCTAGATGTTTGGCTGGCTGACTATCTGCATGTCCACTTCTGTTGTCAGCCAAGACAACAGCAGCTCCCAGAATGCCACTGCTGCTGCTGCCGCCTGGCTGATTAGCAGCGATATAGCCGAAAAGCCAAAGGGTTAAAGGTGAGAGGCATTTTCATAACAGACGCGAGAAACGAAACTCTCGCAAGTTATTTTACATCATGGCCCTTCCCGCCTCAACCAATGACCTATGCCATATGACCTTACCTCTTTATTGTTTTTGGAAAAGCACATTAGTCTCATCAGCATGCAAGAGCAGTACAGCCTGGCCCAGCAGTTGCATGTTTTCTGCGTGTGTGTGTGTGTGTGTACTGTAAGGGTGGAACTGCTGCTGCTTTTGCTGGTTTCTCTGCCGTAATTAGGGAGAATATATTGATCCAATGTAGCCCCCTGTGAGCTTCTATGTGGAAGATAAGCACAGCAGAAAATGAGACTTAAGTCATTTGAAGGGGTAGCAATAACATGGCAGACAAAGGGGTATATCTTTTCATAAAGTCTGTTAATGGCCCTTCAGATTTCAAGGGTGGCACATATTTATGCAGATTTCCAGCTGTTCAATTTTTCCTTTTTTTCATTTTGACTTGAAATATGTGCTTCACCTGTGACAGAAAATTCCACACAAAGAGCAGTTAACATGCAATTAACTGATAGCACACACCACAAAGCAGTAAGGACAGAGCAGCTGTACAGGAGCAAGCATCTCTCTCGCACACAATTTCATCCTCCATTATAAGTATTACAAATTTTGCCAAATCCTGACACCAAACCTCAGTGTTTTATACCGTAGCACCCGATGGCATGCTTCTAAATGCCATGCTTGCCCAAAGTGTAGTTTAACAGACTGTCTTGATACCATGACAGTCTGAATTCGTAGTTCATTCAGACCACAAAGTCAGACCACAAAGTCAAGCTCAGGTGGTCATTAGCTCAACTTTATGCTAGCCACATCACTGACAGCCTGCATGCATACCACTGTATGCATCTAATGTCTAAGTTATGCTTTTTAAGTTGCTTTATGCTACAAGGTACTGTGTAGAAAGAACTTTTTATAATGTTCCCTTTGAACATGTTGCTTGAAGACGTTTCACCTCTCATCCGAGAAGCTTCTCGGATGAGAGGTGAAACGTCTTCAAGCAACTTAAAGAAGTCCAGACGCTTTTCTTTGCAAGCTCCTTTGACTTCTAGAGATGTTGTTGACAGTAATTTAACTCCAAGTTGACATAGACGCTCAGCAACCTTGCTTTTATAAAGGAATATAACCTGAATGCAGTCAGCTGGCAATCAAGTCCTCTATTACAAAGACCCATGTCACAGACGACACAGGTTGATTGCAACAAGTTGCCAATCTGTCTGCATGTCTAACCGAGATGGCAATTATTTTCAAAGCTTTGACCAGTGATTGCAGTCAGTCTGAGGCAGACGGCAGTTTTCTGGAAAGAGGCAAACTGCGCAGTTGCGTTGCTGATCGAGAGTTCAACCTCTCAACCTCTCAGCAACTACTTGGTCACCTTAACTACTTGCAGTCTCCAAAAGCAGGCATGTTGATGCTCCAGTTTTTCCGGTATGCACACAAAAGGATGGATTCTAAAGGATTCCAAAACCCATACTTTCAAGTATAAATGCTAGACATCTAAATAATGGTCTTTTCATACACTTGTCCTAACAGAAATACTGAGTATCCCATAAATGCAATGTTTACTCCTGTTTGCTTAGTGCCTAGCGTTCATGGGAATTTGGTGAGAAAAATAAATAAATAGTGAACAATGTCAGTCTCATGCTTGGCCTCACTTAGCCATTGCAAATGCAACAGGTGTAAAGCACACCTGTTTCATTTGCGGTTCATGTAGGTGCAGCAGCAGAATACGCAAAAGGGGTTGTTTAAAGTGGAATATAAACCAGAGGCTGTGACGGTTAATAAATGCACCCTTATCTGGTCACATCAACGATCTCATCGCTCTGAAACAGCTGTGCCAATCTCAGTGATGCATGACGACGAGCGTGCAACAAATGGAAAAAAAAAAGCCTCTACAGGAAATTATACTGTTGTCTGGATGGTGCAGAGCAGCACGACCTGAACACTGGCACCTCAAATCTGCAGGCAGAGGCAGAGGCAGGCCCTGCACAATAATGATAGGAGATGGCAAAATATGTCAACGTTGTAAATGCCCACGTTATACCTTCCACGTTGGGTGGGGGGGGGGGGGGGGGGGGGGGGAACTGTAGTGTTGGGTCTGTCAGCTGCTCTAATCTGGAGTCTTCTGCCAAAACAACAGAATACCGAATCATACCAGACTAGTCAGATGTGTGCAGTATTGAGTAGGATTACTGTGCAGCAGCCTGCTGTCACTTACACATGATTTAATAAAGGTAAACAGTAGACTGTCGTGTGTAATGGCGCTGCGCACTGGCATGACACTTCTCAAATCACAGGGTGCAGATTTGCCAGCATATGTGCCCTCAGATGGCTGCAGGGATTTAATGAACTGAGGGTGGAGCTTCTTTTTTTTTTTTTTTTTTTTGCTTTTTTTTAAAACAGCACAAAGCAGATGTGGACAACAAGTTACGGTAGAGTCACATGTATATTTATCAGTGCGCACAGAGCTCCAGACCTCCTGCTTCAAACATCATTTTTAAGCAGTGTTATTTAAATAAACACACCTGCAGGCTGCTGAGTGATAAAAATGGTTTATTTCCATTTTGAGCTTTATTTTTCTCACAGCTCTGTATGCTCTGTTTAGATTCCTCCTGTCAATAAAATGGACAAAGTGGCAGCATGTTGATCCTGGGTTGTGTATATATATATATATATATATATATATATATATATATCTCCAGCACATAACAGCAGGGTGCAAGATGCTAGCAGGCAAGGCATACATGGAATGCCATAACCAAGTGGCCGGCATAGTGTACAGGAACATCTGTGCCGAGTATAACCTGGAAGTCCCGAGGTCAAAATGGGAGATGCCCCCAAGGGTGATGGAGAATGACCGAGCTAAGATCCTGTGGGACTTCCAGATACAGACGGACAAAATGGTGGTGGCTAACCAACCGGACATAGTGGTGGTAGACAAACAGGAGAAGATGGCTGTAGTGATCGATGTAGCGGTTCCGAATGACAGCAATATCAGGAAGAAGGAACACGAGAAGCTGGAGAAATACCAAGGGCTCAGAGAAGAGCTCGAGAGGATTTGGAGGGTGAAGGTAACGGTGGTCCCCGTGGTAATCGGAGCACTAGGTGCGGTGACTCCCAAGCTAGGCGAGTGGCTCCAGCTTATCCCGGGAACAACATCGGAGATCTCTGTCCAGAAGAGCGCAGTCCTGGGAACAGCTAAGATACTGCGCAGGACCCTCAAGCTCCCAGGCCTCTGGTAGAGGACCCGAGCTTGAAGGATAAAACCGCCCGTAGGGGCGTGCTGGGTGTTTTTTTTTTTTTTTTATATATGTGTCAGTTGTATGTTTCACTCCAATTAGTACCTGCTTTAGTTAATATCAGTGTAACTTGGTAACCACCCACTTGTTTTTCCTGTCTTTGCTAGTCAAATCAGCTTTTCACTGATCATTGCTGGTAGCCTCTTTCTTTGTGTAATAAGCATGTGTAAGACATACAGTATGTGCTTTTATCTGAGTACACTCCAACATGTGTACACCTGTCTTCTCAAATGGGAAATTTTAAATGAACTGGTTCTTATCTAGGACTTTCCTGTTCTACCTGAGCACTCAGTGCTTTATGCAACATTCCTTCACTCATTCATACAAGCACTTTGTTTTTCTAAGCTTTAGTGCTTTCTATTTAACGTTCACACACACTGACACTCCAATGCATCCTCCCCAACGATATTTGGCATGAAGACTGGAGAAGCCAGGGCATGCAACAACTGCTGTGGTACGAAGAAATTGTGAATTATTGATCTGTGTGGTGACAGGCCTAATTTGAATAAAAATGTAGTGAAGTGTACATTTTGTTTTCCTCAGGTAGTAGTGTGTAGTAGCGTGACAGTTGTGCATTACCGCTGGAATGAGCTGGTGATGCTGATCGTGTTGGTAGTCTGGATCGAGCTATAAATGAAGTGACAATGTCACCGTTTTTTTTATTGATCTGGGCAAAATTGGCAGTTCTTTCAGCCATGTTCAGTAGATTTGATTGGTGATTTTCGACAGGCGGTTTTTCTGTCTCACTTACTTAGATCTCTCTCCACGTTCATTCAGATAAGGCCTCGGTGCTCTTAACTGCCCAGAGGCATTACCAGAATAGTAGGGCTCTGGTATAGTATTTCTGTGATGCAGCAATACAAGAATGTTTGCATGAATATGGTCTAATTCTCTAAAGGGGAAAAAATTGCCCGTAGGGTATATCTCCAGTGTACCGTTGCCACGTGTTTGCATATGTCACAGTGGGTTAGGATATGTGCAAAAAGTATACAGCATGTTTGAGAGTATGTGTATCTGCAGCTGGGCCTTTGAATAGCTGCTTTCAGCCTTAAAGCTTGCTCAAAAATGTGCCTTTCCAAAATCCCATTCAAGTTGCTGAGCGATATGCTTTGGTATCAAAAGTGAAAACTAATCTACGAGCTGAAATTTTGTCTTCATTCACTGTCCTGACACTTTGCCTTTGCCTTACAAATGGCCCAAACAAGATGCAAACATGTAAATTGCCGTCAGAGGAGATGGAGTGTCAACTTAAGTGTAAATGGCACAGATAGCGCAACTGTCAGATAGTAAAATGGAACCGGGTTGAGATCACCGTGAGCTATCTGTAATCAGAAATGGAAGAAAATTGCTTTGCTGTGCAAGGAGGATACATGGAATGGGAAAGAAACTAAGGGAAAAATCCAGCCAGACTTACAGTCCCTTCCTAGAGTGAAGGGGATAATGATTTACCTGGGTGTCCTTCTCTCTCCATCTATCTCCGTGCTTTCTGTCTCTATAATGCCATCGTTCTTCATCTCCTTATCCCTCCTATCGCAGCTCTTCATTGTGGTCCCTGCTACAAGCTGTTTTCTGTTAGATGCATCACATAACATATTCTCCGCACATTTATTCTGTGCGAAACTGACTGCTTTCACTCAAGAGAATCCCCCATCCGTTTTCTCCCTCAGCACCCCTGTCTCAGGGGGTTAAATGACACCACAGTCAGAACACACACCGGCAATGGTCAGTTTCACTTCCTGACCACGCCGAAAGCAGCAACTAAATAAAACCACGCTAGAGCCATTCATTTTCTCTTAGTGTTTGGGGGGGGGGGGTGACCCCTTACCTGCAAACATGCATTTTATTCCAAGAACCTGAGGTGGTAATGTGGTTTCTATGGCAATGAAAATAGAGTCATCAAAAGCCCAACATTACAGGGTTGCTTTTTATGTAGTCAGCCAGCACTAAAAAGGGATGATAGAGGTTTGTAGTGGAGACAGAGAGACAGTGAGAGAGAGCGCACATGAAAATGGTGGACAGCAACAGATGTCCGCGTGTGAGGCGGGCCTCTGTAAATGCACCACCTCTGCCATGATAAGAACCACACAGGCACACCTAAGCCTATTTACGCGCTGAGACCTCTGTAGCCAGAGAGCGATGCATTCTGTTGAGAGAGAGGCTGTTTGTATTGTGCTGCTTGCAGAGACTGGGTGTGCATCCCCCCTCTGTCGCGCCGTCTTTAAGCGTTAACAGTGCAGAACCTGTGGAGTCCTGGCCTCCTTCTCATCTATTGTTACAGGACAGAGAGAGAAAAAAAATGGCACGCTTTGGTTCAACGCGTCAACCTGCAAAGGAACGAGGTGTGGACCGGTGTAATGTATGCTCCCACTCTGTGTGCTGAACAGCGTGCCATCTCAGAGAGCTGAGATCAGAGCACGAGTGGGGTGCGCGTGCGAGGGGCCGACGTGTTTCTTTCTGTGTGCCTAGTTTTGCCCTCATGTGGCTCTTTCATGTCCTCGCCTGTGACTATAAGCTTGTGTGTCTGTGTGCGCGCACATGTGAGCAGGCTTCCATTGAGCATTCTGTAGTGTGTAACGATTGTAAGATGAGTCACCCCTCTAAGACAACACCTACCAACCATCTCTCTCTGTCTCTCTGTCTCCGTCTCTTACACACACACACAGACACACATCTAAAAATGATGAGAGACATGGGGAGCAGAATTTCAGGCTTGCTCATACATTCACATTCAGAGAGAGAGAGACAGAGAGAGAAAGCAGTCTCGTTGCAGCCTCTTTGCTCCACATTTTAAAGCAATTCCTCTCAGATTTATTTTTATTGATTACGGTTCACAGAAGGAACAGATTCTCTCACATTTATTTCAGGAGCAGGGTTTGCGGCTGGAATCTAATAGCTAAACGGGTTGGTGTGATGGTTGTGTCCATGACCACACAGTCGGGTGATATTTATTCTTCTACTACTATTTTCACATTTTTAGTTGGCAGTTACTGAAGCTACACAGCAAACAGCTGGTTTCTATATACGTAATATGGTTAATTTGTTTCAATACATTATGAAAATATGACATGTTTTGTTAGTATATTATAGATACAGCACAAGCAAGTATATAAGAAATATATATAGCAGTATGTACGGAGGCTCAGGGTGTAGCTTGTTGAAGTCCAGAGGCCGACCGAGTGGACTTAACCATCTGCTGTAATCACATGGGGGGAAATGTTTGGGTTATTTTTTTGTATTAAACCTAGTTATTGTCCCTGTGGTTTCCCTTTTGGAGTTCAGTCAGTGGCTGAGCTGTCTCTCATTTGGGTTGGGTCAGTTTGTTATGTTTTAACGTTTTGTTGAGTGTTAATTTTGAGTACGGTTCTTGTTTTTAGTTGACCTCTTTTATGGGCCCACATTTTCTTAGAAATAGCTTATTTTGCTGAGTGTGTATTTCTTACATTATTTCTGTGTTTTTCTGGGTCTTTTTTGTTTTGTTTTTTCGGTCGCAGCAGATGGATGCCCTTCGTTGAGCTCAGGTCTGCCTGAGGTTTTTCCTTCCCACTGTCGCCAAAGTGCTTGCTCATTGGGGGTCCTTTTGTTTTCTCTGTATTATTTTAGGTTCTTTACCTGACAATATAAAGTGTTTTGAGTTAGCTTTTGTTGTGATTTGGTGCTATATAAATAAAAGTGAATTGAATTATATAATAAAACCCACATTTTGGAAATGACACATGTGCCTGCAGGTCCTTGGCTGCTTAGTCCCTGATAGTTGGACATCCCTGGCTGTTTGCTGTTTGTATAGGGATGAGCTGAGGTCCAATATCTAAGGGGGTCTTCATCCCTCTTTGCTCCTCTTTACTGACAAACACGCAAAAAAAGGTTTTTTCCTTGTTCCAGTTTCACCACAGTTGGGGTGGCTATGTGTGCGACTACAGTTAGTCTGTAAACCGTAAAAATGAAGCATCAATGGTGCCTCTCTTGGCATAAATCTATGCGTTTTTCAGCTAATTACAACCATTTCATGAACAAGGAGGTCTATTATGTTTGAGCAAATGAAACCTTAATTAACAAAACTGAATAAAAAAATAGTTCATTGCATTGGTGATTTTCATTTGGCTCTGGCTAAAACCTTTTTATGTTTTTGGGGGCTCCAAACATTTCTGCATACGTCATGCTTCTGTGGTCTTACTTTAAGTTAAAGTGCCTCGTGCACGCTGGTGATACTACTGTGATTGCAAATAGACTTTCTGTGTGGAGTATGTGCTAATTGTGAGAGTGAATTGGGGTTTTTTGTAATAATCACACAACCGTCCACATCCACCACCGTATAAACTGTAGAGAAGGAAATATTTTGTGCAAAGGCCTGACAGACTTTGAATGCGTCACTTACTTTCTCGTGGCTGCGGCGCAGGAGGTAAAAGAGGTCGCTGATTAATCGCAGGGGTGGGCGGTTTAATCCCCGTCTCCCGCTGTCCACATATCAAATTGTCCTGTCCGCTGCTCCCAAACGTTGCATTGCAGCGGAGTGAGTGCAGACTGATGAGCGACAAATTTTCATACCTTGTGTCATGTGTACTGTGCATTCTAGACTGTGATTCATTCTCACAAACTGGCACATGAGCCTTTAGGAACAACGCGTCTTAAATCCCCGACTGTTGTAGTGGAGCTGCTCAGTAAACACCAGTCAGCTTGTGGTCAGATTGGGCCGCTACCAGTAGCCAAGTTAGCAGTATGAGAGCAAAATGAGGCATCACGCTCAGGAACTGTTGCTTGAATAAATAAAAGCTGCAGAGAGAGAAGGATTAGTGTAACTGCCCTATATTAAAAAGCAGTCTTCTCCCTGCTTTCACATTTGTCTGTATTGATTCATTCTGTTTGTAGCAGGCTTTGAGTATTCACATTTCTTTGTTCCACTTGGGGGCGGGGAGGGGGGATTCGGTGAATTATGAGCTTGTTCTCTGTTTGCAAGGTTGAACAGTACACAAGGCTCGTTTATTCGATAGTCATGCTTTGAATATCTGCGCAGAACAGCGATTACAATAAGTTCTGTATAGGAATTTGAATAGCCTAAAGCTAAATACAACACTTCTAATCTCGGGCTCTGGAGAAATTAATGCTAATGAAACAATGCCCCCTTGATGTTCGAGGAGATAAATACAGCACCACTGATATGTGTGCGCATCAAACGATGGTGGGCTTCATCTTTTATTCCGAACAAGCGTCCTCATCAGCTCGTAATGCTTGTTGATTTGATGGATGCGTGCTTGATTCCACGTGATTTGATTACTCGTTCCTCGCAGTGGGCCTCGTTAGAAACTGTTGAACATTCACCGGGCGAGGTGCCGATTACGAGCATGACCGTATCTCAAAGCTATGTGCTGAGTGACAGCCACAAGGTACCGGCCGAAACACTGATGACCCGCGTTAATGGTGCATGACCATTTTCCTGACAAGTCCGGAGGTCATTCTGTCCTGCCTGCTGTCCTGTGTGTGTGTGTCTCCCTCTCTCTCTGTTATTCAGTATGTATGGGCAAGCCAGAGGTTTGATTTGCACACTCGCTGAGGTTCTGTTCCAACATTGGCACGGCCACTCAAGGATGATAAAATACAGTGCTTGGATGGGAGCTGTGAGCCGCGAGCCCGCGGGCTGTTCACTAGAGGATTTTAATTTTGTTTTTTTCTCTCAGCTCTTGCCTCTTTCCCAAATTGTTTGTGCATTCTTGCATTCACCAGTGTGATTACAGCTGGGAATGGGCAAAGCTGTACAGTGATATGTGAAATTCTGTGCGCCACTGGTCCAAATTTCTGTTACCATGATTAGTTACTCGTGTGATCCCCAAAAGGCATGAAGTTAAAAAAGAAACATCATTTTTTTACAGTAAAACAAACAAACAAAAAAACAGATGTGTAGACAAATATAGCTTCCCAAAATGTGGTTCTGCTCTTTACATACAAAACATACAAAGCTCGCTAAACTGTGTCGCTCAATTAGAAATCACACCACTCTGTAAAAGACTTTGAAACTGATCGTTCCTTATCTCCTTGAGGTGCACTTAGGGAATTGGAAGAGCCTTCATAAAGGCTAGGGTGGTGGGGGGGGGGGGGGGGGGGGGGTCTGTTGATTTCTGGGTCACATACGTAAAGAGGAGGTGAGGAAGCATAGCTTAATGAAATGAAATGTTTCTTCTTTTTTTAGGGTTAAACCCTGTTTCACCCCAGCCGCAAGGAAAGTTGACTTATTTTTTCCCATTTTATAGCGTTTAATGAACAAACACTTATGTGGACTTCATGAATATACCTAAAGAAGCTATCATTATCACTTTATTTTTTTTCTATTACTGGTTGTTCTCTATAAATGGCCTTTTCTTTGTGTCTGCAGGTTTTCACATTCTAAATCCATCCTCGAGCTGGTTCCTTGTTCATACATGCTGGAAAACTTAAAGTCCACATGGCCTGTGCTCTTAAAATACTTTACTACTGTTTTCCCGCGAGTTAGATCAGAACTGACCAAAAAGAAAGCAACCCCCCTTCCTCTTGGCATAATCTGCAGAAGGAGCTGGTTACTGTGGCATAATTAAAGTCAGTTTTAAAGGATGAAGAAAACAGCCTTCTCGGTTGTGTAACTGCTCTGGTCCTTAAATAACTGATATTTTCTTGCGTGTGAGCTGGCTGTGGTGCTCCACAGCTGTATTTGTCCATTTGTATTGTTTGTGTTTATGTTTTTTGACAACATTTGCCGCCCTTGGCCGGGCGATATTTAAAAAACAAAAGAAATAAAAGACCTTAAAAATCTCTCAGAAGCCTTCAGCTGTTAAATAGAGGATATAATAAATAATAATAGTGCAAGTTGTGTTGTTCAGCATTATTCCCAATCCCCGGGATGAAACACGACACCGAGCTTATAAGGTCTCGCACATCAGCAGTGTACTTGTCCTAGTTATATTTTCCGGGCCTGATAACCTTGCATTGCGCTGTGCTGGATCGAGATTACGGATCAAGTTTAATTGAGTCTGGTAATCTGATTTTGGCACAGGGATGGAGGATCCTGGATTAAAGTTGTAACTACAACATAAACAGGGGATCAGGGGCCTGTTTAGCTGCAGAGGCTAGGGGACAATGGAGGCATGTTTAGATGTATCATGCCACTGCTAATCCAGCATAGGCTAAACTAAGCTGCCCTGTATGGTAATATAGTTGCCTGGCTGTAATGAATTGCACTGTCAGGGGAGGGAGGGGCTGGTCACATTGCCCTGCTGTACAGACACAGTAATAAAGTGGCCACAGTGCCGTGATGTAATATGATAGCAATAATGATAATAACTGGAGTTGAAGAATCACATTTGAAGCTCGCTGCTGCTGTCCCCAGATGACATCCCGCTATTGGCTTCTGCATGCAATGGTACAATAGGGAAGCGCTGTTTAGAGCACGCTGCGAGCTACACCAATAGCCTATCAGTCATCATGACAGCCAGGTCAACAAGGGAATTGCAACTTCACTGCCTGCATCTGTTGCACGGGACAGGAAGATCTATACATAACGTAAATATAGAGCATGTAAAACTTAGGAGTAGTAGACTTTGGGAGGCAAGGACGATAGAAAATCCTCTTTACGGTGTTACTAATAAATGAGAAAATGCCAAGTGACAGAAAAAAATGAAAAGAAGAGGTGAAAAACTTTATAGCCCTTGAGTCAATGCTCAGCACTGCATATTGTGCATTCACCCCACTGAAGTCATCTCTTCTGAATTGCTTCTGCAGTTTGCCCCCACACCACCCCAGGAGCATAAACACTGCTTCTAGAAGCCATATGAACAATTTGTTCAGGGCAGCCTGTAGTCTACCTCGCCATTTTTCTCTGGGCTGATCCATCTGCTGAAGGGAGCGTCTCCCTTCATCCTTCTTCCTTTCTTTCCCTCTATTTTCTGTCTCCGCGTGCTCTCTGGGCTGTAAGGTCTTTTTTAACCTTTATTTGTCCACTGGAGGTTTCTGCTGAGCATGCATGTTCCGTTGCAGCTCTGCCCTTCTTCACATTCATACCCCGCCGCTGTATAGTCTATGCTGCCCTATAAAAATGGCAGTTCCTCTACTGTTGGCACCTTGCTCAAGGGTACCTCTGTTGTAGTTGTTGAAGAAGGGCTGTTACTTCACTTTCAGTCAGGCTATTTCCCTCTGCCAGCCGCCTCCTTCTCCTTTAGGCTACCGCTGTCCTTCTTTAGCTTGTCTGTGAGCCGCCAGCTCTTCTGCATAATGCTTGCTTGTTTACTTTTTCTATTCCCGACTGTAACCAAACGTTAACTCTTGCACTGTCGCATCACACATGGTTGTAATTGATTTGTAATTAATTTTGGAAAATTCTCTGAAAAATGATGTTGCTAGTGTCTGATTTTTCCTGTAGGGCTGGAGATTATTGAACATTTTCATAGTAATATTTCAGCATTCTTCAAATATCTCATTTAAGCATTTGATCCATTGAATATCTGAAAATACAAACACCCATTTTCCACATGGCACAGTAAGTCTGCTTACTTTGGCAGTCTTAGAAACATTTTTATTTTGGTGTTTTTGATTGTGATTAATGAAGGATCAGAATTGCTGCAGATTAATTTACTATATATCATCTAACTAAATTGTTGTTTCTGCTCTCGTTAATGTATTAACAATATGATTGCTCTCTTGGCAGTCATCACCATAACTAAATGCCTTCTACATATTAGGAGTCTGACTTAAGATGCCCTGTGTGCAAATGCTATGTCTGCTGGTTAAGCTGTGTAGACCTTTGTTCAGCTTTGGAGGCACCTGATTTTAAGCTCCTCTGTCAACAGTGCAGCTTGGCGATGTTAGTCTGTCTTAGTTTAGCTGGCTGCTGGGAAAGGTACATTCTGCTGTTAGCAGGGCTTTGAGGCTAATAATCAATATCCAATTTGCATAACTAATACTATTTCTAAATGTGTTTCAAGTATCTGCACGTATGCTGCAGGAAGAAATGAGCAAATTAAGCAGGTTCTAAAATCGCTCGATTATTGACGTGGTGTTAATGGACAAATGTGTCACAATGGCAAAAGCTTGAAAAGATGGTGAAACTCTTTATAATGGCATGCTGTAAATGATTTGAAAATACACTAAAGGTAATGTTAAGTTGCAAGTCAGTTGATGTTTTTTAGCTATTATACCTCTGTGTTTATTTACACTGATCACTTCATATCAGATACACGTGGAGGTACACTGGTTGTATTCTATAAGGGTTATATGTTATGTCCTATCCTATTTCCCTACAGACAGGGTCTGCTGGGAGTTTCATCCTGTTTGAAGGGGGTCTTTCCTTTCTGCTGTCACCAAGTGCTTGCTCAAAAAAGGGACCTTTGATTATTGGGGTTTTCTTTGTATTATTTTGGGTCTTTTCATACATTTTAAAATGCTTTGAGGTGACTGTTGTTGTGATTTGGCCCCAAGATGTTGGCAGCAGATCAACTGGGAAGTCGACCATGATGGAACCTTGCTGTATCAAGCTTGTTATTATGCAAAGAAAGTGGGATGTTGAAGCTTAATACTTTGAGCTTTTTCTGTGTTTTTTACTGTTCCTGGACATGGACATGTCTTGTGGTCAGTGGGGATATTTCTTCACTGAAAAGTGGAATTGCCATTGGAGTCTCGGGGGGACTTTAGATTAGGTCCTGTGTAACATACACAATGAATGAATACCAGAACACAAGGTTCTCCAGCAGAACATTGCATTGTAAAAGACGCAGTCATTGTTATACACACCACCTGTTTTTATGTTTAACTCATTCTCCCATAAAAACGGCATTTGACAACCTCCTCGTATCTGTTATGATAAGTTTTGGCACCTCGCTATGTATCAATAAAGAAGTGAATATGTTCCAGGTTTTGCTAAGTGTAGCTGCATAGAGAGCATCACTAACTTCAGATCCACATCCAGTCATTTTGTTCTATAACAAATATGACAGGCCTGGCTTTCGAGAGATAAAAAGAGTACTAGAATAAGGTACTGGATGATCAGTCTGTTACTCAAATACGTAATGGCAACATGCATATCATCTTGTGAATTTTGTGGGGGGGAAAACAGCTCAGTAGCTGTTTATTTACTGGTTTGAGAAATGGTTAAAGACAGAGGAGGTAAGAGACTGACATGAGCCAATAGTATAAGCCAAATGATGATGATGATGATGATGATAATGGCTCCCATGAGACTGTTTGACTTCCACCTAAAGCCTTTTAACAGGAGCTGCCCTTACTCACCATGTTATGATTAGCATCGCATTTAACTCCTCAATATGTGTGGGCAGGTTTTTTCCAGTTTTTCCCAAATGCAGACTGATTTCAAAGAGAAATGTTGTTTTTTTAATTTTTCTTTTAAGTTGAAATGATGTTTGCATGGGGTTCATTTTCATGATCTAAACTCATATGAAGCGCTGTTTGCTTTTTAAGTATATAAATCAGCTTACTGAATTGGCGGCTTCATTTCAGGAGGATTTCGGATGCTTCGGGCCATGATTCTTTTCAGCACCATCAATTCATTGAGCTGTAATTAACACCAGTTTTGTCCTTCCATGACATCGCTTAAAGACGTCATTCAAACTTAATAATTCCATGAAAATCTGTAACTACCAAATTATGTGAATAAATTGGAAAGCGTTCTTCATGTTGTATTTTCACCCATAAAGGCCACTTCCTCTCTGTTCTTTCTTTGCTCTGTATGTCTTTGCTCAGGTCTTTCCTCCAGCTCTCCTTCCATGCCTGCATCTTGTCATTACTGTCCAAGCTCCAAGCTCCAAAGCCATATATGTCAAAGTCAGATCAGTTGTCACACTGTTTTATCTTCCACTGCTTTTCAGAGTTGGGAACAAACAGTTCTTTAAAAATGTCATGTTTTTTGTCATTGTCGCTCATAAACCTGCAGAGAGTCATCACCTGACTTTCAAGTTACAGTTAAGCTACAGCTCTATAGTGGAGTCTATAGAGGCAGGCAACTGCTTTTAGTGAAAACCTCCCGTAAACCCACTACATGCATAGCACCAGATGGAGCAAGTTAGCTCCTAGCTAGTCAACATAGTGAGACATCTGTCAGCTGAAGAGATTTCTATTTCCATTTCTATTTTAACTCAGGTGTCTCCCTGAGTCCAAGGGCATGCTGACATCTTTTCTGGCATAATTGTGGTATAACTCACCATGATAATGTTCTTTGTGATTTTTAAACTAAATATAGTCCTTGATTACAGAGAGATGATGTCTATTTAGCAGATTAAAATGATCACCCACCGCTTCTTTTAGCCATTGCCAATAAAGCTATGCGGAGCTACTGCCCAAAAAGGTTATAGCTGTACCAATAGATGGTTTATTCAACCACCTGCCAAGTATTTTTGGAAAGTGATGGAGGTCTTTTTTTAAACTTTTGTTCACGGTCTTCGTTAGAAAGACACCAAGAATTATCTAACATTTGAATGGTTGCTACACTGATGGTGTAATAAGTTAAATTCTGCAACGCTGCGCCTCTTTCTCCTCTTATGTTCCATGTCTTGTGGGTCTTTAATATGACTATAACAATAACAGGAAGATGGTTCACCCTGTCATCACCTGTTATCTATGTTTTGAAGGCATGGCGTTTTTCCAAACAGTTTACGAGGAAGATTTCTCAGATCGTTACGTGTAGCAAACAGTCTGGTGTGTCAAAGCTGTTGCATCGTGCTGAGATGCATCACCTCTAGCAGTCCTTCTGTGGGTGCACGGATGTCTCCCTGGTAGTCATAGTGATCATTGCCAGGGCCACATTTGATGATTTCACCATGGATCTCAAACATCAGATTCTGTGTCAGGCTGACCAAACTGTCATGCTGACTATGATCATTGGTTGCTTGGACCAGAGCGCACACAGAAACCATCAGTGGAAAAGCTTGCAATGTCCAAACCCATGCCACCAAGAGTATGCTGGTTATTTACTTTGGCATGTGGTGTTGTGCGCCATCAATACATTCCCCATGGTCAGACTATCAATGCTAATTTCTACTGTAATATAAAATCGCACACCATTGCTGCTCACTGCCTTCCCATCCACCAGATACAGGTGTTACTTCATCATCTTCCCTAAGATATAATAATTCAAGCTAAAAGATTGCTGTTTTGGAATATAACTAATATGCAGGTGGTCAGGAGAAGACCGAGAGAGATCCAACATAGCCGAAATGCTGGAAGCATTGTTTGCAGATCAGTGACTGCCTTGAAGAGAATTTATTTTGTTGTTGTTTTTTATAGGCGCAGTGGCACCTTGTAGCTGAAAAAAACACATTTAAAGGTTACATTGCTATTTGAAGCTTCAACAGATGACTTCCAGTCTTTCCCTTTGCCTCCTTAAACACACATGAAAAGCTTTATTAGATTGATCGATTGAGCTGCGTCTATCGCATCTTCTCCTGTTTTACATCTCTCTAACGTCCTGTCCTGCAAACCCTTCATTTTAACTCTGGCCACTGCATTACAGCTGTGTTTAAAAAATGCTTTGTGCAGGTCGAGACCCCACAGAGGCCCCAACATGCTCATCTGCGTCTAGACAACCAGGGAGAGAGAGAGAGGGAATATCCCACTTGGCTACTCATAGAGACAGTGATGCAGTCAGACAGCGTGTCTGTGGATCACTCTCGCAGACACAACCTCACATTGAGCCGGCGGGTTATGGAGATAAGGTGTGCTTTATTTAGCAATGTCAAGATGATGGAGCCTAAATCATGACGCCACCGTTGGCTCCACACCTGCCCGTGGCACAAAGCGAGGGCAGTCCAGCGCACGAGAGTCGAGTGGGCCGACTTTAAAGCTGTCTCTTTTATCTGTGCACAGCAGATCCGAACCGTTCACATGCGGCGATAAAATGGAAGCATTAAAAATGCGTCTGAAGTCTGGGAATTTTTTGTCGCCATGTGTGCCGCAAATACGGAAGAAGTTTGTCTTGCAGATTGTAAAACATATGTAAATAAATTTCCGAGCAAATCGACTGTGATGTTGATAAGGGCTTAATGAACGTGTGATA